>NC_133385.1:7844325-7931471 GCF_049309525.1 Garra rufa
ATGCATGTAAAAATGAATACAGCTTTTGCAAATGTTTTTTGGACCTATACCCACCTAACCAAACATCCCGTAGTTAGTGATTTTTTGTGAGATTGTGTGTGTATGTATATTACAGTCTTAGTTAACAGAGCAGCACTGTTTGGGAATGTTTGCCTTTCCTGCCCTGTTGGAAACAACCTGTCTCTGTCTCTCTCTCTTACCCCCTTCCCTCACTCCCACATGCTCTCGCAACCTGTGGATATTTCTAATCATTCTTGCTCAGTCTGTGTCCAGTGTTCACATTAGACTAGGATAGGGAGTGTGTGTGCTGTCTGGAGTATTTCAATCAAAGCTAAACTGTAAAGTAATGAAGGGCAGACATCGCCCTCCATCTTCCTCATCCTCCTCTGCTCTTCTTTGCAGTGGGGTGGCCAGATCGGACAGCAAGATCAGTGCCAAAACCCTGTTTGGTAAGTAAATGTCTTTTTAATTTTGTGAATTTTATTTGCTTTGTTAAATTATTTTTTAAATAAAAAATAAATAAAATAAAATAAAACGTTCTTGAAATACAATAAAATATTTTTAATAAAAATAAAAATTATATATTTAAAGATTTTTTAATATATTATTTAAATTTTTTATATATTAAAAATTATAATATATATATAATATATATATATATATATATATATATATATATATATATATATATATATATATATATATATATATATATATATGTATGTATGTATGTATATATATTTTTTAAAGTAAAATAAAATTAGTTATTATTAATTAATTAATTATTAGCCATTTCATTTTAATTTGTTTAATTATTTTAGCATTAGCATTTAGCATTAGTAAACTTTAAGTTGCCTTTTTTTAAACAAAAAATACGTATTCTTAAATAAAACAACATGAAAAGTAAAATAAAGTGTTTTAATTAAAATACAATAAAATATTTCTTATTTGACTTAAAAAAAATATAAAAATAAAATAAAATTAAATAAAATATATATTTTTAAATAAAATTAAAAATTCTATATTTAAAGATCAGTGCCAAGACCTTGTTCGGTGAGTAAACCTCACATTTATTTGTGAATTAAAGTTGCCGTGAGCTATTTAATCCTGTTTTTTAATAAAAATAAAATAAAATGAAATAAATAATAAAAAGTACTTACAATAGTACAAAAGAAAATACAATAAAATATATTTTAATACATTTATATTGAACCATATTTTTGAAACAAAAACATGCTGGTTTTTAAATAAAATAAGCTGAAAAATAAAACAAAGTATTTCAATTAAAATACAATCAAATATTTTTATTTAACTTCAAGTAAAAATAAAATATTAAGAAAAAATAAAATAAAATGTAAAAATAAATACAATAAAAATTACCCTGTTCAGTAAGTAAATGTCATATTTAGTGGTGAATCAAAGGTGAGCTATTTCATCCTGTTTGCTTTGAAAAAAACATTTTTTATATATTTAAAAGTTTATATATTTAATATATTTATATTAAATATTTTTAGCTTAAGTAGCTAGGTGCTTTCAGCCATTTTATTTTTATTAAATTATTTTATTTTATTTTATTTTAAGTATTCTTTTATTTTACTTTTGAAAAATGACTGCATGTGCAAAGGATTACTTAACCCTTAATTAAACCTTAAAAATGCAAAAATGTTCGAATAAAATAAAATACAAAAAATACAATACAATTATTTATTTTAATGCTCTATTAAATATATAAAATAAATAATGTTTTATACACTTTAACCTACTGTTGTAAGACAATTAGCTCCTAAAGCAAATATAATGAGCTTTATTTATGCAACAAACAAATACTCATTTTTAAATTCAGTCCTTTGCTAAATTTCCTACTGAAATCAATGCAACAACGTGTGCAAAGAACAGTTTTACCAATAATTTACACACAAATTTGTTTGTCCTGTACAAGGCCCAATGTGACGTAGTTGTGTTTGGATGTGGTATATTGCGTGTGTTTCTATAACTCTATGACATCACATCCTGTTTTCTGTTTCCTCTGACATGACCGTCACTGTACGATATGTAAAGGCGATGGTGGTACAGTAGGGCATTTGCATGAGTATCGCACACACTCACAGGCCTCGCTGCGATTCAGCTAAACCATAACAATCAAACGTTTGCCTATCAAATGAGTGTGCCAGGATATTCCAGACTGGCCTCACACTATTGAGGTCAAGAGTGACACAGAAATCACTTACATTGGGAATGATTTACTTTAAATGCTTTTACTTTTGGTAATATTATTGATATAAAGTATAGAGTTATAGGCTTGATATTTGATCACATGTAGGGTGATCACACATCCTCCTTTTCCCAGACATGTCCTGAGATAAAATGGTTAAAATGTCCAGGTTTTAGCTTTGTTTTCCCATCGACAAGCTCTCTATGGTGCTCATACAGTTTATGTATGTGTATTTGCATTGCTTTGACTGTTCCCTGTAGATCCCGCCTTCTTGCGTGCTGTGATTGGTTGATTATGTACAATGCTTGTACGCTATTGGTCAAACTTCTTTTCAGTCATTACCTTCAGTAAACAAAGCCCCCCCAAAAAGCATTAAAGTCAGAAATCTTTGCTAGGACATGTTTGTTTTGTAAAAGGAGGATGTGTGCAAGCAGATTTAACCAATCAGATCAGTCGTAGCTATATCTGTTTTAGAACGAAATGTTTAACATCATAGTGTACTGTAATTATGAACTATTAAATAATTCAAATCATAGACGCTTGTTTTTGCCAAGGAAATAAAAAAAAATGAAATTACGACTTTTATCTAACTTCTTATAAGTTGATTCCCCAGTTTCACAGACACGGCTTAAGTCTAGCTCTAGACTAAATTGTAAGTCTGAGCTGTTTCAGTTGAAAGGAACTTGCACTGATTGATCTTAAAATATATCGGTGCCTTTGTTTTGTCTCAAGTTGCACACCATTAATTATTTTTAAGGCACTTTTATTAAAAAAAACTTAATGTCCTAATTAAACTATGGCCTAATCCTGGCTAAGTCTAAGCCTGGCTTAGTCTGTGAAACCAGGCCTGTGTTTTTTCTTCAATTTTTTTTTTTTTCAAAATGATGAATTTATATTTCAGTTACATTTTTTCTCCAAAAACAATTCAAACTTTTCTTCTCAGAATTATGAATTAATTTCTCACAATTAAATGTTTTCTTCTGCGATTTATGAATTTCTTACAATTAGAATTTTTCTTTTCTTTTTCTTATTCATTTATTTCTCACTCATGATTTTTTTCTTCTCTGAATTATGAATTTATATCTTACAATTCAGAAATTTCTTCTCAGATTTACAAATGTATTTCTCACTGTTAAAATTATTCTTCTCAGAATGATTAATTTATTTCTCACAATTGAATTTTTTTTTTCTAGCAATTGCAAGTTTATATCTCATTTAGACATTTCTTTCCAGAATTGCAAATTTCTACCTCACAATTCATACATTCCTTCTCAGAATTATTCATTTATTTCTCACAATAAATTTTTTTCTTCTCAGAATTATTAATTTATTTCTCACAATTACATTTTTTATTCTCTGAATTATGAATTTATATATTACAATTCAGATTTTGCCTTTCAGATTTATGAATTTATTTCTCACAATTAAAATGTATTTTCTGAGAATTATTTATTTATATCTCACATTTCAGAAATTTCTTCTCAGAATTATGAATTAATTTCTCACAATAAATGTTTTCTTCTGCGATTTATGAATTTTTCTTTTCAGACTTATTCATTTATTTCTCACTCATGATTTTTTCTTCTCTGAATTATGAATTTATATCTTACAATTCAGATTTTGCTTCTCAGATTTATGCATTTATTTCTCACAATTAAATTTTTTTTATTCTGAGAATTATTCATTTATATCTCACATTTCAGAAATTTCTCCTCAGAATTATGAATTTGTTTCTCACAATTACATTTTTTCTTCTCTGAATTCTGAATTTATATCTTATGATTCAGATTTTGCTTCTCAGATTTATGAATTTATTTCTCACAATTAAAATGTATTTTTTCTGAGAATTGTTCATTTATATCTCACATTTCAGAAATTTCTTTTCAGATTTATGAATTCATTTCTCACGAATACATTTTTCTTCTCAGAATTATACATTTATTTCTCACAATTACATTTTTCTTCTTAGAATTATTTATTTATATCTCACAATTCAGAAATTTCTTCTCAGAATTATGAAATTATTTCTCACAATTCAGTCACGATGCAAAATATTATATTTTTTTTATTTAAATACACATTTTATGTGACGATTATGACGATTAAGATTCAAAAAGTTTAAAAATCAAATGTAAAAAAAAAATACAATTCCTATTACTGTCATGCAAGTTGCTGTTTTTTTTAATTAGATCATTTTCGTGATTATACTAGAAATTCTCAGTTATACTTTTGTTACATGTTACATTGTTCTCAAATTTATGAATTCATATCTCAAAATTGCAAATTCCTACCTCACAATTCAAGCTTTTCTTCTCCCAATTCTATATTTTTATCTCACAATTCAGTTTTTTTCTCTGCCTTTTATTTTAAAATAGTGAGAAATAAAGTCTGAATTGTGAGATAAAAAGTCAAATTACCTTTATTTTATCCCTGTTGGAAACAAGCTCCCATATTAAATAAATCATACTTTTTTCCACTATAAAGAATCTTTTGTGCAATAAAAAGGTTCTTTGGATGTTAAAGGTTCTTCATGCAACGTGTATAGAGCAGATATGCTTATATAGTCATAGATTGTCTTAGTGCAAATGGTGGAGACATGACAATAATGCTAAATTTAAATGACTTCATGGTGCAGGGTGTTAATCATATGCCTGTAGTTATGACAACTAGGTGTGTGTGTGTGTGTGTGTGTGTGTGTGTGTGTGTGTGTGTGTGTGTGTGTGTGTGTGTGTGTGTGTGTGTGTGTGTGTGTGTGTGTGTGTGTGTGTGTCTCCGGGGTGTGCGTCTCGTCCTAAATATACACACAGTCTGCCTCTGTGCCTAGCCGGGTGTGTCTGGAAAAAAGGGGCGTGTGCTCAACCTGGTCTGACATGTACATGAAAGAGGCTTTTGAGCTTTGGAGAAAACGAGAATGAAAGTAAGAGAGAGAGATCCTTCCTGCTTCCTCCTTTCTAAATGTAATAATTACTGTTTACCAAAAGCTCAAAGTCTTAAAGAGCCCTGGGTTAATGACTTATTGTTATGAGGTCGAGAGAGAATCAGTGACAGTGTTTTGACAGTTGACTGATGGGTTTTAGAAGGTGTTCACCTACTGTACAGTAATACTAGCTGAAGACAGAATGTCAAGACCAACACGTACAGTTCATATTTCACTCATGAGAAAATAATTAGAATTGATATGTTGCTCAAAGAAACAAACAAAGCCTGTTATATGACTTTTAAGATTTTAGTTTGAGAAAAACAAAATTTGTAAATATTTTTTCACCCCTGTGGGGTAATAAAGTAATGAAAAACATAATACAATAATTAAAAACAAAGGAACAAATAAATACATTTATTAAAAGTAAATAAATATACATATTAAATAATATATAAATTATTTTTGCATTGCAGTATTGAGAGTAAAAATGTTTTGCATTCATTTTGGAATATAGTAGCATAAAAAGTCATAATGCAAAATATTTTAATAGAATTTGTTTATTTAAATATGAATTTTATTTTATTACTATTAATTTTTTTAAGTAAAAATCATGCAAAAACAAAAAAAATTATTCCTATTACTGTCATGCAATTTGCTCTTTTCTTTTTGGATAATTTTCATGATTATAGTAGAAATTCTCAGTTATACTGTTGTTACATGTTACATTGTTCTCAGTTTTATGAATTTATATCTCACAATTGCAAGTTTATATCTCATAATTAAGACATTTCTTCTCAGATTTATAAATGTATTTCTCACAATTAAATTTTTCTTTTCAAAATTATGAATTTATATCTCACAATTCAGAAATTTCCGAATTGTGAGGTAATAAAGTAATAAAAAAAATCATAAAATAATTAAAAACTAACAAACAAATAAATGCATTTATTAAAAGTAAATAAATATACATATGAAATAATAGATTATTATTTTTGCATTACAGTATTGAGAGTAAAAATGTTTTGCATTCCTTTTTTATGAATATATTAGCATTAAAAGTCACAATGCAAAATATTTTAATAGAATTTGTTTCTTTAAATAATGCATTTTATTTTATTACTATCAAGATTTTAAAAATGTAAAAATCATAATGCAAAAAAAGAGAGAATTCATTCAGTTTGAGAGTTTTTTGGGGGCAATAAATTAGTCAAAAAACATCAGAATTAAAAAATGAATAATAAAAGCTAAATAATACAAATTATTTACGTAAATTATTATTCGAATATAAATAATATTTTTGCATTTCAGTAATGAGAATACAAATATTTTGCATTGATTTAAAAAATTGTAAAATTTAAAATACAAGTAGAATAAGAAAGACACAAAGACACCAAGCAAAATATTTTAATAAACCAAATTTTCTTCAAGTATATTATATAGATTGGGATGAAATATGTGACCCTGGACCACAAAACCAGTCACAAAAATTATGCATTATCTGAAAGCTGAATATATTTGATGTATGGTTTGTGAGGACAATATTTGGTCAAGATACAAATATGTTAAAATCTAGAATCTAAGGGTGCAAAAAAATAAAAATATAGCGAAAATTACCTTTAAAGTTGTCCAAATGAAGTTCTTAGCAATGCATTAGCAAGTTTTGATATATTTACAGTAGGAAATGTACAAAATATCTTCATGGAAAATTATAATTTTGACCCATACAATGTATTTTTGGCTATTGCTACAAATTTAACTGTGCTACTTAAGACTGGTTTTGTGGTCCAGGGTTACATATGACCAAGGCACGTTCTTTATAGGCTTGTGTGTTTATGTGTGTGTGTATTTATGCACCTGAGCCTTACATCACAGACACAACATGTTTTTATGTTTTTGTGCTCTGCACTCTGGCAATGACCCATGGGATGGTACACAGTCCTGCCAAGGGAACACAAATGCACACATGCAGAGTCAAACCTGATGTTCTTGCAAAGTTTCGCATTTCTGTTTGCTCACACGCACTGAGCCGTGCCTTTAAAATCCGTTCCTGTGGTCTGGTTTTATTGTGTAGTGTGCTCGGTTTAAACCTCACTTCCCATCAGCCTTCTGCAAACCAGCCCATGCAAAAAAAAATGAGTCATGCTCACAAAGAGGCCATGCAAATAAGTTGGAATGCTTCAAACACCATACACTTATCACAACATCATGATAAATGAAAGACATTGTCTGTTAGGATTGACTGGCTTTGGACAGCTTTAAGACTGCTGGACTTCTGTGAATAGTAATGTAATATGTTAGATCTAGTATGCTTTCTATGCAAGCCCATTTCTCTAATGGGATTTAAAAAAAAGAAAATGTAAGTGACTTTATCTCACAATTCTGACTTTTCTTGCAATTTGCAGTTTATATCACACAATTTAGATTAAATTTTTTTCAATCAATATTAACTCGCAAACAGGAGATACTTACTTGCAATTCTGTGAAGAACAAATAAACTAAAAACTATAAACTAAAGAATTGTAGGATGTAAACTTACAATTGCGAGATGGAAATTTAGAATTGCTAGATGTAAACAGATTTGCAAGATGTAAACTTAGAATTACGAGATGGAAATTTAGAGTTGTAAGATGCAAACTTACAGTTGCGAGATGTAAATGTACAATTGCAAGATGTTAATATTCGATTGCAAGATGCAAATGTAGAGTTCCTAGATGTAAACTTAGAATCGCAAGATATAAACTTACAGTTGCAAGACATACATTTCTGATTGCAAGATGTAAACATAGAATTGCAAGATTTAAACTTACAGATGCGAGATGTAAATTTAGAGTTGTGGGATGTAAATTAAGAATTGCAAGATGTAAATTTCCCATTTGCAAGATGTAACCGAGTTTCAAGACGTAAACTTAGAATTGCAAAATGTAAACTACAGCTGCAAGATGTAAACTTGTGGGATGTAAATTTAGAATTATGAGATGTAAACTTAGAATTGTGGGACGTAAATTTAGAATTGCAAGATGTAAACTTAGAATTGTGGGACGTAAATTTAGAATTATGAGATGTAAACTTAGAATTGTGGGACGTAAATTTAGAATTATGAGATGTAAACTTAGAATTGCGAGATGTAAATTTAGAGTTATGAGATGTAAACTTAGAATTGTGGGACGTAAATTTAGAATTGCAAGATGTAAACTTAGAATTGTGAGATGTAAATTTAGAGTTATGGGACGTAAATTTAGAATTGCGAGATGGAAATTTAGAGTTGTGGGACGTAAATTTAGAATTGTGAGATGTAAATTTAGAGTTATGGGACGTAAATTTAGAATTGCGAGATGGAAATTTAGAGTTGTGGGACGTAAATTTAGAATTATGAGATGTAAACTTAGAATTGTGGGACGTAAATTTAGAATTATGAGATGTAAACTTAGAATTGCGAGATGTAAATTTAGAGTTATGGGACGTAAATTTAGAATTGCGAGAGGGAAATTTAGAGTTGTGGGACGTAAATTTAGAATTATGAGATGTAAACTTAGAATTGCGAGATGTAAATTTAGAGTTATGAGATGTAAACTTAGAATTGTGGGACGTAAATTTAGAATTGCAAGATGTAAACTTAGAATTGCGAGATGTAAATTTAGAGTTATGGGACGTAAATTTAGAATTGCGAGATGGAAATTTAGAGTTGTGGGACGTAAATTTAGAATTGTGAGATGTAAATTTAGAGTTATGGGACGTAAATTTAGAATTGCGAGATGGAAATTTAGAGTTGTGGGACGTAAATTTAGAATTATGAGATGTAAACTTAGAATTGTGGGACGTAAATTTAGAATTATGAGATGTAAACTTAGAATTGCGAGATGGAAATTTAGAGTTATGGGACGTAAATTTAGAATTATGAGATGTAAACTTAGAATTGCGAGATGTAAATTTAGAGTTATGGGACGTAAATTTAGAATTGCGAGAGGGAAATTTAGAGTTGTGGGACGTAAATTTAGAATTATGAGATGTAAACTTAGAATTGCGAGATGGAAATTTAGAGTTATGGGACGTAAATTTAGAATTGCGAGAGGGAAATTTAGAGTTGTGGGACGTAAATTTAGAATTGCGAGATGTAAATTTAGAGTTGTGGGATGTAAATTTAGAACTGCAAGACGTAAATTTCCAATTTGCAAGATGTAACTGAATTTCGAGACGTAGACTTAGAATTGCAAGATGTAAACTTACAGCTTATGGCAAGGAGTTTTAGCATAAAATATACTAAGCATTACTTGTCGTAATAGTAACAATTCAGTTAGAGAGCTCTCTAATTCAATTCTTACTAGCAACAATTCCAATTACAGAGCTCTACAAATAAATTTTTACTAGTCATACGTGTCCATTGGCTTCCATTCATTTTTAATTACAAAGCTCAACAACTGAATTATTACTAGTAAGAATTACAATTAGAGAGCTCTACAATTTAATTCTTACAAGTAATAATTCCAATTAAAGAGCTCTCTAATTCAGTTTTTACTAGTAACAATTTCGATTAGAGAGCTCTCTAATTAATACTAGTAAAAATGCAATTACAGAGGTCTGTAATTCAATTTTTACTATTAAAAATCACTTTCAAGATATGTTTAATTGCAGAGCTCTTTAATTGAATTAAAGAGATCTCTAATCGGAATTATAACTAGAAAAATTGATTTAGAGAGCTTTCTAATTGTAATTGTAACTAGTAAAAATTGATTTAGAGGGCTCTCTAATTTTAATTGTAACTAGTGAAAATTAATTTAGAGGGCTCTAATTGGCATTGTTACTAGTAGGAATTGAATTTTCGAGCTCTCTAATTGAATTCTTACTAGTAAAAATGTAATTACGATGAGTAACGCATAGTATATCTTAGGCTAAAATGGCTTGCCATATGCCATAGCAGCTGCAAGATGTAAACTCAGAATTGCGAGATATAAACTTACATTTGCAAGATGTAAACTCAGAGTTTTTAAGATGTAAATTTAGAGTTGCGAGATGTAAATTTACTATTGCAAGATGTAAATGTAAAATTGTGAGATATAAACTTAGAGGTACAAGATGCAAACTTAAAATTGCAAGATGCAAACTCAGAATTTTGAGAAAGACATCTGAGAATTACAAGACAAAAAAGTCAAAATCAGCTTTTTTATTTTTTTTATCCTGTGGCAGGATCCTCTTCTCTCTTATTTTTTTATTGTCTGTTTTCCTTTCTTTTTAAGGATTGATTGGTCAGGATCTGTGCTGGTGATGGTTAGAGGTCACTCTCCCCATACGACACAAATTTCCATACTGCCCAAATTATTTTCCATACCACCCAAAACATCCCAGCAACCGCATAGTAATGCAACACCCTTGTGGTTTAATATACAGAATGGTGCTTTGAAACTGTAAGCGCAGAGGATGCTGTGTGTGTTTGTAGGTGTGGTTGTTGTGGCCCGTGTGTAACAGATGGCGTTCCCTGAATTGTTTCCAGATGGGACACTGTAGCCGTTTGGCAAGGCAGCATCACGACAGGTGATGCTTGTACCAGCAGAGGGTATTGAAACAGGTTTTGTCTTAATGGCAACAGTTCATTTAGATCATTAGTGTTTGCAACATGAGACCATATTTCCAAACTATTTTACCTGTGTAATGTATTTGTGAAGGAAAAAGAATATCTAACTAATAAAAATGTAAACTGGGACCATTTGTCTTTATATTTAGTTGTTTGGACCCTTTTTTGTGGTCTTTTGTGTTCCACAGAAGAAAGAAAGTCTAACAGAGAAAGAGAGTTATTCATGTTGTGAAAGAGAGACAGGTGAGAGACATGCAGAGGTGAGAGACGCTGAGTGACAGAGAGGTGAGACAGATTGCATTACTGGACCTCCAGCAGTCACGTTAGGACAGCGCTTACCTGACGGTGTGTGCGTGTGAGCGCAAATATGCCCGTGTTTGAGGGTCAAAGGTTTCCGGCGAAGAGATTTTCTACTGAAGGCCATCTTTTATTCTTGTTTAACCTGAAGTTTATGTGTTGTAAAGTGCCATCAGGTTGGAAACTGAGCTTGGGAACTGTAAATACTATGAAAAGATGAAATGTCATACTTTCAGTCAGAACTTAAATAACTTTACACTGCAAAAAAATGAAAAATAAATTTTACAAACATCTAACCTTCAAGATATATTTACTAAAATGCATTTTTTCTAAAAAAACAAGACTTTAAATGAAGTGACTTTAAGCTTAAAACAAAAATGAATATTTGCACAAAAAAAATACTTGACGAAATGTTAAAAGTTACATGACTATGTCTAAAACTATGCTTAAAACCCTTTTAATCACATTTAATTTTCTGACCCCATTGGCAGATTGTTTTTCTTGTAAGTATAAACTCACTTTATTTTACCTTAAAAGTAACCAGTTTCTAGAAAACAAAACTTAGTACATGACATCTCTTTGCATTTGAAAACTATCTTTATTTTATTTTATTTTATTTTATTTTATTTTATTTTATGAAATTACATTTTCAAGTAACTTTGTCTCAAACTTTAAATCCTAAGATATTGCTCTTTCATATCTCAGGTTTAAAAAAAAAGACATTTCATTTGCTAAAAAGTTGCTATTTGATAGCTCATGTGTTTTTAAATTAATTTAATTTAATTTAATTTAATTTAATTTAATTTAATTTAATTTAATTTAATTTAATTTAATTTAATTTAATTTAATTTAATACATTTCATTTTCAAGTAACTTTTGTCTCAAAAACGTTTAATGCTATGTTGTTCTTTCAGCTCAGGTGTTCTTTTTTATTTTATTTTATTTCATTTAATTTTCAGCTAACTATTTATGCTAAAACGTTGCTATTTGATAGCTCAGGTGTTCTTAATTTAATTTAATTTAATTTAATTTTTTTAACGTTTAATGTATTTTTTTGATGATCTTTAATAGCTCATGTGTTTTAATTTTATTTTATGAAATTACATTTAAATTTTAAGTAACTGTGTCATGATGTTGCTCTTTCATAGTTCAGGTGTTCCTTTTTATTTTATTTGTTATTTTATTTTATAAGTGAATGTGAATCATTTAATCATTTAAAGTGAATGTGAATCATTTAATGAGAAACATCTGAGTTCAGTTTCAGACACTTTTGAGATATTTTTCTCAAATTAAAAGTGAGTATGCTAAACTCATTGCTCTCTAGGAGATATAAATAGGATAATAATTAGAAGGCATTGGTGATTTTCTTTGGTGGAGCCAGAAAAGTTGGTCGAGGTTTGTCTAAGCTTGTGTTCAATTAGCACGACAATTATCGTGGACCCAGAATCGTGAGAGGCTGGAGCTCGTCCCGTGTGATGTTTAGATCTCCCTCGTTGCGAGCTGTCGACAAGCTGCGAAGCGTTTGGAGTAAATGTCAGACATGAATAACACATGCACGCAGCTCGACTTTCACAGAGACACCGCGCTCCAAATTGTTAGGACTCTCTCCATCCTGCAGAAAGAGAGGAAAGAGTGTGACGAAGACTTCCTGGAGAGATGGAGAGAGAGATAAAGGGAGGATATGCTGGAGGAGGGGTGTGAAAGAATGTACCTCAGATATGTGATCCCGTAAAGCAGCTGATAAGAACATGTGCTCATTTAGAGGTAATGATTAGCCTTGGTCACTTAACCCCAGAGATTCACACAGGGCGATGACCCTCTCTCCCGCTAGCTCTCAATTCAGTTTAATGTACTCTGTTGGAATCTTTCGCTTAGCTGTATACATTAGTGCAATAATAGTATATGTGACCCTGGACCACAAAACCAGTCACAAGTTGCATGGGTATATTTGTAGCAATAGCTAATACATTGTATGGGTCAAAATTATAGATTTTTCTTTTATGCCAAAAGTCATTAGGATATTAAGTATTATGTTCCATGAAGATATTTTGCAAATTTCCTACCGTAAATATATCAAAACTTAATTTTTGATTAGTAATATGCATTGCTAAGAGCTTCATTTGAACAAAACAAGGCGATTTTCTCAATATTTTGCACCTTCAGATTCCAGATTTTCAAATAGTTGTATCTCAGCCAAATAATAAGACCCTTGTGACTGGTTTTGTGGTCCATGGTCACATATTTAAAAAGAAATAATAGTTTTACTTAACAAGGATACATTAAATTGTTTAAAAGAGACAGTCAATACATAAAAAATTCAATTTCACATACAGTTGAGGTCAAAAGTTTACATACACCTTGCAGAATCTGCAAAATGTTAATTATTTTACCAAAATAAGAGCCAAATAAGAGAGTTTATACAAAATGCATTTTATTTTTTTATTTAGTACTGACCTGAATAAGATATTTCACATAAAAGCCGTTTACATATAGTCCATAAGAGAAAATAATAGTTGAATTTATAAAAATGACTCCGTTCAGAAGTTTACATCCCCTTGATTCGTAATACTGTGTTGTTACCTGAATGACCCACAGCTGTGTTTTGTCCTGAACAGTTAAACTGCCCGCTGTTCTTCGGAAAAATCCTTCAGGTCCTGCAGATTCTTTAGTTTTTCAGCATTTTTGTGTATTTGAACCCTTTTCACTGATGACTGTATGATTTTGAGATCCATCTTTTCACACTGAGGACAACTGAGGAACTCATATGCAACTATTACAGAAGATTCAAACACTCACTGATGCTCCAGAAGGAAAAATTAGGCATTAAAAGCCAGGGGGTGAAAACTTTTGAACAGAATGGAGATGTGTCTGATCTTCAAATTCTAAAAGTTTTCACCCGCAGCTCTTAATGCATCGTTTTTTCTACTGGAGCATCAGTGAGTATTAGAACCTTCTGTAATAGTTGCATATGAGTCCCTCAGTTGTCCTCAGTGTGAAAAGATGGATCTCAAAGTCACATAGTCATTATTGGAAAGGGTTGCTGAAAAACCAAAGAATTTGTGTGTCCTGAAATACTTTTCTGAAGAACATCGGCCAGTTTAACTGTTCAGGACAAACAAGGGACTCATGAACAACTATCACTAAACAAAAAAACAAAAACAAAACACAGCTATGTGAAATATCTTATTCAGGTCGGTACTATATAAAAAATAACATGCATTTTGCATTTTGTATGATTACTTATTTTGGTAAAACAATTAACATTTTGCAGATTCTGGAGGATTCTCCAAGGTGTGTGTAAACTTTTGACCTCAACTGTGTATATATATATATATATATATATATATACACACACATACACACACAAGTGAGCTCAACCTGACTAAATCCCCAATCAGCTGCAGTTACTCATTCATATTTCCACTATCACATTTAATTGACAGTTATTATGGCAACCCTCAAAAACATGCCCTGGCAACATTCCACCCATCCATACCGTGTTTATGTAACTATTTTAAACATAACCTTGTTCTCAGTGTTCTTACGGCGAGCCATAACTACCCCTTAAAAGAGCACTGTAAACAAAGTTCAATGCTAAAATGTGTTTTCAAAAGAGAATCGCTTTTGATTCTGCGCTCTAACCTTGAACGAAACTTAATACGGCTGTTAAATGGCTTTTAAAACTTAACAGAGCCATATACTGCAATCGTCAAGTGTTTGCCTAAGAGAGACGGCTGTGGTTTTTCCCTAATGTTTCTCCTCTAGAAGTCAGTTGAGATCTCAAGAATGGTTTAGATTTGACAAATTTTGCAATCGAAACTCTCCTGAGTTAAAAGAGCAACATTTGAGCACTAGACATTGGGTTTGATGGAACATTCTTAAGCTAAAGCAAACGTGACGTCAAGTGTTTTGTATAACTGGCAGCGCTGAGCTGATTTATAGAACTGCTGTAAAACAAACTGCGATATGATATTGAAGTCATAGAGGGCGGAAGGTTTATATGTTTTGACCTTTGACCCTGAATAAAAGGGGCAGGCAGAACACGATTCCCAGCCTGTCAGAACGTTTCCTGTCCGTAAGTCTGTCAGTTCAGAGCATTACTAGAGGAAGGCAACAGATTTTTTACGCAAGCGAAAACATGGAGGTGTTTAACGGAGATTTGTAGACAGAGTTGAATCTGAATTCATTGGTTTGAAAGGTAGGAGTGAGAATTTTATTCCTTTAATGAGTTAAAGGTCATTTCGTAATTTGATTTCGACTCAAAAAACAAGTGTTGCTAACTATATGGTTGCGTTTTGGTGTTTCATGTTCATGATGCAAACGCTCAACGGTGTTTTATCAGCTTTTCTGTTTGTGTACATGAAACGTCTCGCTTAAGTGATCTAGACGGTCCTCTTACGGCAAAATGTGGCACCATTCAGGTTAGTTTGTGTTTTGTCTGAACATTCAACTTGAGTGTTTAGATGCGTTGCATGAATATCTCTCAAAAAATGACTTTACATATCAGGAAACAATCGAAACCCAGAATAGTGTCTCATATGTCTGTGTTTGTGTCTTTATTTCTTTCAGAGCAACGAAAGAAGTACTCAAACTCGAACGTCATCATGCAAGAGACGTCGCAATACCATGTGCAGGTGAGCGAGTAGCTAAACTCTTGATCCTTTTAATTCTGTTTCTTCCTTCTAAGCTGAACTTCACCACTGAGTGTTTGGTTTAATATTTAACGTGATTCATCTGATGACTTGATATCGTAATAAAGCAGTCAGGTCACTTAATCACCGCAGAGATTTGTCAGGGCAGAGTTAACCTCCATCTGAGCAGATAACACAATCTAAGTTCTGAGATCTGTATTATACAATGGATAGTTCCGGTCCTTGAATTTGATTGGTCAAAATGCAGTGATACATTTTATGCAACACAACCTGAAATTAGTCATATGTAAGTACGTCATCATTGCGCTAATCAAACGGCACTTTGATCCGGGCCTGACTTGAGACGTTCTGTTGAACTTTGTTCTGATCTGGATGCATTATTTTCCTTGGTCTGTTTTGCTTCACTTTCACCCTTCACTTGTTGTAAAGACTATATTGTGTCTCTTATCTCTTTTTCTCGCTCTCAAACGCGCATAAAGTTGATAAACGCCCACGCCAGCAGCAGTCATATCAGGTCTTGAATGCTTAAACACTTGAGATATCAGAAGCATCGTGCCACAGTAATCTGAGTTTAGGCACCAAACGTTTTTTTTTTTTAAAGCACACACTAAGAGTTTTTAAATAAATTAAATTTTCGCTTTACAGTTTTTTTTACAGACGCTAGGACACATTTCTCAATACTTAGGTCACTTTTGCAAAACTCTTCACACAGTAAGCACAACAGAAGTCTATGTGGGCTAAACTGAGGATCAATTATCATCGTTTTTGCACAAAATGCATTCAGTGACTACATCTCTCAAATATCATTAATTCTTTTCTCACTCAGACAACAACTGACAAAAATCTTTGTACGTACAGCACATTTTGCACATGCTTTCATACTGTTTTCAAAACTGTTAAACTTATGTTCCAAACAATAACATAATGCAAAACTGAACAAGACAGCAAAATTCAACAGCAATATTTTATTGAAACATATTTCAAATCTAAAAATGCAGTAGATTAGCATTACTTTTTTATCTGTATCAGTTGATGCTGTGTATACAAATTCTTGTATTTTGGAATTACTTAGTACAAAAAAATAAAAAATAAATAAACAACATAAAATATTGACGAATTCTGCATCATGTCTGATTCATTCCAGTAACATATATTGCAGTTATAAACAATATATATTGCAATTATAAACAGATGTTTCCTTGTTTTACACAAGAAAACACTGTGTAATGCTACATGTTGTTAGTGTTTTTTACAGTAGGTCATCGTTTTGTGGGTGACAAAGTGTGTTTGTCGGCTGTCAACCTTTGCTAGTGTTCTGGAAGAATAAGTTTATTTGAGACCTGAATAAAGTGTTTTGGTAGTTGTAGTGCATTTTGAATGTGAAATGAACTGCTTTGCCAAGCTGAAAGTCAGTTAGGAGAATTGTGTGAAGAGTTTTGCAAAAGTGGCCTAAGTATTGAGAAATGTGTCCTAGCATCTGTAAAAAACTGTAGTGAAAAAAAAATAAAAATACATAAACGACATAAAATATTGACGAATTCTGCATCATGTCTGATTCATTCCAGTAACATATATTGCAGTTATAAACAATATATATTGCAATTATAAACAGAGATTTGTCCTTGTTTTACACAAGAAAACACTGTGTAATGCTACATGTTGTTAGTGTTTTTTAGGTCATCGTTTTGTGGGTGACAAAGTGTGTTTGTCGGCTGTCAACCTTTGCTAGTGTTCTGGAAGAATGAGTTTATTTGAGACCTGAATAAAGTGTTTTAGTAGTTGTGGTGCATTTTGAATGTGAAATGAACTGCTTTGCCAAGCTGAAAGTCGGTTAGGAGAATTGTGGGAAGAGTTTTGCAAAAGTGACCTAAGTATTGAGAAATGTGTCCTAGCGTCTGTAAAAAACTGTAATAAATATTACAAATTCTGTTTAGAGAATTGACCAAAGGTGCAAAAAGATCTGTAGAAGGTCTTGAAAGTGGAGTTCATTATTCGATTTTTACATTTTCTATAGAAAATTTCTGTGTAGAATTTACTGCCAAGATGTTAGGGTTTGCTGGGTTGCGTTTTTTCTGTTTTCTAGAGTGTTTGAGTGGTTTTAGGGAAATTCTAAGTGGTTACTGGGGTGTTCAAGTGGTTTTAAGGCAATTCTAAGCAGTTGTGGTGATTGAGTGGTGGTTACTAGAGTGTTTGGGAGATTGCTGGGTGTTTGAGTGATTTTAGGGCATTTCTAAGCATTTGTTGGGGTGTTTAAATGGTTTTAAGGCAATTTTTAAGCAGTTACTTGGGTGTTTGAGTAGTTCAGAGCATTTCTAGGCGGTTGCTGGTGTGTTTGAGTGGTTGCTAGGGAGTTTGAGTAGCTTTATGGCTATTCTAAATGGTTGCTAGGGTGTTTGAGTGGTTTTAGGGCAATTCTGAGCGGTTTCTGGGGTGTGTGATTTGTTGCTAGGGTATTTGAGTGGTTATAGGGCATTTCTAAGCAGTTGCTGGGCTGTTTGAGTTGTTTTAGGGCAATTCTAAGCGGTTTCTGGGGTGTGTGATTTGTTGCTAGGGTGTTTGAGTGGTTTTAGTACAATTCTAAACGGTTTCTGGAGTGTGTGATTGGTTGCTAGGGTGTTTGAGTGGTTTTATGGTATTTCTAATTCATTAATGGGGTGTTTGAGTGGTTTTAGGGCAATTCTAAGCACTTGCTGGGGCGTTTAAGTAATTTTTGTGCAATTCTAAGTGGTTTTTAGGGTATTTAATAGGTTTTTAGGCATGTCTATAGGCGGTTTCTGGGGTGTTTGAGTGGTTTTGGGGCATTTAGAAGCTATTTCTGTTGTGTTTGATTGGTTGATAGGGTGTTTGGATGATTTTAGGGCATTTCTAGGTGGTTGCTGGTGTGTTTGAGTGGTAACTAGGGTGTTTGAGTATTTAAATGGCAATTCTAAGTGGTTCCTAGGGTGTTTGAGTGGTTTTAGGGCATTTCTAAGTGGTTTCTGTGGTGTTTGGTTTTAGGGCAAGTCTAATCATTTGCTGGGGTGTTTGAAAGGTTGTAAGGCATATCTAAGCAGTTTCTGGGACGTTTTTAATGGTATTAGGGCAATTTTAGATGGTTGCTAGGGTGTTTACATAGTTAAGGGCAATTGTAGGCTGGTGGTAGTAGTTGCTGGTGGTTTTATGGCATAGATAAGTGGTTATTATATAGTGCTTGAGTGGTTTTAGGACATTTTTAGGTGACTGCTAGGGTGTTTGAATGTTTTTTGGGCACAGCCAGAGTGTTTCATAACAAACAAAAATAAGGTTCTCTCCTAAACCTAAATTCCACTGAAGAACCTTGTATATATTGTTTATATTGGTCTAAGTCTGTCATCTCAAATCAACATTTTGAAGTAATTCCCAGTAGCTCTTTTCATGGAAACCACTGACCTACACTCTTGTAAACGGACTGTATATGTGCAAACATCTCGACAATGCAAGCAAAGTTAAACATTCTTTTTGCGCAGCTGAACGTTGGTTAGACTACATCCTGTTAAAGTCTTTCCATGCCCCAGGTAGAGTCTGATCAAGACGTGTCAAACGTGTTTGTGGTTAGATTGTCTGGCTAATCCACAGCAGCCATGCTGAGATCTCCTTCCCTTATATAACTAGTGACAAGTCTTAATCTGCTTATGAATCATGCATGATGCTTTGAATAATTTGTTCTCTTTGATGGGTAAGGATCACTGTTTGTCACATAGCATTGTGACACGTAAACACACACCCACCAACACACACATACACACACACACACACACACACACACACACACACACACACACACACACACACACACACACACACACACAGGTTTACATGTTTTATGGGGACATTCCATAGGCGTAATGGTTTTTATACTGTACAAACCGTATTTTCTATCACCCTAACCCTACCCTACACCTAAACCTAGCCCTCACAAGAGATTGTGCAAACTTTTACTTCCTCAAAAAAACTCATTGTGCATGATTTATAAGCCTGTTTCCTCATGGGGACCTGAGAAATGTCCCCACAAGGTCAAAATCTACTGGTATTCCTATCCTTGTGGGGACATTTGGTCCCCACAACGTGATGAATACCAGACCACACACGCACACACACAGGTGTGGTTAAATTGCTGAAGTGGATATAAAAATATTATAGGGAGGCGTGTGCTACCATTACTTACTCACTCACTCACTCACTCACAAAATGACATTTAATTCCTTTAAAAGCAACACCCAATGACATTCAGACATTGAAAATATGTAGGTATATCTTAGAACATAGCAACATTCACCTGATTATCTACTGACAAATAAGATCTCTTTAATATCTCAGCATTCTCTCCTAGAATGCAATGCAATTTTCCCACATTAAACACAATCCAAACCACAATTATAATCAGATTTTTAGGAATAAGTCCAAATAGTTATTTTGGATGCAGAGTATATTTAAAAATGTGCCGTATTTATCTAAAACTGTCTAAATGCACTTAATTTTGCTTGTTTCTTTACACATCTAGTGAATTATGGTATTTGTTTTCATTGCATCGCTCTAGCAGTGACCTTACACACTTGTCTGTGTTTTCAGCATCTCTCTACATTCATCATGGATAAATCGGAGTCCATTGCTACAGTAGACGATGCAATTAAGAAGCTGAAGCTGCTGGACTCCAAAGACAAAATTTGGACACAGGAAATGCTGCTGCAGGTGACAGACAAATCCATCAAACTCTTGGACTGTGAGACCAAGGTGAGCAGGATCTTTCACTTGACAATATAAAATCAAATTTGACACGATTTACTTTCTTAATCCATGTTCCTTGTCTAATTGTGAAAGATTCATTGGTGTGTAATTGCAAAGAAATATTTTTTTTGTCTTGTAATCTTCCATCATAATTTCACTGACGTCATCTAGGCCATGCCTTTTCAGTCAATTCTTTCCCATTGAAAATCTTGGGTTTGTACGTTTTTACCAGTTCAAAACCAGTTTGCATCTTAAATGTTTAGTAAAAATTAAACACACACTTGAGATTGTTGAAATGAGAACCGATTGAAGACATTAGCATGTTCCACACCTGTTCACCAAACAAAGCCTCTTCTAACCCTATGGCCTTGTAATCTGATCCGATCTGGAATAACTGGATAGGGAGCGTTTTATCTGTCCAAATCAATTGTGATCATGATTGCGATTGTGACATCATTATCCTGGTAATGTGTCACCATAAATGCCAACATTACTAGATCTTTGACCTCATTAATGAATATAATCATAGTTTTCATAGTTAAAGGTCATGAGTGTCTTTTCTTTTCAGTTTCTTTTTTGACAATTTCATTCAGAATAAAATACATTCTGAGAAGCATTAACATTCTCAAGTAAATTAATTTAGTTTTTTGAGAATCAGGTTTATAAAATCCAACATATTTTTATCTTTTTTAATCTATTTTTTAACAAGCATTTTAGGGTAAGGTAATATTGATGTTAATTTTAACAGTTTAATTCTCATTTCTTTCTCTCAGGAAGAGCTTGAAAACTTCCCCCTGGTCACTGTCCATCACTGTCAGACGCTGTTGAACCACACCAGGTATCCATCCATCCTTCTGCTCATCTGTCAGGACAGTGAACAACACAAACCAGACATTCACTTCTTTTACTGCGACGAAGTAGAGGTGAGACTCATACAGACTTGTAGATATATACTTTATGAGAAATGTTGCATTCAAAAGAAAGTGCAAAACATACACACTTGACATCCCCCTTTCAGAATCTGCAAAATGTTAAGTATTTTAGCAAAATAAGAGGGATCATACAAAATGCATGTTATTGTTTATTTAGTACTGACCTAAATAAGATATTTCACATAAAATATGTTTACATATAGTTCACAAGAGAAAAAAATAGTTACATTTATAAAAATGACCCAGTTCAAAAGTTTACTTCCTCTTGATTCTTAATACTGTGTTGTTACCCAAATGAACCACAGCTGTGTTTTTTTGTTTAGTGATATTTTTTTAGTCCCTTGCTTGTCCTGAACAGTTAAACTACCCACTGTTCTTCAGAAAAATCCTTGAGGTGCCACAAATTCTTTGGTTTTCCAGCTTTTTTGTGTATTCCCTGCTGAAAAAAAAAACAGCTAAAACCAGCCTAGGCTGGTTGGCTGGTCTTATCTGGTTTAGGGTGGAAGTAGCTGGTTTTAGCTGGTCTTCTGGCCAGGCTGGTTTTAACTGGTGGTCTCCCAGTCTGACCAGCTAAGACCAGCCTGGGAAAGTGGCCAAAACCCCTCTAAACCAGCCTGCTGACCAGCTAAAATCAGGCTGGTTGACCAGCTGAAACCAGTCAACCAGCCTATGCTGGTTTTAGCTGTTTGTTTTACCAGGGCAGCTGGTCTCTCAGCTAAGGAAGTGGTCAAAACCTGTCTAAAACCAACCTGCTGACCAGCTAAAACCAGCCAACCAGCTTAGGCTTAGGTATGATTTTGGGGTCCATCTTTTTACACTGTGGACAACTCATATGCAACTATTACAGAAGGTTCAAATACTCACTGATGCTTCAGAAGGAAACACAATGCATTAAGAGCCAGGGGGGTGAAAACTTTCAGAATTTGAAGATCAGGGTAAATTTAACTTATTTTGTCTTCTGGGAAACATTTAACTATCTTCTGTAGCCTCTGAAGGGCAGTACTAAATGCAGAAAAGATGATATTTAGGCAAAATAAGAAAAATGTACACATCTCCATTCTGTTCAAATTTTTCACCCCCAACTCTTAATGTTTTTTCCTTCTGGAGCATCAGTGAGCGTTTGAACCTGTAATAGTTGCATATGAGTCCCTCAGTTGTCCTCAGTGTGAAAAGATAAACCTCAAATACCATACAGTCATTGTTGGAAGGGTTCAAATACACAAAAATGCTGGACAACCAAAGAATTTGTGTAATCTGAAGGATTTTTCTGAAGAAGAGCAGGCAGTTTAACTGTTCAGGACAAACAAGGGACTCATGAACAACTATCACTAAACAAAAAAAACAGCTGTGGATCATTCAGTTAACAACACAGTATTAAGAATCAAGGGGATGTAACATTTTTAATAGGATTTTCTCTATTCTTTCTCGTGGACTATATGTAAATATCTTTTATGTGAATTATCTTATTAAAATCAGTACTAAATAAACAATAGCATGCATTTTGCTAAAATAATTAACATTTTGCAGATTCTGAAAGGGGGATGTAAACTTTTGACCTCAACTGTACATGGAATTTAATCTCTGAAATTTCCCCCAAATACCTAAATGATTAATAAAAAGATTAAAAATGAACATTTACACCCCTGTAGTATGACAATAAACACTATCGAGAGCTGCTTTCACTGGAAACGTGTGTGTGGTTGTGTTTTAGGCTGAGATGGTTCACGCTGACATTGATAGCGCTCTGGGAGACAACTCACGCGGCAAGAAGATGCGACCGCAGACGCTAAAGTGAGTCCTAGCTCCCTTAGACACCAACACACACTACTGGAGTGGTTTTTAAATAACTAATTACTAGCCAGAATGAATGACACCAAGTTTCACAACACATCTAGCCACTGAACAGACTGTACGTCTACTGACGTCTTAAAGACACGTAACAGGATCAGCTGATAGTAAAGCCACATTTACTTCAAGGTTGCTGTGTGAAATAGTTGTTTATTTATTTAGGGATGCTACAGTATCAGCGCTGGGCTATGGTTACTTGCACATTTGTGTGATTTTCTTTCTTAAATAAAGGTTACAGGGTCATCAGAGATAGTACAGCTATTCACACACACATTAACTCTTTTCCAAACTCTAGTCAAATGTCTACTTAGGCAGCTTAACTAAAACACAACCTTGTGAGTGACCCATGTGAAGCGTGAGGAGAGGTGATTCACAATTGATTTTTTAGTTTGTTAGAGTTAGCATGTTGCTAAGCTAACAAACATAGCATAGACAAATACTGAGTGAAATAGTACATTTTTATTTAGATTAAAGATTTTTCAGAATTGATTTAGCTCCTTTTATAATCAATGATGCCCACATTCTCCACCACCTGAGCTCATCACAATGCATTAAGAGCTTATCTTTGCAAATTATACGTGCTGAAAATGCAAAGCCTGTAATTTGGCTAAAATGAGCAAGCTTTAAAGGCTAAGGTGTTAAGGTAGTTTTAGCTCATTGCTAGGTGGCTCCTAGGATGTTTAATCCTATAAAGCCTACTGTATCATATTTGACACATTTTTAAAGCATCTAATTTGTCAAATTGATCAAAACCTTGCTGAAATACCTGTTTTACACAAATACAACATGCCTTTTGATATCTGATTGATAGTTTATACTTTTCTAGCTGGTAAAGAGCTTTTAAGTATAGTTGTAAAAACATCCTGTTTGAGGTTGTGGTACACGTGCCTTGTTGCTGTAATTTTTATAAAGCAAGCATGAAAATAACATTGTTAGCAATGTTTCAAGATGAACACTTATTGAACTGAGGTAATATTTTTTTAAATAACATGTTAAAATGTGAGTATCGAATATGATCAATCAGGCTTTTGAGGAATGTTTATTTATTCATCTTTCAATTGTTACTGTATTGCATTGTACAATATGCTTCACACATACAAACAATAAAAACTATTGTTTTGTTTTGATTGTTAAACCAAACATTTAAATATCATCTTACTAAGCCATTATTGGGATATTTCTGATGATTTACACTACAGCTATTAGAATTTAATCTTTTTGGGCATGTAAATACCAGAAACAGCAACAAATTGCATATTTTTGCCCCATATTATTAAGGTTATTTTTGTAAACGAAAACTAAAACTAAAACTATTGATCAGAAAACATTTTCGTAAACTGAAATAAAATAAAAACGTAAAAATAAATGAAAAACTAGAACGAAACGAAACTAACAACTTTTATTGAAAAAGTAACTGAAATAAAATAATAATTATCAAAAATAAATAATCGTTTTCGTAATAATTACGTTCTCACCCCATGGTGGAAAAATAAAGACAGCGACCTGAACACCACCTGCTTTAAATTTAGGTTACTGCATCAATTTTAGGCATTTTTTTTTGTAACACAAGCGATCAACCAATATACTAGAGCTGATTAATCTTTAAAGGATAGAGATTCAAACACCCAAGCGATCTCATTTGTAAATGGCAACGATTCCCCGTGTCTATTAAACCTCTGATAAAGTCTTATCGGAACATTCAAATCTGTATTTGCACTGCTGCTAACAGAGAGAGCAGTCATCATATTTATGTAAAAAAAAAAACAGCTTCACAAACAGTCTTTTCAAATACAGTCATTCATATAATCTGATTATAGTCTGATTAAAGATCATAGTTCGGATATAAATATTTCTATAGTAGAGTTCAAAATAGAGCACGTCTTTTGAAAGTAATTGGCGCTACAAGTAACGTTTGTGTCGATTGCATCTTTTCGCCACTAGGTGGAAACAAGTAACTGTAACATTTTTTTATTTGTCATTGAATAGAGAGACTCATTCAAAAACGCAGATTTATCCAGTAATGTATTTGTGAGCAAGTCATTTATTCATTCAAACCACTTTTTCATAAATTTATTCATAAATGATTAATAATTTATTCATAAATGATTAATAATTCATTCAAATGAATTAAACACTTTTAAATATACTGCAGCAATTGATATTTTGTCTCACATTAGTTTGCTTATTTGCTTATTGCCTATTTTAGATGATTTTACATTTTGTCTGAAGATTCAATAAACTGTTCCATTTTAAAAACTTGGACTATTATTTAATACGCCTGGCTTTACAGGGTTAAGGGCACTTCTAGGTGGTTGTTGTGTGGTTGTTAGAGTGTTGCTAGATTTTCATTAGGTAAAACTAACTTGGATTCTTTTTGGTATTGAATGAATTCTGTTTATAAGCAAAATTGCCTGCATTCTCCACCATTTCTTTTAAAATTTTCTTATAATTTACTCACCCCCATGTCATCCAAGAATTAAGGGTTTTGAGGAAAACATTCCAGGATTTTTCTCCATATAGTGGACTTCAGTGGTGGCTAATGGGTCGAAGGTCCAAACTGCAGTTTAAATGCAGCTTCAAAGTGCTTTACAGCTGAGGTATAATGGTCTTATCTAGTGAAACGAAATGAAAATGTATATTCTTTTAAACCACAAATGCTTGTCTGGCACTAGCTCTGCGATGCACATCTAAGACTTTAGGTAATCATGTTGGAAATGTCATGCACGTTCTTCATCTGTGTACTTCGGTTCAAAAAGGTTCAAATCTCATTTTCTCCTCCAACTTCAAATTTCTTGAAAAGGGCATTTGACTTACTTTGCATGTTCGCTTTGTAAACACTGGGTCGGTACTTCTACGTCATGCGTGACCTTTCCAGTGTGATTATGTAGCTAGTGCAAGATGAGCAATTATGGTTAAAAAGTATATACATTTATATTATTTTATTTTTTTAGAAAATGACAGATTGTTTTGCTAGATTAGACCCTTATTCCTCAGCTGGGATCGTGTAGAGCTCTTTTGATGCTGCATTGAAACTAGAATTTGGACTTTCAACCTGTTGATCCCCATTGAAGTCCACTATATGGAGAAAAATCCTGGAATGTTTTCCTCAAAAACCTTAATTCCTTTTAGACTGAAGAAAGAAAGACATGAACATCTTGTATGGCATGGGGGAAATGTAAATTGTCAGGAATGTTTTATTCTGGAAGTAAACTGTTGCCTTCTCAACAAATTATACATGCTGAGAAGGGTAATTTTGGCCAAATTATAAACTTTGCCAAAATGATCCATCTTTAAAGTTGCTAACCACCTTTTAGCCTGCCTTAAAATATTTCCAACGTAGGCTGCTGACTAGAATTTGAAGCAAATGCATTTTCTCTCCATCAGGTTGAACCAAGAAAAGATGAAACGCCAACGGGAGACCATCATCCCGCCTTCTGAGTCTAGAAGTCCTGGTCCTGGGACCAAAGGTCGAGTAGCAGCTGCAGATGTGAAAGGTACCAAACAAACCAATGCAAAATGCCTATATCCTTATGTTTACAATAAATGCATTGATACTAAATATTTTGCGTGTTTGTCTCAGATGAGATGTCAATCCAGGACCCAGAGTCAGATATGAAACTGGCCCAGCGGATCGAGAAGGACGTGGTGAGTGTCTGCGTAACACTAGATATCTACACACACTCACAAAAACACACTCAGTCATTGAGTGTATCAGATTAGTGGTTACATCAGCCCAGACGTAACGCTGTAACTCAGGCCGTGTGTTTTCACTCCGTGTGTGTTGTTCAGCAAATCCTGAACTGCTCACTAGATGACATTGAGATCTTCGTTGCACGTCTTCACAAAGCGGCAGAGGCTTTCGCGCAACTCAACCAGCGCAACAGGAGCAAGAAAAAAATGAAGAGAGGCCCGGCAGGTACATAACACATTTCTTTTAATGCATAATTCATTTATTCCTTCAATAAAGCACTTATTAATGAGTTTATTTATGTTTGGGAAAAAAAAAATGTGTTTAAGTACATGCTTTGCAAAAACAACAACATGATTTTCATGTGTGTTTCAGAGGGAATGCTAACTCTCCGAGCTAAACCTCCATCAGAAGCAGAGTTTATCGACTGTCTTCAGAAGCTGAAACTCTCTTTCAACCTGCTGGTGGGTTTTGAGTTTTAACTGCTGTGGTTTTATTTAAAAGATCATCTGGAATATTTGCACTTGAAACATGCTGAAAGAAAGAACTTAGGATATGTATGCGCAAACTGTAAAAAAAAATGTTGCAGTTGTTTATGTGACTATTTATGTAAGAATTGTTTTATGAATGAAATGCACACAAATTTATTCTGCTGAGTGAGTGAAAGTGTGCTGACAGTCCTTGTGCGTCCTCTACAGGCCAAACTGAAGAAACACATTCAGAACCCCAGCGCTGCAGAACTCATGCACTTCCTGTTTGGACCTCTGGAAATGGTGAGGAACGGAACACATGCACAAAATGAAAACACACTGTGAACTTCTATTGGTTTTATTATGGAAATTAATGATTAGAATTACATCAGATTAAATAAATGCTAATATTTGCACTAAAAGACAAGTTTGTGGATTTAATAAAAAAAATAAAGAGGATTATAAATGCAAATAAAAATATAAATAATAATCCTAAATAAGGGTAATAGATAAATAAATACATTAAAAACACATTTGTGTGTGTGTGTGTGTGTGTGTGTGTGTGTGTGTGTGTGTGTGTGTGTGTGTTTGTGTGTGTTTACCTCTAAATTTTGGGAATTTACCGTAGTAACTATGGCTTATTACAGTTGAGGTCAAAAGTTTACATACACAATTTGACCAAAATAAGAGCGATCATACAAAATGCATGTTATTTTTTATTTAGTACTGACCTGAATAAGATATTTAACATAAAATATGTTTACATATAGTTCATAAGAGAAAATAATAGTTGAATTTATAAAAATGACCCCGTTCAAAAGTTTACATACATTTGATTCTTAATATTGGGTTCCAACCTGAATGATCCAGAGTTGTGTGTGTGTGTGTGTGTGTGTGTGTGTGTGTGTGTGTGTGTGTGTGTGTGTGATATATATATTTTTGTTTTAGTTATACTTGTTTATGAGTCCCTTGTTTGTCCTGAACCATTAAACTGCCTGCTGTTCTTCAGAAAAATTATTTTGTTTGAACTCTTTCCAACAATGGCTGTATGATTTTGAGATCCATCTTTTCACACTGAGGACAACTGAGGGACTATGGATATTACAACTATTACAGAAGGTTCAGATGCTTACTGATGCTCCAGAAGGAAAAACAACCGGGGGGTGAAAACTTTTGAGCAGAATGAAGATGTGTCATTTTTATACTATTTTGCCTAAATATCAAATTTTTTTTTTCATTTAGTACTGCCCTTCAGATGCTACAGAAGATACAAATTCCAAAAGTTTTCACCCCCGCTCTTAATGCATCATAATATGTACACAGCTCTCGATTACAGAAACACTTTGTATGTGTGTGTATTCAGATAATACAAAGTTGTGGCGGTCCCGAGCTGCCGCGTGCGGTCATCTCTCCTCACCTGTCCCGGGACGCTGTGGACTTCCTGAGAGGATGCCTGACCCCCAAAGAGACGACCATCTTTGAGCTGCTGGGAGACGGTTGGACACGGCCCAGGTGATGATTTAACCGCTGTGGATGTGTTACAGGAGTGTGTGCCAGTGGTAAACTGATATATCGAGCTGCCTAATCAGCCAATGTTTGCTCATTTTGAGATGATCAGTATCAGATGATGGTAGTTCCCGCATGTGTGAATCTCAAAATTGACTTTTGAATGGTTAAATAAACAGAATAGGTGTTACTTTTTGCTATGAATTGAGTAAATAGTGTAAAGTTTTTAATTTGAGCTGGTTTGACTAGTGATCAACCTATATGGGCTTTTCTAAAGAATTGATCCAATATCAGAGTTGGAAAAAAAAAAAAAATTCCCAAAAATTTGTATGTATGCAAATTTTATAAAATCCAGAGTACACATTTCTAGTAACTGTGCATGTAATACTGTATTTTCAGAAAGTTTTGGAATATTTGTCCTCTCCTCAAATGTGTCACTACTGAAACACAGTAATAATATTTTAATTAGAAATTTATATTGACCTATTAGGATTTTGCTTACATTTATATTGTAAATATATTTTTGCTATTTTGTGATTTTTTTTTTCCAGAGGTAAATCAATACCATTTACAGTTTTAACAATATTTCAAGTGTGACTTATAAGATTTGTTGTATTTTAATCCAATTTTTTGGCAAAAAGTTGATCATACTGATTTTAAACTTAAGGATTCATTAGGTTGAATATACAATAAAATGAAAACTATCATAACATCTACATCAGTAGTGACAGTAATGTTTTGGTAGCGACCACATCACATTACAGAATTTTAACTTGAATACAAAAACTCTACTAAAAAATTGTTATACACAGCTTTTTAGACTTTTGAACACGTTTACCTGAAAATGATGGGGCCTATCTACTTAAACCTTGGAGCTATGACAGAGGAATATTTCCTGATCATAAATGTAGGGGTGTAGTTAAAATCAGTCTCAGCCAGGGTATGTGAGCGGAGCGGAGTGCGAGCGGAGCGCGGAGTGGAGCGGTGTGATTTTGAATGGAGGGAGGAGCGGATTTTTGAAAAGTCGGAGCGTCGTGGTTTTCACTCGCTCCAAGTGCGCTCCACCATCGCTCCATCATAAGTACAATTCATGCCAACGGTCTGTAATATAACTGCATAATAAGCAGGCATTCACATGTTAAACATTTAGCTTGATAGAGATGGATCACTCAAATCAGAAATAATGTGAATGGACATGAGCGGTAAATTATAGTTCACAAGGATTTAGTTTGTTCCTTCTAGATACTGAATATATTCAGGTGAAAGCCTCATTTAAACATGTGCAGCACTTATTCACACGCAATCGCTGTGACAATAATGCATTAAAACAAATGTAATGGTATCCGATTTCGAATTATCAGAAATCTGTAAGAAATGCAGCGATCCATATGTAAAATAACTGACGAAAATGTAGTTATTTTCATTACAAACCTTGCACTGCATAAAGCAGTAGTTATACTCTTTTAATGCTGACAATGTTATTAGCTTGGTATGTGGTAGGTACAAAGTTTGCACACTATTCCAAACTCTCTTGTTGTTTTAATATGTGTTATGAACAGGACCGTTATATTTAAAACATAAGGCTATTTCTGAATGTTTTGACGCGGAGCGAAGGCGGAGCGGTGTTTCTGATATCAGTGAGCGAGGAGTGGAGCGGGAGCGGAAAATTGTGAACCCGGAGTGGAGCTGGAGAGGAGCGATTATTAAATGCACTGAGCGCGGAGGGGAAATTGTTACCGCTCCACTCCGCTCACATACTCTGGTCTCAGCCAATGGACTAAAACAAACAGTGTTTCGGTAGTGACATTAAAAAAAATGCGGGACAGTTTTTTTTACATAAAGTTTTAAAATTTACAAAGAAACGAAAAATATTGATTGTCTAGACTAGCATCAGTCATTGAAAACTCATGTTTTTATGATGTTGTCTAAGTCTGGGCGTGTCTTTGTGCATCTTAGAGCTGATTGGCCGAAAGAACAGTGCGCTCCTCTGTACGTCCCAAAGTTCCGGAACGGCTGGCAGCCGCCAGTAGAACTGTTCCGCACATCACCGTGGGAGACTGAGAGCGCCAGTGCGCCAATACAGACGGAATACAAGCCCAAAGAGGTGAGACTGATAAAACAGTGCTGAAACACTGTCACAATCTCCTCTATTTGAAAATCTCTTCTCTGTATTAAATGCATCTTTTCCCCATTTTTCAGTTCTATGGATCACAGTCATCACTGTCTTCAAATGGGTGAGTTAGTCGTCAGATCAATATCTCAGTAACTTTGAGGCTTTGAACTATAGTAAAAGCACTTCTTGTTTTCAAAAGGTTAAAGGCAACCTCAGGTATTAAGACTTGTATGGCTTTATATAACGTAAACAATGTCTCTTACTGAAATATGTAGTAGAAAACCCATGAAAGCTTTATGTTATTTTAAAAAATCCACATTGTTTTATACATATTTTGGACTATGGGGGGGGGGTGACATTATTTCGATGACGTCAAATGGCTGCACTCTGTGAACTACTGGCGCTGCCTGTTGCTATTTTTACTGCAACACAACTCACACAAGGAGTCTAAATGCCCCTGGATGTACTGTAGAGTGAAATCCACGCTGAAAAAGCTCCCTTTAGCCCTCTTTTGAATTTTTACAAATCGCTACTTCATCGGAATGGTACGAAACTTGATGACTTTTATGGCAGTCACTATGTGACCATAAAAAATATAAATAATTGTGGACTTGATTTGAAAAAGCTAAATGGTCGTAAAAAAAAAGGTCACACTGTTGGTTGCGGAAATGAATGGGAAACTTACTAAAAAAAAAAATACTAAAATACAGAGATTTTTTTGTGTGTACAATCTACAAATAATTCACAATGCAGAAAAAAGGTGCACGCCCCCCACAAACAGACATATATGAACTAGTGTGACTAACACAAAGCATGTTTTTGCAAATATCTGAAATAAAATCAACAATTCGGCCAAAAATGCAGTAAAAACACAGACACCAAGGAAGTACATCACAAGTACGAAACTCAAACACACTCACACACAGACATACACACTCAACACACTATTATACACACACAAATGAACTGGTGTGGCTGTGACAATATGGCAAAATTCAGCCAGAAGACTCAAATAAGAGGTTGAAATCAGATTGATTAACCTCTGATAAAGCATTCCTGTTCATTTTTGTTGAATTAACCTTTACAAAAAGTTGTCTTTGAAAATGTCTAAATATATATTCAAATCCACAACTTAATAAAAATATGACTTTATGTCTACAAACCATTAGAGAATTTATATGCCTTTTATATAGGAATCTAGTGGTAATTTGATTTTAAAGGCGTTGACTCTATTTTAACATGAAATACTGTCATAATTAAAAAGCAATTTTATTATTTTCAATAGGAAAAAATTGCTTATAATTCTTCCATAAATATTCATTAATACCATGAAATTCTCTTAAAATACAAAAATAAACTAGAAAAATTATTATAGAACAAAAATATATTACTGATTTTACTGAAAATTAAAAGAAAAAGTTACATTTCAGGTGTACGGTCACTTTTGTACGCGAACAACACAAGTGTGACCCCCAAATGAACAATACCAGAGGGTTAGTGGATGCGGCATCATGACAAGCGTTGGCATGTTTACATCCTGGCAGAATAGCATCTAGTGTTTCTTGTCTTTGCCGTTTGTAAGCTCTTTCAGTAGCTGTGATCTACTAAAAGCATCAAAGGCATCAGGGCTAAAGTGGAGAGAACAAAGACGCAGGTCTTTAGGAAGTTTTATTCTTACACAGGCATCCTTCCAATTCTTTTCTCCTCTTCTTATCACTTGGAAAGCAGTGAAGACTTGCATCGCTTCTCCCGAAAATTACAACCAAAAGCTGCGCATCATATCAGTATTTTATTTTCTGTGTTGTGGTAAAAACAGCAACAGGCAGCACCAGTAGCTCACCAAGTGCAACATTTCACTTCATCGAAATAGTCCAAAATATGTATAAACGATTTGCATTTTTTAAATATACTAACTCTTTTGTTGGTTATCTACTACATATTTCAGTAAGAGAGATTATTTACATTATATTAAGCCATTTTAAAAATCCATTTTCTCTGAAAGTTCAAGTTAGGGTAGTTTTATTATAGAGATTATAAACACAACAAGGCTGTGAAAGACGCAAAATAATGTCGCAGACCACCTCTGGTCCCATTTAGCCATTTGTAAGTACAAGCTATAAAATCAAGGAGGTAATACTGATGTATTACATTTTAAAAAATAAAATGTGAAAATATCTTGAGTTTATGTTACACACAAACCTTATTTCAGACATTTAACGCAAAATCCGATTAAAAAAACCTATTGATTTTGAGACGATGGAACCAGAAGTGCTAAAATACTAACTCGTTTTGGAATTTTGGCCTACAAAAATACAGAATGTAGCATATTTGATATTAAATGGCAAGATTTCTTTTCATTTTCATTAATTATTCTAAAATCATTGTCAATAAACAGCAGGTCCTCATTGTGATAACTTGCCCCTTTAAATGTGACAATTCTGTGTGAAATTTTTTGCGAATTGTGTCATTTCAACTAAAATTTCTATCTAAATGGTTTAGGAATAAACCAATATGTCAGGTTATGGCAATATGTCACATGTGATTTTATTGGTTACAATTTTATTGGGCCAAAACTGTGTTCCACGAATTGACGAATTGAGAGTTGTGACCTATTTTTACAAGTTTGCATCACCCTGGTTCCCTTGTCAAAAACCCGATAGGATTTTTCCATTTGGCTCTTGGATTATTGCAGAAAATAAGCTCTGTGGCCAACAAAACCTTATGATTCTCACACGTTAATCATCATAATCACTTTTGCCTGAATACAAATGGCAAATGTAAAAAGCTAAACATAGGCTATAAATAATTCTAAAATCATTGTCAAAAAACAGCAGGTCCTCATTGTGATAACATTTAGCCACTTGTAAGCATCCGCCTTTTTCAAGACAAGTAAAAGCTTTCAAAATCAAGGAGGTAATACTGATGTATTACATTTTATAAAATAAAATGTGAAAATATCTTGAGTTTATGTTAAACACAAACCTTATTTCAGACATTTAACGCAAAATACGATTAAAAAAACCTATTGATTTTGAGACAATGGAACCAGAAGTGCTAAAATACTAACTTGTTTTTGAATTTTGGCCTACAAAAATACAGAACATAGCATAGCATATTAAATGGCAAGATTTCTTTTCATTTTCATTGATTATTCTAAAATCATTGTCAATAAACAGCAGGTCCTCATCGTAGCAAATGGCTCCTTTCACTGTGACAAAATGCTGAATAACATTTGAAGATTTTTTTATGATCAGCTTGTTGCACTCATGTTTTTTCAGGTCCTTCTCGATGACTCCTCCTACTACTCCTCGCAAATATGCAAAGATCCGCTACCACTTTGTGGCACGTAATGCAAACGAGCTGTCGGTGCTTCAGGACGAGATTCTGGAGGTACAAAGAATGTGAAAAATCACATTTAACATCTCAAGTGCTTCTCAAAGTCAGTGATGACATTCAATTGAGTTTGAGAATTGAGCTCGTAATTTTGAGTTTCTCAAATCAGTCTCAAATTGTGCCAACAAACCAAGGTCTTAAAAGTCAGAGATGTCATTATGAACTCTCAGCAAATTTCCAAAAGTTGAGCTCGTCTGAGCTGCTATACACATTCATTTTATAGCTTTATGCTCTTACTTTGACCAAACTCTTTGACAAAAACAAGTTGTGTTACGAAGGAACTAATGGCTGTGTGTTTGAAGGTGTTGGAGGACGATAAGCAGTGGTGGAAGTTGAGGAACCGAAGCGGCCAGGCGGGATACGTGCCCTATAATATCCTGGATGTGATAAAACTGGACGACCCTCATGCTATGATTGAGCCACCGTACAGTCCAGGAGCACCTTACAGTCCGGTAAACCTATTTACACACTAAAACAAGACGTTTTTGATCACTACAAATACTAATCATTTTGTCTTTTTGTTGCTCTCACACAGCCATACCGAGGACAGTCGCCCTCCGGCTCACTGGGCAGTGACAAAGACGGTGAGTTATATGTTGAATATGATCAGAAGTTGTCATTTAGAAGTGTGTATTTAACGTGTTTCTCCATCACTGTTCTCAGGTCACAATCATCAGATGGACAAAGTGAACGACGAGCTGCTCATGTTGATCAGCGGGAATAAGACGCATCAGCCCCAGAGGAACTTTAAGGTGGTGCGTCAGTCGGCCGTCCCGCTGAACTTTGACTCCAGCCCGGCTGAGGTCACTATCTGGCTCAGTGCCAAGGGCTTCTCCAAACCGTGAGTTGAATCAAATGTTTTTACAGAGAACTCCTTAAGTCTTTTAAACCAGTATTGTCAAAGTACAGACTTCAGTACTAGTCGCTACCGGAATTTTAAAAGGGTGAATACTTTTGACAACAATATTCTAAACTATGTCCATATATATATACACACACACACACACACACACACACACACATATATATATATACAGTATATACTCTATATATTTATATAACTCTGAGAAAAAATATAAAAATAAAAAGAATGTATTTAACTAAGAACTTAGTAGAAATGCTATAATATTAAAAGAAAATGAATAAATTAAAATATTTTTTACTGAAAAGCATTCTAAACAGAAAATGTATTCAAATATTTTTCTGAGAACTCCTAAACTACGAAAAATATATATATATATAAAAGAAAGAAAAAAAATATATATATATTATTTATTTATTTATTTTTGCTGAAAACTCAAGCATTCTGAAATATTTGTCAGAGAACTCATTAAGCCTTCTAGATAAAAAAATTTTAGTTAAAAAAATTATAAAATAGAATTTTTTTTTTAAATTATTTTTAAAAAGTATATATATTTATTTATTTATATATATATTTCTACTTAGAATTCATTAATCCTACACTGTAAAATAAACAAAATAAAATATTTTTTTTCCTGAGAACTCATTAAGCCTTCTAAACTATGAAAAGTGTTTTTAAAATAGCACACGTATTTTCACTTCATCCTAAACTGAAATAATACAGTTATAATAAAAAATACAAATAAAATAAAAAAATATTTTCTGAGAATTTATGAAGCCTTCTAAATTATGAATAATTTATTAACAATATTTTTTTTCCTGAAAACTCAACTGAAAAATTTATTCAAATATTTTTCTGAGAACTCATTAAGCCTCCTAAACTATGAAAAATGTATTGCAATAATTTTTTGCTGAAAACACAAGAGCATTCTGAACTGTAAAATGTATTAAGCTCATTAAGCTTTCTAGATGGTAAAAATTATTTAAAAAAGAATTATATAAAATGTATTTCTACTTAGAATTCATTAATCCTACACTGTAAAATAAAAAATAAAAAAATTTCCCTGAGAACTTGATAAGCCCTCTAAACTATGAGAAATGTATTCAAAAATATAAAATAATTTATTTCTTAGAAAAGATAAAATGTATTTTTACTTAATTGATTAATCCTACACTGAAAAATGTAATAAAATATATATATATATATATATATATATATATATATTTTGCTTTCTGAACTGTAAAACTGATTAAAATATATTTTGTCTGAACTGAACGTTTTTGACTTAGAATCCTCAATCCTCAATTTAAATAATAATAAAAAAAAAAATATTGAAATAAAAATAATAGAAATAGTAAAAAATAATAATCAGCAAAAAACACAAGTCGCAACAGGACATGGTTTATTCTTATTTTTTTTTTTTTTATTATAGCCAATAGCCTTTAGTTGGAAAACATACTCGACATCTTGTCCAATGGATGAAAGCTTAAAAAAGGGTCTTTAAAAAAACTAACATAATTAAGAATGATAAAATTGAGAAATAATCTTCTGTCTCTCTGTCTGTCAGGACGGTTGACCGTCTGGGCATCCTGACCGGAGCTCAGCTCTTCTCTCTGAATAAGGATCACCTGAAGACCGTGTGTGGAGACGAAGGATCTCGAGTCTTCAGCCAGATCACCGTCCAGAAAGCACAACTAGAGGTCAGTGACATGTCACACACCATAGATGTACTGCTAAACTGTGGACCAAACATCGTGAAACTCTTCAACTTGTCTTTTTCTCTCTCTGTCAGAAGAGTCGAGGAGAATCAGAACTGCAGGAGATTCTCAATAAACAGCAAGAGAAAATTGCATCTGCCTCCTAAACAGACATGGACTGTCAATCAAACGGTCACCTGGCAACAGCAACCGTCAACCAAACCCACCAATGAAATTCAAAGACAGATTCTGCCACATCGCCGACCAAACGTCTAATCCAATATCTTTTTTAATTGTATATTTATTGTTGGTGCTTTTTATTTTTAGTGTACGTACGGAGCTTATCGTAATTTATCCACATACGCTATCCACATTAGCTTATACAACTCTCTATTGCATGAAAACAATGTATCGGTGAATCTCATGAAAACAGTACAGGTCACTTCAAAATTCAAATAAAAGATGATGAAGGATAAAAATAAGACTCATTCAACTTATTAAAATAAAAAAAAAATACATTTGACTAAGAACTTAAGCCTTCTAAATCAAGAAAAATATTGAAAAAAATAAAAAAAATTTTTACCTAGAACTCATCAAGCCTTCTAAACTCTGAATAATTTATTAAAATAAAACTAAAATGTTCAAATAAACTAAAACTCAAGCCTTCAGAACTAAGAATATACAAAAATAAATAGGAACATTTTTTGGTATTTTTGCATTTGTCATTTTTTATGTCACACAATTGTTTGAAGTAATGCAGATTTAGCATTTTCTTTTTGAGTTTATGTGATTCTAAATGATTAAAAAAGCAGAAATAAAAAATAAGCATAATGAAAAGTAGTACAATGACTTGTCGCCTTAAAATAAAAAAGTAATTAAAAAAAGAAAATCTATTTTTGGTTATTTTTGCATTTCCATGTCATTTGATCCACTTTTTTTGCACACATTTAGAGTTTTTGTAATTTTCACTGATTCCTTGAAATGAAAAACTATATCAGCATAAATGAAAAGCAATATCATTTCTAAAGTGTATAAATATTTTACAGCTTCAAAACATTTTGTTTTAATTTGAGGCGAAATGCAATATGTATAGTGCGAAAATTCTACATTTTAAACAAAATATGCATCTTTGCGGTTAAATGTGACCCGTGCATGTTGTTGACAGGTGAGACTCACTGTGTTCATAAGATTGAGTGGAGTGAAAGATTTCTGGGGTTTGATGTACGATTACATGTCGTTGGTTTTTGACAGGAACAGAAATGTAAATAATGTGCTAAATTCAGTCTCATATATATCCTGACGCTCATCCTTATGACGAATGAAGCGAGAACCGTAAACATAGCTGGATTCATGCATGTTTTTCTTCAAGTGTTTTTAATTTGTATAAAGATGTTGATCTTTCAGTATATGCTTCAATCACAATAGAGACACTCTTAAAAAAAAAAAAAAACAGACACAGATAAGGTTTAATCAGTTTAATCGGATACCTTAGTAGAAAATCAAATTAATTGTCAAGTACAACCTCCTAGTATTATCCTCTGCTAGTTTCTCCAAATGTTATTTATATAAAAAAAAAGGAAAAATCACTGTATTGTAAAAATTTAAGAAATAAAGTGAGTACTAAAAGATTGTGCCTCGGAAATTATTCTCAAACATTTTGAACGCATTTAGCAAATCTAAATATCAGCGATTGTAATCCAGCAATCACACAACTTTCAGGTACATTCATGCACGTTCGTGTACCTTCGGATACATCCTGTATTAGGAGAGAAACTCGCGTCTCTGATCAGTCTCTTTCAAACACATTCAAAGTGCCACAATTACCCATCAAATATCAAAAACAAAAGTGCTATGCGTCATTTTAGCAATCTTATTGACTGGCCTTTTAGTTACACGACTTTTTAATGTCTAGCCTCTGACATGCTTGCTCTGATTGGATTCTGCTCTTTTAATTTTTTTAAGGAAATAGAAGTGAGGCTTTATTTGTTGAGGTATGCATCCAGCCAGAGTTCTCCAGATTTTTCCAAAGACCTGCGAAGAGAGTAATGGCGCAGTTAGTGCTGAGGCACAAAATATGGATAAGTATGAATCATTCATATATAGATGATTCCTTGGTAAACGTCACACTAATATCCTGTTGTGTGCAAAAACTGGGTACATCTTTTGTGTTTGAAGTTAAATTGACCCACGTTAGTTTCCATGCAATTTGCACACAAATAAATCAATAAATACACTATGAAATACACTAAAAATTTACATAAACCCAGAAACCCCCTATTATAGCTGGTTTAAAGAACAAGGTTTTTATAGTTCTGTCATGACAACTCTCTGAGTGATTGGCATGGTAATGCACATGACAGTGTTTATGTATTTGGTCTTGGCGGAATAGATCTGCTATGCTTCTGCTCCGAGTACCGAGACTTGCTACTCCCAAGATATCCACAACATGTTGCTGTGAGCATGTAAGAAATACTGCTGCTGCATATATAACATACATGGAAAAATCCCCATATTGCATACAGGAATCACCTCGTAACAGATCTAGACAGGTGGAGCTGGGGAAGGTGAAGGGTTTTTGAGCATGCTGCAAACTGCTACTACAAGCGCTAGTCGTATATTCTCTCATACTGAGCACTGGATGTTCAACATGGCATCTCATGGTAAAGAACTCTCTGAGGATTCAAGAATTAGAATTGTTGATCTCCACAAAGATGGCCAAGGCTATTAGAGGTTCAGTAACACCCTGAAACAGAGTTACACTAGAGTGGACAGGGTCATACAGAGGTTTTGTTCTGTGCGTCAGGTGCAGAACCTGGCTTATAAAAAACCAAAACAGATGCATGAGTGCTACCAGCATTGTTTTAAAGGTTGCAGAAGTAGAAGGTCAGCTTGTCAGTGCTCAGACCATACGCCGCACACTGAAACAAGTCGGTTTGCATAGGCGTCATCCCACAAGAGCCGCTTTTCCACTGTCGGGCCAGTGCGAGCCAGTGCTAAGAGCGTGCCGGGCGGGGCCAATGGCCTCGAGTCGCAAGCACTAAGGCCAAAAGTAAGCTGCGTTTCCACTATCGAGCCAGTAGCCTCGCGGTGCAAACCTAAAGCCCGCCCTTTACACACCTCATTGGATCTAACGTCACGAAACCCCTCCCCTTTCAGCGGGGAGATTGAAAGTAAGTCAGGTAGGCCACCATAGTGTGATTATCGAACGAACAAAATGGAGAGAGCCGAAGCGGCTGTTTGTTTGCTCCTTTTGGTTTTTTCTTGGTGGAAGATGAGGCAGCGAAACCCAGTTGCGAAGATGGAAGCTTATGTTAGCTGCAAGGCGAAAAAAGAACAATACAGCGACATGGAAACCGGATACAGCGAATGCAGAAACGCCTAGTAATGTTGGTGATGTCTGTTCTGATGCAAGAAATGCTCTGCAACAGTTGTTAATGCAGCAGCAATATTTGTAATATATTACATAAGCTTTGTTTTTATGACCTATACACAAATCTTCGTCTAACTTTGTATCACATAAAACAAAATGTTGCAAACTATCTACACACTACTGCAAAAAATAACGACACAGTTGTACTTCTAGTATAATCTTTTATGCCTTTATTTAGGTACAGATACAGTGTATGTTAACTTGTTATCAAGGTGTGTTGGTGAGTTTTTGAGGGGTTTCTTTGGACGTTGTCCTCCTACTTATACATCAGATCTCATTTTTATAGGATCTTACTTGCATTTATCCAAATTTAAATAAGAGTATACTCATCAGACATGCGTTTAAATAATGTTTTCATCACATAGTTGTCTGTAACAACAGTTAATGGTGCAACTATTAATATAGGACCTGATTTACACAGGACACAAAAGGTGCCCCATCAGATAACCATTTAAGTAATGTGCCCATCAAAACGGCATAGATTTCCATATCAATATCTGCCTAATGTAAGTGTCTTTTCTGCATGGGCACCGCTCTGTCCATTGTGCGTTTTTATGGCTTTGTACTGCGCCCGCAATTTCTTGATATTAAGCTTTGCGAGTTTAGCAGCTATGTATTTTATCACGTCTTCGCTTCTGCAGACGCCGTCAAACTGGCATTGTACATTGTCCTCTGCCCAAATACTCAGAAGAGTCCTGGTATTTTCCACAGACTAGTACTGACGATTCTCCATTTTAAGTTTTTGAGTTCTTTGCACGACGTAATACAGCGAAATGCGCATCTTATCGCAGACACACTTTTACCTGACTGCACGCTTATCGAAACATTGCATAAACTCCGCCTTTCACTTTGACCACGCCTCAAGCCCCAGCTGGCCCGCTTTGGCCCAAGGATTTCGTCGGGCCGAAAAACCCGGGCCATTGGCCCTGAGGAAGCACCGACGAGGCACGATCAGGCCCCGGAAGTGACAGTGGAAACGCGACTGGCCCTGGCACGCACTACCACGCCCGCTTTTGGCCCGACAGTGAAAACGCGGCTAAGGAAGCCTTTTCAGAAGCAGGCTCACAAGAAAGCTCACATACAGTTTGCTGAAGACAACCTGTCCAAGAGCATAAATTACTGGAACCATGTCCTGTGGTCTGATGAGACTATAAGTTATACTTGTTTGGCTCAGATGGTGTCCAGCATGTGTGGCGATGCCCTGGTGAGGAGTACCAAGAAAAAAGTGTCTTGCCTACAGTCAAGCATGGTGGTGGTAGCATCATGGTCTGGGGCTGCATGAGTGCTGCTGGTGCTGGGGAACGGCAGGTCATTGATGGAAACATGGATTTCATTTTGTACTGTACATTCTGAAGCAGAACATGAAATCTTCCTTCTAGAAACTAGGCTGAATGGCAGTTTTCCAACATGATAATGATTTCCAACACACCACCAAGAAATCAACTGCCTTGCTGAGGAAGCTAAAGTATGTCTCCAGACCTGAACCCTATTTAGTATCTGTGGGGCATCTTCAAGCACAAGGTGGAGAAGCACCATGTATCTAACGTCCAGCAGCTCTTTGAGGAGTGGAAGAGGATCCCAGCAACAACCTGTGCAGCTCTGGTCAATTCCATGCCTAGCAGGACTAAGGCAGTGCTAGATAACAATGGTGCTAACATAAAATACTGACTATTTGGACACAGTTTTGACAAGTTCACTTTTGTTGCCAGCTATTTTGACAATAATGGCTGTATGTTGAGTTATTTTCAGAGGACAGTAAATCTATATGAACATCCAGTGGTCAGTATGAGAGAATTGTACTTAAAGCACCCATTTTTTACTGCTCTAATACAAGATATACAACTTTGTATGGTCCTTTCAAGCAGACAAAAACATAAACATGATGAATAGGACATTTATGTACGTAAATCTATACTGCTATACAAACTGCACACTGACTACTCTAAAATATATCCAAGTTTCATTTCTATAGTATTGTCTCTTGAGAAGATATACTAAAATTGTTGCTGAAATGTGAGGGGTGTACAAACTTTTGTGAAATACTGTAGCATCTAACATTTTTTGTACTTGGTGTAATTAGTATTTACTGTTATTTGTACTTCCTCTGCCTTATTGTTTTAGTAAAGAAACAGTGACTTTTCTTTGGATGGTTCAGAAGAAAAGTCTCAATTTTGATAAAATTTTTAATCACAAATTTCAAAATTTCTTATGTATACCATATTTGACCGTTTTAAAGCAAAAAAGGGCTGATAGCTGAGTGTTTTTCAAAGCACTGACTTTTGGCAAATTGCATGGAAACCAACTGGGGTCAAGGAGTCAATATGACCCAAACTAAATTTGTCCAACCTTTTCAAAATACATCCATGTTGAAACTTTGCATGCAAATTCATGACGTTAAGTGACAAATATTTAGCAAATTTCAAGAAGAAATAAACATGTTAACTACTATTTCAAGCAGTTTGAGTCAAATTAACTCCAACACAATGGAAGCCTGATATTTGTGAAGGTGAAACTGAGATTTTAGGTGTGCGACTGTGCGTCATACCTGACAATGTCTGCAAAGGCCTCATACAAGGATTTCTCTTCGTACTTGACTCCGTATTTATCACACAACGCTCGCACGCGTGGAGCGGCGCGCCAGTAATTGTGCCTAGGCATCGTGGGGAAGAGACTGGCACAAGAACAAAGTGTAGTTATGAAATGCCAAAGATACACTGAAGACATATTCGCACTGAAAGTACTTGTGTTTTTCTTACTGGTGCTCGATCTGAAAGTTGAGGTGTCCACTGAACCAGTCGTTGAAGGCGGATTGCTCGATGTTACAGGTTGCAACCAGCTAAATGACAGAAATGCATAAAGTTGGCAAGCTAGAATGACTTAAACCCAGTGCAGCTGTGACGGTTCTGAATTTACCTGCATGTTAAGCCAGTCGTGGTTTTTCTCATAGTCGATGTTCATGGGGATGTGGCTCATCTGGGTCACCCACACGAACCAGTGACTCTCCAGGAACCTGCGGCCCACAGAAACACCACAATTATGTTGCTTTAACCTAACCAGGGGCTTAAACTGTATCTCAAACTATTTTTTGTGAAATGGTTATATTATGTACACAAGTACATTATTAATTGTAAATCACCCAAAGGCAAAGCTAAAGTCTGCATAAATGGTTCACTATAACTTCCAGATTAAAGAGTATTTAGTACAATTCTTTGTAGGGCAAAAATCATAAGCTATGTTGAAATATATATTTTTTGAGTATCAGATGGTAAAACCATGGTGCTTTTTATATATGGGTAGTTGACATACCTATTTTTACATATTTCATCTAAAATAGGAAGAACATTTTAAAAAAAATAATAATAATGTGGAAATCAGTGATTAGTGATGCACCAAATGTTCGGCAACCAAAAATATTCGGTTTTGGCTGAAACGGTTTTGAAGGGTGGCAATGGGAACATTTAATTAATGCTTCTGACGTTGCATTTTGACTATTTCATGCACACTACGTGGATAAACTACAGCAGGTAACACTGTCACCTTTGTGGACACTAATGATGTGTTAACAATATCGATTTCTCCCTTTTTAATAGATTTTTTTTTTATTGTCGTGATCTTTTGGCCAGTGCTTTTAGTTGGTATGCATGTCAATAAAACAGCTTGTTTATAAGGTCGCAAAAGCTCAGGATAGCCATTTAATGTCCAAAGCTCAATAGTCCACTAGAAAAAAAAAAGCATTTTGATAAATACATGCACTACATTGCATATGCTTTAGAATTTATATAACCTTGTAGTAATGTCTTCATTATCTAATGTCTGTTCAAATAAATCTGTTCCACAATTTGCCGTTATATTTTTGTCCTGACCTTCAATTGTGTTCAATTAAAAACCAAAACATTCCCAAAAAACGCTGCACAAACAAGGCACTTTCTAAATGGTGGCAGCAGTGGTCTACACAGTGTCAGAGGACTGAACTGAGATCAGTGAAGTCAAACATACTTCCAGCTCACTGCAAAAACTTCTGCAACTTCTCAGAGGTCAAAGTACATGTATTTCTTTGCTTTAACAGCATGTTGCACATTGAGAGATTAAATAAAATGTTTGTACTTTTAAGCATCAATTTTTACGACAGCATTTTGGTGCCATGTTAAAAAAAGAATATTTTTTTTCGAGAATAAAGTCTAAATGTTTCGAGAATAAAGTCAAAATGTTTCAAGAATAAGCTCAACACTAAGTATGAAGTCGAAATGTTTCAAGAATAAAAGGTATTTTAAAAATAAAGTTGACATTTCGAGAATAAAGTCGGAATGTTTAGAGAATAACGTCAAAATTTTTTCGAGAATAAAGTTGAAATGTTTTTTAAAAAATTAAGTAGAAATTTTTCTAGAATATAGGTCGAAATATTTTGAGAATAAAGACGAAAATACGAGAATAATGTTTAAATGTTTTAAGAATAAAATCTAAATGTTTCGAGAATAATGTTGAAATGTTTTGAGAATAAGTCGAAATGTTTCAAGAATAAAGTCGAAATATTTGGAGAATGAAGTGACCATTAAGAAAAAAGTAGAAAAGTTTTGAGAATAAAGTTGAAATGTTTCAGGAATAAAATAGAAATTATGAGAAAAATCTCGAAAAAGCTAACGTTAAAGATATAATGTTTAAATGTTTTGAGAATAAAGCCACAATTACGAGAAAAATGTTGAAATGTTTCGAGAATAAAAGTTGAAATGTATTATCTAAATTATTATTAGTTGTCAAGCTACAGCGTATCTCCACATCTTTGGAATACAGACCCAGTCTGAGCCATTTGCATGCGCAAAAGGCTAGAATATACTCTCAAAATAATATAACTTTAATCTTGTGATTGCGATTTTGACTTCATTCTCATAATATTTAAAATTTGTTCTTATTTCAACTGTATTCTCGAATTACTATGACTTTAATTTAGCAATCTTAGATTTTTTTTTAAGGCCACTAAAATGCAGTCTTATTTTTTTATTTTTTGTCACATCACAGGAGTGTTTAAAATTTAACTACTAATGGGGAAATAAAGTACTTAAAAATGAAAGGAATAAACTTAAAAAAAAACTTTAAGCACAAACACACACACACAGACACTTTCCAGTTCATTCATATAGTTTTCCATCCACATTCATATATTTTTTGTTTGTTCTTTTGGTGACTCTGACATGATATGAACATGCAACATTCATATAAATCTAACCAAAAGTGTTGCAAATAAAACGGTTTTTGTTTTATTTGCATATTGAAATAAAATTAAAACTCCCTGACATGAGGGCCATTACAAAAAGGTAAAAAAAATGGTGGATTCCACAGAAAACAATACAAAATAAACTTTCTTCTTTCTTTCAAAGACTGATAAAGATATCTCTGGTTACAAGACCGACTAAAGATCCTCCTGAAAGTAATAAACTCAAATAGAACTTCATAAAACAAAAGAGAAGAGGACAAAGAAACTATTATATCACTATATAGCAGGGAAAAGGGAAATATAGACAAAGGATTTGAAGAAAACACTCTGTGACACTGTGATCTGACTATCAAAGAATTAAACACTGATCCATCACACAGCTTTATAACCTCTTACACACTTGCAGCTGTGAGCAATCAGTGCTCCTGTGTTCTGATTGGTGCAGGCGAAGTAGGCGATCAGATTGTTCATTGCCCACCCCTCTCTCTCTCATGTTGACTTCTTTCTTACTTTGATTTTTATCATAGTACTGCATAATTATATTCATATACAAAGGTTTAAATAATAATAAAAATACTAAAGGTACTACTATGGTAAATGTTATTAAAAACCCTGACAGTACTAAGATAATTTTTGGTAAGTGAAGGAAAAGCCTGGTACTACATGGCACATGGGCAAACATCCATGGTACTACCTTAGTACCATGTGAAACTTAAAATAAAGTTGAAATTATTAGAATAATGTTGAAATGTTTAGAGAATAAAGTTTGAAATATTTCAAAAATAAAGTTGACATTTCAAGAATAAAGTCAAATGTTTTGAGAATAAAGTCAATTATTTTTGAGAATAAAGTTGAAATGTTTCGAGAATAAGGTTGAAATGTTGCAAAAATAAGGTTGAATATTTTTTTGAGAATAAAGTCAGATTATTTTTGAGAATAAAGTTGAAATGTTTCAAAAATAAATTCTAAATGTTTTGAGAATAAAGTCGAAATGTTTCAAGAATAAAGTCGAAATGTTTTGAGAATAAAGTCAAATTATTTTTGAGAATAAAGTTGAAATGTTTCGAGAATAAGGTTGAAATGTTGCAAAAATAAGGTTGAATATTTTTTTGAGAATAAAGTCAAATTATTTTTGAGAATAAAGTTGAAATGTTTCGAGAATAAAGTCAAAAATATGAGAATAATGTTGAAATGTTTCGAGAATAAAGTCGAAATGTTTCAAGAATAAAGTCAAAAATATGAGAATAATGTTGAAATGTTTCGAGAATAAAGTCGGAATGTTTTAAGAATGAAGTCGAAATGTTTAAAAAATAATAAAAATTACGAGAATAATGTTGAAATGTTTCGAGAATAAAGTCGAAATTTAAAAAAAAATAGTAAAAATTATGAGAATAATGTTGAAATGTTTTGAGAATAAAGTCGGAATGTTTTGAGAATGAAGTCGAAATGTTTAAAAAATAATAAAAATTATGAGAATAATGTTGAAATGTTTCGAGAATAAAGTCGATATGTTTCAAGAATAAAGTAAAAAATATGAGAATAATGTTGAAATGTTTCAAGAATAAAGTTGGAATGTTTTGAGAATGAAGTCGAAACGTTTCAAAAATAGTAAAAATTATGAGAATAATGTTGAAATGTTTCGAGAATAAAGTCGATATGTTTCAAGAATAAAGTAAAAAATATGAGAATAATGTTGAAATGTTTCAAGAATAAAGTTGGAATGTTTTGAGAATGAAGTCGAAACGTTTCAAAAATAGTAAAAATTACGAGAATAATGTTGAAATGTTTCGAGAATAAAGTCGAAATGTTTCAAGAATAATGTCAAAAATATGAGAATAATGTTGAAATGTTTCGAGAATAAAGTCGAAATGTTTCAAGAATAATGTCAAAAATATGAGAATAATGTTGAAATGTTTCGAGAATAAAGTTGGAATGTTTTGAGAATGAAGTCGAAATGTATAAAAAATAATAAAAATTACAAGAATAATGTTGAAATGTTTCGAGAATAAAGTCGAAATGTTTCAAGAATAAAGTCAAAAATATGAGAATAATGTTGAAATGTTTAAAAAATAATAACAATTATGAGAATAATGTTGAAATGTTTCGAGAATAAAGTCGAAATGTTTCAAGAATAAAGTCAAAAATATGAGAATAATGTTGAAATGTTTCGAGAATAAAGTAAAAAATATGAGAATAATGTTGAAATGATTCGAGAATAAAGTCAATTTTTTTCAAAAATAGTAAAAAATATGAGAATAACATTGAAATGTTTCGAGAATAAAGTCAGAATGTTTTGAGAATGAAGTCAAAATGTTTCAAAAATAGTCAATTATAAGAATAAATTCGAAAAGTTTCAAAAATAAAGCCGACATTTTGAGAATAAAGTTGAAATGTTTTAAGAATAAAGGTCAAAATGTTTAAATGTTAAAATTTTGAGAATAAAGTTGGAATGTTTTGAGAATAAGGTTGAAATGTTGCGAAAATAAGGCTGAATATTTTTTTGAGAATAAAGTTACATTATTTTTTGAGAATAATGTCGAAATACTTCGATTTTAAATAAAAATCAAAATGTTAAAAAAAATATTATTATTATAATAATAATAATAATAATTATTATTATTATTGACAATGACAGAGTGATCAGATAGTACGCTAAAGAACATGCTCCATCCCTCTCTCTCTCTCTCTCTCACTTTGACTCCTCTCTTTGATTTTTATCATAGTACTGCATAATTATATTCATATACCGAGGTAAAAAAAAACAAAACACTAAGGTACTACCATGGTAAATGTTTTGGTAAGTGAACAATTTGGTAATGTGAACAAGTGAGTGTATTTTGCTTCACAGCCATTGAAAAAGCATTTGGAATATTACATCTACAATAAACATGTTTAAAGTAAAAGTAGTAGATGAAATTATTATTTGTACCTTACGAAATTAAAGAGAAGCACTGCCCAAAACACACCGTAGAACTGTGTGTAACACAGGAAGTATCGAACGTAGTAACTTATACACCACGCGAGGTCCTAAAACAGATAAGACGAGAAGAGATAAGATTAGGACAGAGACAGTGCTGTAAAATCACGTACGGCTGCATAAACATGGCAAGAGTCAAAGCGATCACGGTAACCTACCACCCAAAGACCATGTGTGATCATATTGTGAAAGATCTGGACCTGGAAATAAACCGGAATGAGCAGAGGTGGTCCAACTGAGAAACAACCACAGGAAAAAGATGGTTAATGGTTTCTGTCATAACTAGTTTTATAGGCTGGAAGTCAGATGTTTATAATGAAAATCATAATCTGCACATAATCAGACATAAATTACAAAAAAGATACAGTAAAATGTGCAAAATAGCACTCCTAATGATAACGTCTCGGTTACGTATTGTAACCCTCGTTCCCTGAAGGAGGGAACGGAGACGTCTCGTCGAGACCGATGAATTGGGATATCGCCTGGATAGACCAATCTACTTCGTGTGTATACAAACGAGCCAATGAATATTGGCATGCATGATTGCAGCCAGCTGCGGCTGATCACAGCGTGAGCATATAATACGCAGCAGGTGCATGCATCATCAAGGTTTCGCTGAGGAGCTGGGACAGGCCCGGCCGTACAGCGGTGGTACAGGAGCCTCGGCGACGGGACGAGACGTCTCCGTTCCCTCCTTCAGGGAACGAGGGTTACAATACGTAACCGAGACGTTCCCTATCAGTCGGTCCGTTCGACGTCTCGTCGAGACCGACGAATTGGGATCCCTAACAAAGCGCCGTGGCTGCTGTCCCTTCCAGTGTCCTGAGCGGGCCCCCTGGGACCCGTTACTGGCTTTGGCCAGGGGCTCGCATCAAGGAGAGTCAGTCACTGCTTTATAACTCAGCACCATCTATTTCAGTGAAACTGAAGCACTGGGAATATGCGGAGCTCACGTCCTTCCGATAGGAGGTTCGGAGCAATACACATATAACTCAATTCCGGTTTATATGGAAGATTGGAGGTGATTGAACCCTCGTATACTGGTAGAAGTACTACCGGGGAAACACACAGCCTCTAGGGCGCAATGTGGAATTGTAAGAGATGCAACTGAGTCTCTACGTAGAGCCTAGCCCTCTATCGGTTCTGAAGGATTCATCGAGTGAGGGCCTGACGCCTGACGTTCCGCTACGTCGGCTGTCAAGCTCAGCGGAGGAGCTCGACAGAGCTACTCTTAGGTTACTCTGGAGCAGTATAGCAAGCCGACCCGAGGCCTCTCTGTGCCTACCCGTTTGAGGTGAGAACACAGGAGGAAACTGTGTCTACACGAAGGCTATAGAACCTTGTGAACGTGTTAGGGGTCGCCCAGCCCGCCGCTCTACAAATGTCATTTAGCGAGGCGCCACGAGCCAATGCCCAGGAGGATGCGACACTCCTAGTCGAGTGCGCTCTCAGCCTGAGGGGGCAGGGCACACCCTGAACCTGATAGGCCAGGGTAATGGCATCCACTATCCAGTGGGCCATCCTCTGCTTGGAGACGGCATTCCCCTTCTGCCTGCCTCCATGACACACAAAGAGCTGGTCTGAGGTCCTGAAGCTTTGTGTCCGGTCAACGTAGCATCTAAGTGCTCGGACGGGGCAAAGCAAAGCTAGGGCTGGGTCTGCCTCCTCCGAGGGCAGCGCTTGCAGGCTCACCACTTGGTCCCTGAAGGGAGTCGTGGGAACCTTGGGCACATAACCTGGCCGGGGCCTCAGTGTTACCTGGGAATCCGCCGGGCCAAACTCTAGGCACGAATCGTTGACCGAAAATGCATGCAGGTCTCCTACCCTCTTGATGGAAGCCAATGCAAGCAGGAGCAGAGTTTTCATTGAGAGAAACTTCAGCTCAACTGACTGCAAAGGCTCAAAGGGAGCCTGCTGCAGTGCTGAGAGCACTAGCGACAGGTCCCAAGAGGGCACGGAAGGGGGCCTAGTGGGATTCAATCTCCTGGCTCCCCTAAGAAACCTGGTGACCAGGTCGTGCTTCCCTACCGACCTTCCTTCTATGAGGTCGTGGTTGGCAGCTATAGCAGCCACATAGACTTTAAGGGTTGAGGGGGACAGCCTACGCTCCAACCCTTGCTGCAAAAAGGAGAGCACGGTTCTGATCGGGCATCTTCGGGGGTCCTCTCCCCGGGAGGAACACCAATCAACGAACAGGTTCCATTTAAGGGCGTAGGCATGTCTAGTAGACTGCGCTCGCGCCGAAGTAATAGTGTCAACTACCCCTTGGGGTAGGTCACTTAGAACCTCCGCGTCCCGTCCAGGGACCAGACATGTAATTTCCAGAGGTCTGGACGCGGGTGCCACAAGGTGCCCCGTCTCTGAGTCAGAAGATCCTTCCTCAGAGGAATTTGCCAGGGAGGGGCTGTCGCGAGGAGCATGAGTTCGGGGAACCAGGTCCGAGTGGGCCAATAAGGGGCTACCAGAAGGACCTGCTCCTCGTCCTCCCTGATCTTGCACAATGTCTGTGCGAGAAGGCTCACTGGGGGAAACGCATATTTGCGGAGGCCCCGCGGCCAGCTGCATGCCAGTGCATCCGTGCCGAGTGTGCCCTCGGTCAGGGAGAAAAAGAGCTGGCAGTGGGCTGTCTCCGGGGAGGCGAACAGATCTACTTGAGCCTCGCCGAAGCGTCTCCAAATCAGCTGAACCGACTGGGGGTGGAGTCTCCACTCTCCGGGAAGCGCAGCTCGTGAGAGCTCGTCGGCCACACGGTTGAGCAACCCGGGAATGTGAATGGCACGAAGCGACCTCAGATGCTTCTGACTCCACAAGAGGAGATGACGGGCGAGTTGCGACATGCGACGGGAGCGTAGACCGCCTTGCCGGTTGGTGTACGCAACGGTCGCAATATTGTCTGTACGGACCAGCACGTGTTTGCCACGTAGGTGCCCCTTGAGGCGGAGCAGGGCGAGACGTACTGCAAGCAACTCGAGGCAGTTGATGTGCCAAGTCAGCTGGGGGCCCGTCCAAACCCCTGAAACTGCCTGTCCGTCGTACGTGGCTCCCCACCCGGTGGCGGAGGCATCCGTGTGAACCACAGCATGCCTGGAGACCTGTTCCATGGGTACTCCAGCCCGTAGGAATGAGAGGTCTGACCACGGGGTGAAAGTCTGGCGGCAAGCCGGAGTTATCTGAACCCGGTGAGAGCCGCGAAGCCACGCTCTCCTCGGGACTCGGCCATGGAGCCAGTGTTGAAGCGGTCTCATATGGAGCAGCCCGAGCGGTGTCACCGCCGAAGCTGCTGCCATATGCCCCAGGAGCCTCTGAAATTGTTTCAGTGGGACCGCTGTCCTGCTCTTGAACGTGTCTAGGCAGTTCAACACCGACTGAGCACGTTCCTGCGTGAGGCGTGCTGTCTGGCTGACCGAGTCCAGTTCCATACCGAGAAAAGAGATTCTCTGTGTTGGAGAGAGTTTGCTCTTTTCCCAGTTGACCCGAAGACCCAACTGGCTGAGGTGTGCGAGCACCAGGTCCCTGTGTTCGCATAACTGAGCCCGAGACTGTGCTAGGATGAGCCAGTCGTCGAGGTAGTTGAGAATGCGAATGCCCTGTTCTCTGAGGGGAACAAGGGCCGCCTCCGCGACCTTCGTGAAGACACGGGGGGAGAGGGACAGCCCGAAGGGCAGGACCTTGTACTGATATGCCCTGCCCTCGAACGCGAACCGCAGAAAGGGTCTGTGGCGCGGAAGGATTGAGACATGAAAGTACGCGTCCTTCAGGTCGATCGCTGCAAACCAATCTTGGGGACGGACACATTTGAAAATGTGTTTCTGAGTGAGCATTTTGAACGGTAGCCTGTGAAGGGCCCTGTTCAAGACGCGCAGATCCAAGATCGGTCGAAGCCCGCCGCTTTTCTTGGGTACTATGAAGTACGGGCTGTAAAAGCCTGTCCTCATATCGGCTGGAGGGACCGGCTGTATCGCTTCCTTCGCCAGCAAGGAAGCGATCTCTGCACGCAAGATGGGAGCATCTGCGGCCCTGACAGAGGTGAAGTGAATCCCTCTGAACTTGGGAGGGCGCCGGGCGAACTGAATCGCATAGCCGGAAGTGATGGTCCGAAGGAGCCAGCAAGATGGGCTGGGAAGCTCTTTCCAGGCCCCCAGAAAATGAACAAGCGGCACAAGGGGGACCATCGGCGTACCCGCGGGGGAGCAGCGATGAGGGGGGCAGGGCCCCTGCCTCACAGTCTCGTTGCCGGACCGGGGCGGGGTCAGAGCGTCTGTATGTTGAGTGTGTGAGACGCTTACCTGCGTATGAGCCGATGGTGCGTGAGTAGTCCGTCTCGCCGTACTCTCGAACCGCCCATCGTCGCTCGCTGGCGAGGGGGGAGGACGGGTGAGGCGCAGGGATGACCTGCGCACTCCCCGTAGTCCCACATGGGGACCCAGAGATAGAGAAATTTGCTCTTTTGTCGAGTATTTGGGTACCACCGACCTGACGGTCGGTGGCGGGGAAAAAACAAACAAAAGATTCTCCGCCCGGCCCTCCTCCGGGGGAGGGAGTGGTGCGGTCACCATCTCCCGAAGAGCAGCATCCTCCATCTCTGGGTCGCCCGTCTCAGGGTCTCTTGTTCTTACGCTTCCCACTGGTCTTTGTGGGGGCCTGGACGGGCTGGGCGGCTGCCCGGCGACCGGCTCCACGGCGCCGTTGTGAAGGCTGCTGCGGTGGCTGCTGTGGAGCGGAGGCGGAAGCCGGGGGCCGCCCTCGGCGACGAGCAGACTGGGGTGCCGCCGGCGGACGGGTGGAGGCAGCAGCTGTACGCCGGGGCAGGATGTGACTGATGGCCTCAGTCTGCTTCTTGGCCGCGGAAAACTGCTGGGCGAAGTTCTCCACAGCGTCGCCGAAGAGGCCGGTCTGGGACACCGGAGCGTCGAGGAACCTGGTCTTATCGCAGTCCCTCATATCAGCCAGACACAGCCAGAGATGGCGTTCCTGGACCACCATGGTGGACATGGCACGACCCAGAGACCGCGCGGTCACCTTCGTCGCACGTAGCGCGAGGTCCGTGGCGATACGAAGTTCACGGAGAACTTCTGGGTCGTGACCACCCTCGTACAGGTCTTTCAGTGCCTGGGCCTGATGCACCTGTAGCAACGCCATAGCGTGAAGGGCGGAACCAGCGGAGCCGCAGGCCGCATAGGCACTGCCGATCAGAGCCGACGAGTGCCTACAGGCCCGGGACGGGAGCGACGGATTGTTGCCCCGCCAGGTGGAAGCGGCGCCCGGACACAGTTGCATCGCAACCGCACGCTCCACCGGCGGGACGGCCGTGTATCCCCGCGCTGGTCCGCCATCAAGGGTGGTTAGGGAGGAAGTCCCACTCGAGCGGTTTCGGGCAGTGAAAGGTGCCGTCCACGTTCGGGTGAGTTCTTCATGCACCTCCGGGAAGAATGGCACCGGGGTGGGGCGCTGAGAACCAGCGCGGGCCACCCCGAGATACCAGTCATCCAGCCGGGAGGGGTCGGGACGTGATGGAGGGTTCCATTCAAGCCCTACCCTCTCGGCGGCCCGGGCAAGCATAGCCATCATCTCCGGGTCAGTATCGGGCACCGCTGACCGCCCAGTGGACGATAGTGTGCCCTCCTCCTCCTCAGAGAGGTCTGGCTCTCCCCCCGATGCTGCAACCGACATCTGTTCGTCGGGGGGGGCCCCAAAAGTAACGGGCGGTACCCTAAGGGAGGTCCAACCCGCTCCCCTGAGAGCCCCGGTGGCGACGGAGTGTCGGTGGAAGGAGGAGCCCCCGCCGATGGAATGGGCGGGGGGTTCCTCACCGTCACCGTCAGACCGGGCAGCCCTCTGCTTCCAGCGACAACGCCCCCCCGGCGTTTGCCTGGAGGAACGTTCGTTCTGGGCAGAGGGACTGGAACCCCGCCCCTTTGCAGGAAACGGAGTCTGGTCCGCAGCTCCGTGATGGTCATCCCCCCACAATGAGGACATGACTCATCCACGAACGCTGCCTCAGCGTGTTGTAAGCCCAGACACGTGAGGCAGTGTGCGTGGCCATCACCCGGCGCCAGGAAACGGCCGCACCCAGAAACGCACGGGGAGAAAGGCATGACGCCTCGTCTTTAAAAAGACGCTCAACCCGTGGAGCTCTTTTTTAGAAATTCACTCTTTTCAAAAATTGCTCTTTTAGGAATTTGCTCTTTTAATGCTGAGGCGCACAGGGGAGATGGCCGCAGCAACACAGAAGGTGGATGGTGAAGACCAGCTGTGTGCTTCCACTCGACACGGAAGACCACGCCGCTGAAGCGCCGTGCCGCCAACACAAAAGAGACAAAGGAAGGTGAGTGTTGCTTCTTGGCTCGTTCCACAATAATGGTCCAGCTCCGAAGCGAAAGCTTGATGATGCATGCACCTGCTGCGTATTATATGCTCACGCTGTGATCAGCCGCAGCTGGCTGCAATCATGCATGCCAATATTCATTGGCTCGTTTGTATACACACGAAGTAGATTGGTCTATCCAGGCGATATCCCAATTCGTCGGTCTCGACGAGACGTCGAACGGACCGACTGATAGGGAACTGAAGTCATGGTCAAATTGAATATATATATATATATATATATATATATATATATATATATTGAATTTTACTAAATGTAATTATATATATATATATTTATAAATTTCTATAATATATATATAATTTCCACTGAAGGACAACCCCTTTTTATAAATAAATATATATATATATATATATATATATATATATATATATATATATATATATTTTTTTTTTTTTTAAATATAAATTAATATTATCTTATGTATATTCTACATAAATTCATATTTAGAAATTTTAAAATATTTATATAAACTTATATGAAGATTACGCAATATTTCATTTTTTAATTAAATATAAAAAATATGCCGCTCAAAAGTTTGGAATCAGTAAGATTTTTAATGTTTTTATGTTCATCATGGCTGCATTCAATACAAAAAAAGTAATATTGTGAAATATTACTACAGTTCAAAATAATAGTGTTCTATATTAATATATTTTAAAATATAATTTATTTCTGTGATGCAAAGCTTAGTTTTTATCAGCCAGTTTTCAGTGTCACATGATCCTTGATTAATTATTGTTATTATCAATTTGGAAACAGTTGTGCTGCTTAATATTTTTTTGGAACCTGTGATTTTTCAGGACTCTTGGTGAATAAAAGGTTGAAAATAACAGCATTTATTCAAAATATAAATATTTTCTAACAATATGTCTTTGTTATCACTTTTTTTAATCAATTTAACACATCCTTGGTGAGCAAAAGTATTAATTTCTTTAAAAAAAAAAATTTAACATTTAATAACCCCAAACTTTTAAATGGTAGCTTATATTGTTACAAAAATTTCTATTTTAAATAAACACTGTTCTTTTTAATTTTTTATTTGTTAAAGAATCCTGGAAAAAAAAAAATCAGGTTTCAACAAAACATTAAGCAGAACCGTTTTCAACATTGATAATAAATCAGCTTATTAGAATGATTTCTGATGGATCATGTGACACTGAAGACTGGAATAGTGATGCTGAAAATGTAGCTTTGTATCACAAGAATAAATGACATTTTAAAATATATTCACTTAGAAAACAGTTATTTTAAATTGAAATAATATTTCACAATATTACAGTTTTTTTCTGTATTTTTGGTCAAATAAATGCAGCCTTGATGAGCATTAGAAACGTTTTTAAAAACCATTAAAAATCTTACTGATCCCAAACTTTTGAGCGGCAGTGTATAAATAAAATCTACTATACAAACTTGAGTTTATCTAGCTGGATCTTATTTGACTTTCCTTTTTTATTAGGATCCTTTACATCTAAATTATGATTGACATTTCATTGACAGTCACAAACCGACTTACTGAAGAAGAAGTACTTATGCTGGTGGTTGTAAGGCAGATGCTTGATCTTCTTAATGCCGTACTGTAGTAAAGACAGACAGAAAGAGTCAAATCAGATCCGATCAAGTGTTTTCTTCATGTATGTATCATACTGATGGTGTGTGTGTACCTCCACAGGCTGCACTTTTCCCACAACAAAAGCATTGAGCATGTTGACGTCCGGGTCCTTCTTGAAGACGTTGGGTTTAGCGTGATGCTGAAAGTGGCGATGGTTCCACCATTCCGCAGACGCTCCCTGAGGACAAATGCATACAAACATAAAAACATCAGACACATGAACAGGCCAAAATAGGTTTCTAACTGAAACACTGACAAATTTAGATGTTTTATATATAGAACCTTTTCACTGTATTTTGAGAAACAGGTTGGATGTTTTAAATTGTTTTAAACTGGTTCAAAATGTATATTACAGAAAGGACATTTTTAGTCAATACAGGTGATTGTACATCAAAGAATCATGACATTTTATATGGTGTTCCACAAGGTTCAATCCTTGGGCCACTTTTGTTTTCATTATATGTGACCCTGGACCACAAAACCAGTCATAAGGTTAAATTTGACAAAACTGAGGTTTATACATCATATGAAAGCTCAATAAATAAGCTTTCTATTGATATATGGTTTGTTATGATAGGACAATATTTGGCTGAGATACATCTATTTGAAATCAGAAATCTGAGGATGCAAAAAAATCAAAAAGACTGAGAAAATCACCTTTAAAGTTGTCCAAATTAGGTTCTTAATGCATATTACAAATCAAAAATTACATTTTGATATGTTTACAGTAGAATTTTACAAAAAATCTTCATGGAACATGAACTTTACTTAATTTCTTAATGATTTTTGGCATAAAAGAAAAATCTAAAATTTTGACCCATGCAATGTATTTTTGGCTATTGCTACAAATATACCCCAGCGACTTAAGACTGGTTTTGTGGTCCAGGCTCACATATATGCTTCCTTTGGGTAGTATAATTCAAAAATATGACATGAAATACAATCTGTATGCTGATGTATGTATAAAATTATATATTTCAGTTGAGCCCAGAGACAATGTTGAAATAGAAAGATTGTCCAACTGTCTGTCCAGCATTGTAAAGTGTATGAATGCAAATTAAAAAAAAAAAAAACGATAAAACTGAAATTCTTATTGTGGGCAAAAACCTGAGCGGGAGATGATTGAAGCGGAATTGGGTTCCTTAGCTTTACAATCTAAGAAAGAGGTAAAGAACCTGGGTGTCATTTTGGACAGTGATCTGAGTTTTAAGTCTCATATTAATCATGTTACAAAAACATGCTTCTATCACTTGAGAAACATTGACAGGATTCACCCTTTTTTATCTTTTAATGATGCTAAGAAACTAATTCATGCATCTATCTTCTCTCAACTTGATTACTGTAACGCTGTGTACACTGGTTTACCTAAAGGTTATATAGTTAAGCTGCAGTTAATACAAACTGCAGCTAGAGTATTAATGAAACCAAAGGATTGATTTTAAAGGAAAACTCCACTTTTTTTGTAAATAGGCTCATACATCACACAGTGCCTGAAATTAGTTCACATTGGAAGTTACCCAGCTGGGAACTAATTTCAGGCGCTATCACGTATTACTGCGCCTGCTGCGTCCATTTTACGGCAGCAAACTTCCTTGACTATTACGCCGGAATGGGAGTGTAGTTCCTAATCTAATTGGCCTAGAAAATCACAGCTTTACATTTTCCGCCAACTTAGTACACGATATAACTACAGAAGAGTCAAGTTTTAAATAGGACAGATATGGAAACTCGTTGGTCATTTTTGAAGACAATGCTATATTGGTCTCATAGGATTCAATGATCTATGCTAAGCTATGCTAAAAGTGATATCGCCAGAACAGGAGAACGGCTGAATGGATTTCAAAACGGTAAAACTCAACTTATTAACTCAGGGGGAGGTGGAGAATGAGCCTATTTAAAAAAAAAAGTGGAGTGTTCCTTTAAGATTCTTATATTAGTATATAAAGCATTGCATAACCTAACACCTTCTTACATTTCTGACTGTCAAGATTTATTCCTAATCGAATGATACATTCCTCTAGTGCTGGACTTTTAACATATTACATACACAGTAAATCTCAAACAATGTGGCGGTACTTCTTTTAGTCACTATGCTTCAAACATTTGGAACTGTCTTCCAAACTAAGTGAGAAAGTCCAGTAGTATTCATATCTTTAAAAAGCATGTTAAGACATACCTCTTTAAAGTTGCTTATGAGCATTTGTGAAGTGTGTGCAATTTTGCATGTTTTTATTTGACTTTTTATTTGGTTTATATTTGCTTATACTTGTATTTTTTCTGTGTAATTTGTTTTATGCCTGTGAAGCACTTTGAGTTGCATTTATATATGAAAAGTGCTATACAAATAAATAATAATAATAATAATTATTATAACCAAACAACACTTGAAAAGCACATGGTACACTCAAGTTTGCGGTTAGCATGATGCTAAGCTAACAGTGTGACACTAAGTAGCATAAACTGTATAAAAATATAGAGGGTAAGTTTTTTTAAAATCTAAATATAACTGTTTACATGTGCAGATGTAATCAAGCTAATGCATGGTTTTGCAAAGTCAAACTACATTAATATCTGACGAAAAATACAAGGTGGATTAAATACACATCGCATAACACCTCTGTCCTTTAAAGCTTTCAAACAATGTCAAGGTCAAATGTAGTCTGACTGACATTTATACATGCTGAATGAAGTCCAGCATTACAAGTCATTATAAACCAATATGTTTGACTCGTCTTTTTTTCAGTGTCTCAGCTTTCATAAACTATTTTTTAGATTGATACTTACAGTTCAGCATTTAGCTGAAATACTGCTAGGCTAATGAACTGTATTACTCAGTGGGACAATCTTTAAAGGGATAGTTCACCCAAAAATGAAAATTTGATATTTATCTGCGTACCCCCAGGGCATCCAAGATGTAGGTGACTTTGTTTCTTCAGGAGAACACAAATGAAGATTTTTAACGAACACCGGTGCAGTCTGTTAGTGATTTAATGGCAGTGGATGGGCACCAAACCATTGAAAGTAACAAAAAACATGCACAGACAAATCCAAATTACACCCTGCGACTCGTTATGATACATTGACGTCCTAAGACACGAAACTAAACAGTATTTATATCATTTTTTACCTTTGATAGACAGCCACATCAATCTCTCTTGAGCACAAGCTCATCATCAGGCATGTTACACATGTATGCGCTCTGGCATAGTATACGCAAATGCCAGAAGTGATCTGTCGCATGTACGTATACAACACTCATTGTTTACACAGTGCACAGAGATTGTGGGTATAGCGGCTATTTAAAATGGTAATTAATTGCGCCTATCTTGATTGTTCAAACCGATTTAAAGCTAAAAGATTACATTTGCTTACGCAAACTTATCCGGGACTTTTCCCTGATTTCCCCTTACGGCGTTTGCGGATACTACGCCAGAGCGCGTACAGGTGTAACGAGCCGGATGATGAGCTTGTGCTCAGGAGAGATGGACGTGGCGGTGTATCGAAGGTAAAAATGATATAAATACTGTTCAGTTTCTCGCAAAAAACGATCGTTTCGTGTCTTAGGACATCAATGTATCGTCACGAGTCGCAGGGTGTAATTTGAATTTGTCTGTGCATGTTTTTTGTTACTTTCAAAGGTTTGGTGCCCATCCACTGCTATTATATGACTGACAGACTGCACCTCTTGAGTTAAAAATCTTCGTTTGTGTTCTGCTGAAGAAACAAAGTCACCTACATCTTGGATGCCCTGGGGGTAAGCAGATAAACATCAAATTTTCATTTTTGGGTGAACTATCCCTTTAAGAAATCTAGTTATTAATATATATATATATATATATATATATATATATGTGTATATATTAGTGGTGGGCCGTTATCGGCATTAACGTGCTGCGTTAACGTGAGACTCTTATCGGGCGATAAAAAAAATATCGCCGTTAATCTATTCTCAATGTTGGGTTGGGAGCTGGGTCTATACTACGCAAGCTATGATGACTTTCACCTTGATATTTTAGCGTGGATGTATACCTGGCCGAATTGCACTGTAGGGGGCGAGAACGAGTCTTCAACCTGTGTGTATGCCTACTGTGAAATTACCACATCAAACGAGACGCGCTAACATGGATGCAGCAATGAAGCCGCCGGGTTTGCTTCAGGGCAGGTGCGTTGCTAGACCCTTTTTACTGGGGCACGTGCCCCAGTGAAAATCTGCTGTGCCCCAGTAAAATCTCAAATTTGAGTTATAATTTACTTTGATAATCCCGAAATAAAGACATTAAACTATATGCAACTGAATTGACGCTTCTAAAAGCAACGCAGTTTAACTATGCACGCAGAAATCCATGCCCGTGCGCGTCTGTGTATTTAACTGCAACGCGCACGTCGCGCAGCCTTTTACACAGAAGTACATGCAGTGTAGGAATAGTTGGTTACACAAGTTTGTATAGTTGATTGTGTTGTAAATGCAATTGTCAAGCAGTTTGTGATGCATTTTGGAAACAGGAGATGAGCGCCTGGTCTAATGTGCCACCTGGCTTGAGAAACCCCTTCTCAAAGACTTACTTTTAGTCATTATTTGGGTAGCACACATATTCTGAATGCCTTCGGCAGAATTCAAATTAGCCATTTTAATCTAGATTAATTCCAAGATTACAGTGAGAAAAAATTAATCTATGCCCACCACTAATATATATACTGTATATATATACTTTTTCAGTGAACACTGGTCAACATATGTCACTACCTTCAGGTGTCCGATGATAAATTTGTGGACTAAGTGATTCCATCGAGAGGATTTAAACACGGACAGATGACCGAAGTCATGCTGCAGCCATCCAGCCTGCGACTATAGACAAACAAACAAAAGAAACAAAAACATGAACATTTACATTGTTGATTTTTGCAACAAAGATGCAGTTCCCAGTTATGTTGTTTACAAAAAACAGCTAGTGGTAGCTAAGCTAGTAGAGCACATCAGTATCCAAAACATATTTCATTTAGCCACTCTGTTGTTTTTTGTAAAATTGTGATTATATCAAACGTGTCTGTCATACCTGTGCAGTACCCAGTAAAACAGCAACGATGGCCGTGTTGATCCAGCCAGTTCCGAAGTACCACACCAGCATCAGGGCGATGGCCTCCAGGAGCAGGATGTGACTCAGATGCAGGATGTAAAACAGGGGCTGGGTTTTGAAACACCCCTCAGCCTCCAGACGCTCACGAAGGAGTCGGAAATCCTCCACAAGAGCAGCCTAAGAGAATCAAAAGTAGAATGACAACAAATACGGTCCTCTATGGCCACGTTCACACTGTGAAGAGAGGAGTAAGTCATCGTGACCTGAATTTTTAAGGACTGAACATAGTCAAATCACTCAGAAGAGGAGTGACAGCCAAATTGGAGTATGTGACTCACGTCTTCGGTCAAAGTTTAATCTGAGCGCTGTATTGCTTTTTGCACTTTAGTGTCAGGCTTAAGTCAACAAGCTATTATTTAGGTGCATGAAAAGTGGAATTACAGCCTGACAGTAATTCTCAGATGAGAAGGTCATGATCCAGAGCTCATAAAATACACATTAGTTGTTTTCTGGAATCAAACACATTGTGCAGCACAGTATTGACTTGAGAATGCTTTTTAAACTGCAAAACAATTCCTCTTTTTGTACTGATGTATGAAATAAATGTAGAATTTGAATGAAAAGAAATAGAATTAAAATTGTAAATAAAATTAACATTTATTCACTTAGCAGACACTTTTATAAATTAGGAAAATCCCAAGAAATATATATATGGTGGCTCGTTTCCGCCATAAAATAAAAAATTAAACCATGATTACGAGTTTTTATCTTTATGCCTTCAACAAAACGTTACAAACAGTGATTTTATAAAATAAACAAAACGTCTCGTTCTTGAATAGGAGCGCTTCACAAAAATGAAACGAAACTCAGCAAATAGATGCCTCACAGACGTGATAAATATATCTATATAAAGCTTTAATACTTAAAATAAAACAAATCAAAAATCAAAACTCTTTCATTATGTAATCCGTAAAGATGCAATTCTTTCTAAACGCGAGTATAAATCTCTCTAATTGAGAGTCAGAATCTGAATACACTAGTTTATTAATAAATAATTCAAATAGGCCTATGTCCTTACTCTTTCCCCCCGAACTATTCATTGTTATTGATTTTTGCCGGTGCTTTGTGGCAAGTTTCAGCCTATTGCGTGCGCTTGAACGTGAATCTCTTCCAGCTGCACTGAAGGACACTAAACGCCGTCCGAGTCGAGTCTGCTTTAATGCGCTGCAATACGGCATTGTTTTAATGCTTACAGCCGAAAAAATTTTCTTTTTTTTCTTGCCCCCCAAAATGTCCTTCATGTATATACTGTATATATGTGTGTTTGCGAGTATGTGTCTGTCATTTAACAGCAAAAGAATCTTTTTTAGAAAAAGGAAATTCATCAGTTGAACTAAGAACGACTGTTTGACAGACTTATTTAAAGGTGTTAAAAAAGCTAAAAATGTCTGAGTTTGAAGGTTTTATGAGCCTTTTGGGAACACAGATGCAATCATTTCCCAGAACGCTCTAACCTGATAAGTTTCTTTGGACTGTAATTCAGTAAATTCCTGCCATCCCAATTTGAATTTCAACTTAACTTCCTGTGTGAAGTGATCGGTTGAACTCAAATTCACACTTATTAACTGAATTCATGGAAATTCAACTAGTGACTAAACAGCTGTCATTTTGATTTTCAAACCTGCGATGCTCAGAAAACTCTACATTAGATGCACATTATCCAGTTAAAAAAAAACTATGTTTACTATTTACAAAAATTACATTTTAGATTTGGCACAATTCCTTTTTACTCTAAATTCAAGTGACTGGCCCTTTAAATGTTCTCACTTCATATATTTCTTTTTCTTGTGATTCATCATGCACACCATCCAGATATATTTAGAAAATCCCTATTCAATTGACTGAGGTGTCAAAGCAATATTTTACATCCACAATACACAGGTTTTATTCATCTATTCTGTGTAGGTAATGTCACTTACGTTTTTCTGGCAGTCTTGACTGGGTTCGGATGCTTCGAGTTCACCGATTAACAGTGGCTTCATGTATTTCCTCACCAGCGGAAGGTCTGGATGAAATGCAGTAAATGCCTCCTATCACACCAGATAAAACAAATTCAACACTGATCATTGTTATTTTATTCTTATCTGAAACAATTATAACAACACTGATAAAAACAACTGCTCTAATAAGCCACCTACCTTGACAGCATTATGTGGTATTACAAACACAAGCCTGAAATACCCCAGAATGCTTTCTAGTTTGTAATTTTTGTTATTTTTTATAACATATGTTAATGCATATTCATATCTGTATGATTAATTATTCATATTTACATTTACATGATAGCCACAAATTATGGCTTTGATTATATGTTTATATTATACAGTACATCTGGCCATTAAGTATGGAATAATTTCCTTTATTTTGTAGCAGAAAGGGCCTTCCAAAATAATGGTATTGGTATGAGACTGAATGAGACTGTTCTAGAATACTGTAAAATGTTTTTGACATTAAAATTAAGAATTTTCCTTATCATTTTGAGTGAAAATTTGTATTCAAAAAGACAACTTGATTAGGATTCTGACTTAAATAAAAAAATAGGCCTATTTAAATACTTCAGGTATATTTGCATCACGATTAAATAATTTATGAACTGATATACAGTATACAGTCACCATATGCCATACTGTAATGCCCAAAACATTGCCACTATAGCAAATTGTATCAGTTCCGATTCAATTGATCCAGAATGCAACACTTGCAGAATGCAAGATTAATTATTCATATTTATATTAACATCGTATGAGGCCTATAAATGATGGTTTTGATTATATAATATTTATATTATACAGTACATCTGGCCACAAAATATGGAAGTCCATTTCCACCATGCAATAAAAAAGGTTATTGCAATTTTTTATCTGTAATTCGGACTTTGTTTCTTGCAATTATAAGAAAAAAAAAATCATAATTCCGATATATAAACTCAGTATACTGACCTTTTCTCGAGCAATTCCAAATTCCACCATCTCACAATGTTTTTTTAACCTACTCTCTCAGTTCTGTGTTTTTTTTCAAAACCATCATTTGACTTTTTAGTTCACAATCATGACTTTTTTTTTTTTAAATATCTCACAATTCAGACTTTTCTTCTTGTAATTTATATCTTATATAAACTCCCAGTTGTGAAATAACAATTCTCAGTTTATATTTTAATTTTTTTCTTTTTTCTTTTTTATATATATATATATTTTTTTGGCAGAAATGGCCTTCCATAATAATGGTATTGGTACTGGACTGAAAGAGACAGTGCATGTTGCATCTTGTTCTAGAAAATTGTAAAAAAGTTTTTAACAATAAAAAGTAAGAATTTCCTGAGTGAATCGGATTTTGACTTTAAATTGAAAGAATATGCCTAGTTAAATACTTTAGGTAGGTCGCCCAAAACGTTAAAACTATAGCAAATTTGATCAGTTCCAATTCAGTTGATCCAGAATACAATACTTGCAGAATGCAAGATTAATTATTCAATAATAATTATAATTCGGACTTTGTTTCTTGCTATTCTAAGAAAAAAGTATGGAAGTCCAATAAATAAAAAAATAAAAATAAATGTAATTGTGACTTTTTAGTTCACAATTCTGACTTTTAAAAAAAAATTAAATAACTTTTTCTCGTCATATATATTTTGCCTTTTTTTTTAAGAATTGTGAGATAAAAAGTTTTTTTTTGTGGCAGAAATGGCCTTCCATAATAATGATAGGATTTTGACTTTAAATTGAAAGAATATGCCTATTTAAATACTTTAGGTATGGTCCCCAAAACATTACCACTATAGCACTATAGCAAATTTGATCAGTTCCAATTCAGCTAAACCAGAATACAATACTTGCAAAATGCAAGATTAATTATTTAATTCAATTATAATTATAATTCGAACCTTGTTTCTTGCAATTTTGAGAAAAAAAAAAAAAATCATAATTTCAAGAAATATGACTTTTTCTCTCACAATTCCAAGTTCGACATCTCACAATTTGTCACAGTACATCTGGCCATAAAGTATGGAAGTCCATTTCCGCCATGCAATAAAAAAAGGTAACTGCAACGTTTTATCTATAATTCGGACTTTGTTTCTTCCAATTCTGAGAAAAAAAAAATCATAATTCCGAGATATAAACTCAGAATTCTGACTTTCTCTCACAATTTGCTTTTTAGCTTACATCTCGCAGTTCTGATTTTTTTTCTCTAAGTTCTATTCTAAATTCAATTCTGTTTTCGTGTTTTAGCTATTTCACTATTCTGACTTTTTTTTTAAATTTCTCAATTTGGACTTTTCTTCTTAGAATTGCTAGTTTATGTCTTGCAAATGCGAGTTATAAACTCCCAGTTGTGAATTAACATCTTGCAATTCTTTTTTTCCCATAATTGCTTTAGAAAAGTCACATTTTTTTTTGGTTTTGTGGCAGATAGGGCCTTCCATAGCAATGGTCAGTGGTACAGTCACCAGAAATATTTACATTATAAGGCATTTTTGGTCATGATGCCCAAAATGCTGTCTAGGCCGACTGCTCACTAGATTTCGACCCTGTTTTGCAGTAATTTGGTCTATCCCCACATATCCTATGATTTTGAAGTGATGCATATAAAAGTTAAATGTAATGTAAATGTAAATGTTTTCATGTTGGGTGTTTTACCGTGGCATCTTCTCCAGCATAGTGTCCGAGGATCCTCCGTCCTCCGGGGTGTCTCTTCACCCACTGGCTCACATTATAAACCTTCCTTTCCACCACGATCCACTGATCTCCAGACTTGGTGTGTTTCTGCACTTCCTCCCAGGTGTACGTGCTGAACCGTCCATTGGTACCGGTGATCCGGTCCGTCTGCTGTCCTCCGCCGCCCATCACTGAATAACCTTAGTTTGCTTAGGTTGCGCTGTAAGACCAAATAATTCGATTAAATATTTCATATTTTTATCAGTGTCTAAGAACAGCTTCACTCTCTAAACACTTGATTTTTTTTTTTTACTTCTGCAGTATTTCAAGCATTTAGTTAGGCAACCAAATGGTGTAGTCTTACTAAATGTTATTTAAATTTACACAACCAGCCATTTTTAAGCATAATTCCCAAAAAGGATTCCCAAGAGCTCTCTAGGTAGGGAGTTCACTAGGTAACGAGAGACATTCCATTATTCAGCATTGCTCTGGCATGATATCCAAGCTATAAAATGTTTTCTCAGGTAACCTAAAATGGCCTAATAATAGTTAATGTTACAGAATCAACCTGAAAACATTAGCTTACACCAGTGAAAGTCATTTTTGGATCAGGCAAGGCTGAAATTACGCAATTTTTACTTTTTATGCGCACTGAAATACAACCCTTGTCTTTGTTTAGGAATGAGACAATGAATGCTCACATAATCTCATTAAATATGCAAAGGAAACTAGAAGGGTCGTGCTGAAATACACGTACCCAAAGATTTTGTTTGCTTGCTTGCTTCCTTATTTTGCGTTAGTCGCATCTGTAAATGTTTTTTCCACTTTGCATGACAAAGTGGCATGCAAACAAAGCAGGAATTAAAACTTCAGACTCTCCAGAACTGCTTGTTTGAACATTTCAACTTGACAAACTGTTGAATATTACATTTACAATGAAAAAAAAAAACATATTTTTATTTAAGAAAATGAACGTATGATTTAAATGCAAGTATGCATCCATTATGTTACATAATCACATGAGAAGAAACAAAGACAACGCATTGAGTTCAAACTTACAGTAATTCACTCACCCTCTCTGCGACTTTGTTCACACACTTATACGGTTTGTGTGTGATGAGAAAGAGAAACGGATGCGAGGCTCATACTGTCTTATACACTCACTCTTCATCACTTGTACTTCTGCTGAATTCCGAACAGATCATTCGAGCGCCACCGACCAATCAGCGCGCGCGTCTCTGTTCCAGTCTCATGCGCGATCAGCCAATAGGAAGAGAGAGAGAACTTCGGAAGGGAGGGGAGTGCGCGGAGATAAAGAAGAGTTACTTAGGTTCGAGTCCCACATCCAGCCGGCAAAGTGCAGTCATGCTAAAACAATATCAGGGATTTTCACAGAAACATGTTAAAACGTGACCCGTTAGAAACCTGTTATTGTTTTAAAGTAATTTACCTTACCATTCAGTGAAAATGTTTAATAATGCAACGACCTAAATCGGACTAAACGAGTCTGTACATGTTGCATTTTGTTCTAGAATACTGTAAACTGTTTTTTTTAAACAAAAAGAACGAATGATCTTATCATTTTGAGTGAAAATCTGTATTCAAGAAGACAACTCAAATAGGATTTTGACTTTAAATTTAAAGAATAGGCCTTAAGGTTTGCATCACGGTTATATAATTTATGAACATCAGTTATAAACTGATATATGCAGATACTATATGGCATTGTGTAATGGCCAAAACATTGCCACTATAGTAAATTTTAGCAGTTCTAAGTTGATCCAATATGAATTATATTAGCATAATTCCAGAATTTCAAGAGATACAAATTGGTGACTGATCTGACTGTTAAACATTTCAAATGAAAAAGAAGAACTTTGGACTTTTCCATGCAAAAGAACACTGCAGGCTGTTTATAGAATCTGTTTATTTTCGACAACTGCATTTTACCATCCGTTCACAAGTTGTATTAACACGTAAGAATCATTTATTCTATGTTAAAGCCTATGATAAGATAATTGCATGCTCATAAATGCTCAAATCTGTTTAAATTTGATAAATAAAAGAGCATTTTGCATTACTTTTTCTTGAATTCACAATTTTTTTTTTTTTTGCAAAAGCTTAACATTTTCAGCTGTGCTTAAGAATGAAATATAAAAATAAAAAAGTTCTTTATACATGTAAAATATTTAAAAGTAGCTTAAAGTTTATGTGTATATTTAATAAATAAAAAAATAACATTTTCCATCTATAAATAAAAAAAGTGTACATGTAGGCAATATATAAATGTCACACTGACCTGTAATGTTTGAAAAGTGCTGCAAAACCTTTGTCCTTCATCAGGGTTGTCAAAACACATTATAAAACTTATCAGCTCGGCTCATGAATTTTAATTAGGTTTGTAACCCTGCTCAATTGGGGGCTTCTTTCTAATTTCTAAAAGTGTTTTAGACATTGCTTTTATTGGCCCTAAATGCAATCATCATAGAAACAGCTATAATGGTTGCTGCAGCCCTGGCCTTCGCAAATACATCAAATCATGCAGGCTGATAGACATTTAGTACAATGGTTGACTTTTAGGAAATGTTTATCCACTTAAAAACACCACAAAAGGGCCTTTTTAATATTGAATCAAGTTTTTAGTTTACATCAACATTCCTAATTTTGAGCTCCAAAAACTTTGTTTGTCCAAAACTTAGACTATGTTGTTCACCAAAACTATAAAATATGGTTCTAAAGTAAATAAAATTGACCAAACCCCCATGGAAATCAACATGTGTAATAATGCACAATGTTACAGAAGAACTGAAATTATGTGCATTAGTTAGAAAAATGAATATAAAAACCTCAACTGAGAATTACCATCTCAAGTCCACAATGAATGAAAATCTTCAAGTCAGCTGATGTAGGCTGATTTCTGACCTGAGTATCAGCACTTGTTCACTCAGCATCCGGTTCAGAGGTCTATGAAGTGAACTGACCACTAGGGGGGTTTGCGCTTCTCTGACACCGTGGAACATGAAGGCTGAACTTTGACTGCTGAACACTTCAGCAGAAAAACACCAATGTAGGGCAGAGTCATTTAGACACTTATCAGTACGTGCAACACCACAAATCAGAATATGAATCCGCTCTATATGACAAAAATGTATTTTCACTTCATAATAACTTCAAAATCCAATAACAAACATTATATAATGTTTGTCAGATCAATAGTTCATATAGTATATTCAGTTTTGAACAGGCTATGTGTGACATGGAAGCCGGTCCATGCAGTTTTGAATGTCAATTTCAGAGCAGAACAGCTGAGAGGGAATCATTTCACTAAAAGCTAATTCAGTTTCGGTTTGCTGATGAAGTTTACTTGTAAATAACACAATGTACATGCAAATAAATACATTATAATATGGGACTCTTGGCCACAAAACCAGTCATAAGTAGCATGGGTAGGCTATATTTGTAGCAATAGCCAACAATCATTAGGATATTAAGTAGAGATTGTGTTCTATGCAGATATTTTGCAAATTTCCTACCATAAATATATAAAAACTTACTTTTGGATTAGTAATATGCATTTCTAAGATCTTTATTTGAACTTTAAAGGCAAATCTCCTAATATTTCACATGTGTTGCACCCTCTATTGTCTTAACAAATCATACATCAATGGAAAGCTTATTTATTCAGCTTTCAGATGATGTATGAATCTCAATTTCAGAAAACTGACCCTTATATGTCACATATGTATTTTAATATATTCATTATTAAAGGAGTTAATATTGAAAAATGATAAATTATTAAAATAAAAACTTTACAATCACGTTTTTTAAGAATATATGAATGCATAATATTATTAAAAATAATAAATATTTCACCCAGCTTATTTAAGAGTAATTCTGTTAGTATTTAACAAATACGTTTCTCCATTGCATAACGTGAAATTGGCATAGAGGAATTTGACCGCCTCTCTCTCTCTCTCTCCCCACGACCACGTGACAATCGTGTGTAACTCTCATGTCCCTGTTTCGGTTGCTAGGGGAGAGAGACGGTCCATGGCAACGCTTTACGCAAACTCCACAGCGAGAGAGCGAGAGAGAGAGAGAAACGCGAGACGGCTTTGAACGCACAGCGTTGGAAAGAAACACAGACATCGAGTCGGGCGCTTCTGGAAACTTTAAACTGACATCTCAGAGGATTTTTTGCCTGATTTAGGAGCACGCACACCCGGAGTTACAGCTTGGTATCATCAGTTCGGTTCACATTGCCGCCGGCCAGGTCAAAGCGAGTGTACGAGACCGGGATCCACAGACTGGGCGGCCGGGACAAGAGCTGTGTGTGTCGGCAAGAGAGAGACGCTCAGCACCAGCACCAGTTCACCACAATCAAAACTGACAGACTGAAACGCTTTGTGAAAGTTTGTGACTGTGATGTGAGTTAATTAATGCTTTTAACCAATTATAGACTTTGAAAAAAGTAAATAAATAAATAATTAAGTACGAAAACTGCACGTAATTAGGCTAATATGCAAATGCTGGCAGCTACGTTGACACTCGTCTGTTTACTTTGAGTTTACATTGCAGAGACAAAATTAAGCTTTCTTCCTGTTACAGTTATACTTATTTATACAACTACTACTACTATTACTACTACTACTATTATTATTACTATTACTATTACTATTATTATTACAACCTGTTCTATAGCATATAAGAGTATTTCAATCAAAGCAATCCACACAAACACCCAGAATGGCTCCTTGCTGGTATCACTGCTGTGTTTGCTGACGTTGGACCTTGTTCTCGGACTGAGGGGAAGCCGCCTGTAGTCAGAGCACCATGTGTCGCTGTGCTGGCTCTGTCACTGCCGGGTCAATCCTTCTGAGTGAAACTGACACGGGGAGGGGGGGCCAGCCCCACAGACCGCCTCACCCTCTTACCCCGTCCTGAAACACACTCTCACGACACACACAGACAAGTGCCGGGCTAGCCGGCCGAGGGTATGGGCAACTCGTCCCGAAAAGAGGCCCAGGACGAAGGAGGAGAGGAAAAGGAGAAGAAGGATAAAGAGAAGGGAGATGAAGGAGAGGAGGAGGAGGAAGCGGCCGAAAAAGAAGAAGAAGAAGAAGAGGAGGAGGTCGTGGAGGATGAGGAGCTGCCGCTCGGAGTCGACGAGCTCTTGGTGAGCGGAGATCCAGTGTTGGACCTGAGCTACTACAAGTTCCGTCGCCTTCCTCGTCAAGTCCTGGATCTGGACTACCTGGAGAAGCTCTACGTCTGCGGGAACCGTCTCCGCGACATCCCTAAGGGTATCACGCGGCTGCAGGGTTTGCGTACCCTGGCGCTCGACTTCAATAAGCTTGAAGACGTTCCACTCTCCGTGTGCCAGTTGACTAATCTCACGTGTCTTTACTTGGGAAGCAACCGGCTGATGAGCCTCCCACCAGAAGTGAGGAACCTGCAGAACTTACGTTGCCTCTGGGTGGAGAGCAACTACTTCCAGCGATTCCCCAAGCAGTTGTACGACCTTCCCAATTTGCGCTCACTGCAGATTGGGGACAACCGTCTGCGTACCCTGCCCTCGGACCTATGGCGCATGGAGTCCCTGAGAGGACTCTGGCTGTACGGAAACCGCTTTCAGGAGTTCCCGCGAGTGCTGCTCAAGATGGAGCAGCTGGAGATTCTGGACATGGACCGCAATAAGATATCAGAGTTCCCAAACTTGCATCATCTTCCTGGGCTGCGACTCTTCTCCTACGACCACAACCCGGTGAAGGAGCCGCCACGCGTAGGAGAGGAGGTGCTTATTGTCGGGGAGGGGGCTGAGGAGGTGTTGCAAGCTCGAGAGAGAAGGAGGGAGGCGAAAGAACGAGCAGAGAAGGAAGCAGAGGAGGCGGCAGCCGCCGCGGCAGCGGCTGCTAATCCAGTCATTCACGGAATACTCAAGAAACTCAGAATGAACTCCGCCCTTAACCTGGCAGCTGCTAAGGAGAAAGAAACAAATGAGTCGGTTCCATCAACAACCCCAACTGGGGACGAGGACGAACCACAAAATAACTTCGAAGGGGCGGAGTCTGAGAGACAAGGTGTGGAGCTTGGTTATGACGACGGCGGTCTGGAATATGAAAGGGGGATGGGATATGAATATGAGGGGGAGGGATATGAAGGCTACGGGGAGGCGGAGTTAGAGTATGAGCGAGCGGAAATGGACTATGAATATGAAGGGGAGGAGCTAGAACAACCTTGATGCTTGCACCTGTGTAATTTATGCATCATTTTAGCAGCCAATTGTTTCAACCAACAGTCATTACTTTTGCAATTCTTCAGTGCAGACGCTACACACTTTTGCTTTAAGCATCTGAGGTGTTACTGCAAGGGTTGCAGGTTCAAGCCCAATTGTTGAAGCCCAGAAAATGGCACTTAAGTAACCCCAGGATGCTTTATGGGGCATTGAAAGCGACTGTAAGTCGCTCTAATAAAATGCATCTGCTAACATTAGCATTACATTATGGCTGGTTGGGAAGTTGAATGAAAAGTCGAGTTTTAAAATAAGTGTAGCTAAAAATGAAAATTCTGCTATCATTTCCTCACACTCATGTTTTTCTTCTGTTAGGCACAAAAGACATTTTGATTCACTTTTTTTTTTACTATGAAAGTCAGTGGGGTCCAAAACTATTTTCATTGACAAAATACACTAACATTTCTCAAAATATTTCCATTTGCAATATAACTTTAGGGTGAGTAAATGATAACACAAAAACCATGAAAATCAGTAACACAGCTGAAGTTCTAAAATAGTATCACTCCCAACTTTTGTCTAAGTCTAAGTGAGTGTTGCTATTATTAGAAGCCTTTTATTGTTGGCCAGACCAATACTGCAGTCCTCATACACAGGACTCTCTTCAACGATTACCGGGTTTTAATGATTTGAAGACTTTTGTTGTGTAAAAATCAACTGTGAAGACCTGTGAAACTGCACAACTTTTTCATGCATCAAAACTACATTACTGTGTGCAGTGTATTTCTAATTAAGAGCAGGGCTCAGGCATTTTTGTTTGTGAGTGTGTCTGGAACTCTACCCTGACACGACTGTACTGTTTATAAGAAACTTGATGCTGCAATTGCAGCGATGTGTGTTGGTGAAACCAAATATTCTCTTATTAAATAACCAATGAGTTTGCCAAACATGTTTCAATGATTCATGTCTTGTCGGGCTCTGAGAAGATCTGATACCAGCGCTAACTACGACTGCGCAATATAGCTAGAAAAATTACATGGTGATATTTTTCAGCCTATAACAAGCTAGTGATTCACAGAAATGAATTAAAATTAATAAATACAAGTGATATTCACAATGGCACCAGATACACTATCAGTCAAGTTTTTGAACAGTACGATTTTTAATGTTTTTAAAGAAGTCTCTTGTGCTCACCAAGCCTGCATTTATTTGTTTTTAAAGTACAGCAAAAACATTAACATTAAAATGTAAAAAAAAAAAAAAAAGTATTTATTACTGTGATTTCAAAGCTGAATATTTAGCATCACTACTCCAGTCACATGATCTTTCAAAATTATTTTAATATTCAGATTTGCTGCTCAAAAACATGTATTATTATAATTATGTTGTAAACAGCTGAGTAGAAAATATTTAGGTTTATTTGATTAATAGAACACTTTTTTAACATTATAAATATAGTGTATAATGTTACCAAAAGGTTTTTATTTCAGATAAATGCTGATCTTTGGATCTTTTATTTATTAATCAAAGAATTCTGAAAAAATGCACTCAACTGTTTTAAATATTGATAATAATAATAAATGTTTCTTGAACTGTGCATCAGCATATTGGAAAGATTTCTGAACAATCATGTGACACTGAAAACTGGAATAATGATGCTGAAAATTCAGCTTTGATCACAGGAATCAATTATTTTAAATAGTAAAAATATTTCACATTTTTACTGCTTTTGCTATTTTTTTTTTTTTTTTTTTTATCAAATCAATACAGACTCGGCAAGCAGAAGAGACTTTAAAAATCTTACTGTTCAAAAACTTTTGACTGTTAGTGTATATTGTCATAAGAATTTTGTCAATATTCAAAAATATATTTCCAAATCCCAGCCCTGACCAGAAAAAAATTAGACTGTAGTGCATTAATGTTTCTAGAAGGCAAATTAAGTTTCGTAATTTATTGAGTTTCCATTAAGAATCCTAAATGTCTGGCCCTGGAACAATGCTGACATGATCTGAGACAGATGGGAAGCGCTAGCCAAGTTAGCACTAATAGAAGTAAACGTTCTCTCTCGTCTTAAGCTTGAAGGACTCAATGTGCGAAAGTCAGAAAGGAGGAGGCGCGCGGACAGAAGAGAAACATCAAGGAGTGAATGGGCGCAATCCATAAAAGGCCTGGGTACTTAGTGATGTTTTGGGAGAAAGACTGAGAGAGACAGAGAGAGAGAGCAGCGCTTAATGTGTAAATTATGAGGGCCCGGAACAAAAGACTGTAATGGATCCAGCAGGTTTGTGGGTTGGGTGACAATGTAAAAATGAAAATAGTGTTTAACACCCAATTAACACTGCAGGCGAGCCATGTGACACAATGCAAACTAAATCACACCAACCATAATCAAAGAAGGTGTCTCCACTGCAAGAAGTGCAGACGGCTTTATTGATTATTATAGAGTATGGTTTCAGACTTACAACATACTGTAACACAATCATATGGACCACTTTTATGATCATTTTAAAGGGATAATTCATCCAAAAATGAAAATTACTCCATGATTTATTCTCAAACCATCCTATGTGTATATTACTTTCTTCTTTCAAACAAATACAACCAGAGTTTTATTAAAGGAGTAGCTTACTTCCAGAACAAAAATGTACAGATAATGTACTCACTCCCTTGTCATCCAAGATGTTCATGTCTTTCTTTATTTAGTCGCAAAGAATTTATGTTTTTTGAGGAAACATTTCAGGATTTCTCTCCATATAGTGGACTTCTATGGTGCCCCCGAGTTTGAACGTCCAAAATGTAGTTTAAATGCAGCTTCAAAGGGCTCTAAACGATCCCAGCCAAAGAAGAAAGGTCTTATATAGCGAAACGGTTGGTTATTTTCTAAAAAATAGAACAATTACATAATTTTTTACCTTAAACACTTGTCTTGTCTAGCTCTGTGTGAATTCTGTGTATTCCGGTTCATGAGAGTTAGGGTATGTCAAAAAACTCCCATCTAATTTTCTCCTTCAAATTCAAAATCGCCCAACATTGCTGTAGAAGTACCAACCCAGTGTTTACAAACTGAACATGCAAAAAAGGTCAAATACCCTTCACAAAAAAAGGTAAAACAGCGATGTAGGAAGTTGGAAGAGAAAATGTTATGGGAGTTTTTCAACATACCCTAACTGACTAACCCTAAACGAATGTTTAAGGTTAAAAAGTATATAAGGTGTACATTAAAAAAAAAAAAAAAACGTTCTTCCTCGACGGGGATCAGTTAGAGCCTTTTGAAGCTGCATTTAAACTGCATTTTGGAAGTTCAAACTCGGGGGCACCATAGAAGATCATTATATGTAGAGAAATCCTGAAATGTTTTCCTCAAAAAACAGTTTCTATATGACTGAAGAAAGAAAGACATTAACATCTTGGATGACAAGATTTTTGTTCTGTTCTTTTGTTTTTCGACATACCCTAACTGACTAACCCTAAACAAACGAGTTAAAAAAGTATATAATGTACTTTTTTTTTTTTTTGAAAATACCCAATAATTTCGCCAGATAAGACCTTTCTTACTCAGCCGGGATCATTAAGAGTCCTTTGAAGCTGCATTTAGGAAGTGCAAACTCATGGGCACCATAGAAGTCCATTATATGGAGAGAAATCCTGAAATGTTTTCCTCAAAAAACATATTTTCTTTACGACTGAAGAAAGAAAGACATGAACATCTTGGATGACAAGATTTTTGTTCTGGAAGTGAACTACTCCTTTAAGGTGCTTTTTGTATTTTTGTAGCTTGATGAAAACAGTTCTTATTATCTAACTTTTGAATTATATTATTTCTCATGCATAAGTTCAAGAATGAAATAATTGTTTTGAATTATAAAGGTCATCCAGAGAAACCACTGCCCTCTAATTTGCACGTTCCTCATTTGTTCATTCTTTCCCTCCGATATCAGTCTTATGTTTACCTACTTTTCTATTCCAGTCACATCTGCCAACTCTCTCATTCTAGTTAAGAAGTGTTTTCATTGCCCTTTCCACCTCCCTTCCCTTTTCTTCCTTCATCCATCATTGTGCTGTTTAAACTCTCTCTCCATCTCCTGTCACTTTTCATCTCTCCCCGATAGAGTGTCAAAACCCATCTGTTAAAATATTTACGTACCGCTATGAGTCTATCATTACTGCTGCGAAGAATCTGAAACAAGTGTTTTGGCACAACCTTTGACAGGAAGTTGAGAGAAGCGTGTCTCTGCCCAGATCCCCACACCAGAATCAACACAACCCATCACGCATACGCAAATGTGAGCCGATCAGGTGTCTTTAAAAAAGCCAGGTTTCACTTCGCAAATAGATTTTTTATTCACATCTGCAAATTCACAACTGCAATACGTACAGTATGTGACATCTCAGATGAAGTGCATACTTTGAGAACTTACGGTTGGCGGATGAGAATGAAGGAAATGCTTTGCATAGTGAAACGTGGCTGTTTCAAAGACACCTGAGCCATGCACATTTGCGTATGAGTTGTGTTGACTCTGGCAGGTAGATCTGCAGTTTCTTTAAGCTGCGGAAGACATTGAACAATTGATCAAAAAGTGGTTTGATGGTTGCTGAAGTGTTGCTATTTTGAGGTAAACACTCTGCCTTTTATTAAAATGTACTATTTTTGGTTACAATTGCTCATACATGTATCAAACTTTGATGCAGAACTCGCCCGGCAGCGTTTGTGTTATGGGCCTGACAGACAATAAAACAATTAAAAAGGACAAGTACAAAACAGCACAGAACTTTGATCCCAACTTGACTGCTCATTATATGCCATCTCTAAAGGCATGAGTCCATCTCAGAGATTTTGGCATAGCCACTAGCCTCAGATTCTCAGGCGCCAAGTATCGACGGAGTGGTTGAGTGCTCTGACACAGTCCAGGCCTGAAGAGGAGAACATCGTCTCTGTGCTTAATCATTTAGCGGCTCGCTGCTAGTTTACGTTAACGCCATTCTCCCAAGGTCAGCCGCATAGCAAGCCGTGAATGAGCATTGGACCGCCTCTGCAACGCTTGAAACTTCGTAGCCTTGTTGCAGGCGCTCACAGTAATATCTCTATCACTGCCAGCAGCTCTGCAGAAGTCATTTGGTGTCAGAAATGTAATCCGAGCCATTGTGACAGTGTGTCAGCACGAGAGGAGGGGCCATCATGGTCCAGTGCGTATGATTTTGCTCATAAGTAGGGCATGTTTGGATGTTGTATACTCCGGTTGGTCGGTTTTACACTGGAAGCCATTAAAAGTGTAATTGCAAAGCTAGAAAACGGCAGTGTGAGAACTAGATTTTCAGATATAGTTAAGAATACGGCTGCTTCGGAATATGCCCACTTTTATACTATATAGTAGGTGAACAACTGCATGAGCGCCAAGTGGTACAGTCAAAAGTTTACATCCCCCTTTCAGAATCTTCAAAATGTTATTTTACCAAAATAAGAGGGATCGTAGAAAATGCATGTTATTGTTTTTTTAGTACTGACCTGAAAAAGATATTTTAGAGACAATAATACTTGAATTTATCCCCTTGATTCTTAATACCTGTTCTTACCACAGCTGTTTTTTGTTTAGTGATAGTTGTTCACAAGTCCCTTCGTTGTCCTGAACAGTTAAACTGCCTTCCATCATAAAAAAATCCTTCAGGTCATGCATTAAGAACCGGGGGTGAAAACTTTTTGAATTTGAAGATCAGGGTAAATTTTACTTATTTGATCTTCTGGGAAACATGCAAGTATTTTCTGTAGCTTCTGAAGGACAGTTCTACATTTAAAAAAAATATTTAGGCAAAATAAGTAACTTTTTGTTTTTGTTCAAAAGTTTTCGCCCCCCGGCTCTTAATGCATGTTTTTTCCTTCTGGAGCATCAGTGAGCCTTTGAACCTTCTGTAATAGTTGCATATGAGTCTCTCAGTTGTCCTCAGTGTGAAAAGATGGATCTTAAAATCATACAGTCATTGTTGGAAAGAGTTCAAAAACACAAAAAATGCTGGAAAACCAAAGAATTTGTGGGACTTGAAGAAGTTTTCTGAAGAACAGCAGGCAGTTTAACTGTTCAGGATATACAAGGGACTCATGAACAACTCTCACTAAACAAAAAACACAGCTGTGGATCATTTTGGTAACAACATAGTATTAAGAATCATTAATTCTGTGCAGCCGTCTCCACTGGTTTCAAAACTCAAAAATGTGCGAATACTAGCTGTATATTGTCTTTTCCTGCCTGACTTGCAGTTTGCAACAACACAAGCTGTTTATTAAGTTTTCTACAAAAAACGCCTGACATGTTTACGTTTCACATGGCGTAAAAACGTGAAAAAGCTAAGCTAAATCCAATTTGACTGAAACAGATTTCCAGGAATGAAAGATTCCAAACCACTCATGAATGTAGCTCGAAATTAATTTGCACAAATCGGATTTCATGTAGTTAATTGCCGCTCAGACTATCTAAATATGACTGAATTTCAATCGGATTTGCATAAAAAGCCGAATTTGGGCCTACAGTCTGAATGAGGCTTCAGGGTTGCGAGGATAAATCGATGCTTTGCGAAAATGATTCTGCATCCATTTTGAGATTTTTTGAATTCATCACAATTCTTTCTCGAATCGATTCTGAGCTTAGTTTTTAACAACAGATGGCACTGAATGCTTTAGAAACAGCAGTGCTTTGCATGCATCCAATTCCTTACACACACTTGAACCTAAAATAATCATTCATAAAGTTTGAAACGGTTGAAACGAAATGGGCTGCGTTTACATTAATCTTGCATCATAAAAGCATTCTGAACCGAGATGCAATTACATGATGCTTTTCAGCGTTCTTTTTCGTGGGGCTAAAAAGTAGATTAGAGCGCCATCTGCTGTTAAACACATAATTAATTTCCGGAGAGAATCGCGACGTATTCGGAAAATCTCAGAATCAATCCACGAATCGTGATGCATCAATTTATCACTGTAACCCTACTCTCTATGATATTTTGGTTACGAAATATGAAAAATATTTTGGATTTTTTTTTTATCATGTATGAACAATAATAATATTACTGCTTGATTGCTAATGCTCAAACTGCTCAATTTACTGCAAAATAGCAACACCTCTGCAGCCATCAAACCACTTATAGACAAGCACTTGAGTCACTTTTTCAGTGTTAAGCATGGGCTAAAAAGACCAGCGTTCCTTTATTCAATCAATCCCTATTCTCCCATTCGCGCAAGGATTATTAAGGATAATGAACGATCTGCCTGTGTGAACATTGGCCCTGAGATGAGAGAGAGAAGCTTACACACACACCAACCTAAGCAGGCACCATAACTGTGACCATATGCCAGCCAGCTGAGCTTTCATTTGGTGCCACTCCTTTCTCGGCATGGCTAGGAACTTGTGTACATAATTCGTGCATATCTGTGTGTATCGGTTTATGCATTACAATCTGTGTACGGGCGTGAATATTTCTTCTACGCAATCTGCTAACCATCAGTAATTATGCTGCTCATCGGTTTTTAGACAACTTGCTCAAAATTACTGCTCATGTTAATTATTCTCAGCTTAACGCGTTAAAGTTTAGTAGTGTTAAGGCTGTTTAAATCACTAACCCTAAATAAGATTAATAATTGATGCCTAGACAACACCTCTAAATGTGAAAAAGAAATGATCAGGCTATATTTGACAGTATTACGTTTAAATCAGTATTTCAGGTTTATTGTCAAACCAGGACATTATATCCACTAATATTAAACCTGTGGGAAAGAGAGAGATGAACAGATGATATTAGCAAGCGTTCAGGTTCAGGTGTACATGAATGCATGTTCATGATGTGTTTACATGTGTACCTATCCGTGTCTCGTCCGCTGTACCCGCTTTCTCTGTGTCTCTGTATGCCTCCTCTCACCCATTCTGATCTCTGCTGCTTCAATGATGATTTGTCACCAAACCTGCAACAATTATAAAGATGAAAACCTAATTTTAACCAATCAGAATTCACTCATCTCCCCAGCAACCAATCAGAACACACTCATCCACCCAGCAACCAATCAAAACACACTCGTCCCCCCAGCAGCCAATCAGAACACACCCACCCCCCCAACAACCAATCAGAACACACTGAACCTCCAGGTTTGAAACCATGTACTGCAGTAGTTGCCCATGTCTACAGGGCACAGACAGTCAGTTCAAATAAATGAGCAATCAGTTTTGCCAGTCAAACGCCAGGAGAACACACAGTGACAGACAGACGTGACTCACTTGCTTTGGTAGTGTGTGAAGAAGTGTTGCGGGTCGGCTGGTGTATGTGAGAGGCTTGTGATGTTGGGGGCGTTCAGGACGAATCCTGATGAGCCCTGCAGAATACAGAACAGCCGGTACACAACACACTATTCCAGAAATCCCTCTTAAAGCAGCAGTGGCACAGCAAAATATATCAGATGTCCAATCATTTTTTGAGTGGATGACTGTTCAAAGTGTTGTTGAGGTGAGCCGTGTCATCTTTGAGTGCTTTTGTGACATTAAATCGGAACTGGCACAGAACGGATTGCCTTCCAAATGGCTTTTCTAGGAAGGGGAGCACTTTCTGCTGATTTTTTAACTTCTTATAGGAGATATTAGTTGACAGTCTAATATAAAAGATAATTTAGAGATTTTATTCACCCTCTTGTCATTATAAACCTACACGATTAGAATAAAAGGTACAAAAGCTGTCTCTGGTACAGTACTAGTACTCTTTTAAAGGGAACCTTGGCTATTAAGACTGGTATGGCTTAATATAACGTAAATTATGTCTCTTACTAAAATATATAGTAGAAAACCCACGAAAGACTTACGTTATCCTGAAAAATCCACATCGTTTCATACATATTTTGGACTATGGGGGGCGGCATTATTTTGATTAAGTAGAACGGTTGCACTCTGCGATCTACTGACACTGAGCTACGCTATTTCTACAACACAACTCGGAATACACAGCTTGGAAAATAAAAACAGATACAATGCCACATTGTGCGGCTTTTAGTTGTAATTTTCAGTCAAAGGGCAACAAGAGAAGTGATGCAAGTCTTCACTGCTTTCCTAGAACAGGAGAAAAGAATAAGAAGATGCCTGTGGACGAATTAAATTTGCTAAAGACCTGCGTCTTTGTTCTCTCCACTTCAGCCCTGAGGGGTAAATAATACAAATACAAAAAAATTACCTTTTGAAAGGTGACAGCTTTTGCACCTTTTTTTGGCAATAAAATGTGTGAATATGACTTTCTTTCACACACACACACACACACACACACACACACACACACACACACACACACATACACACACACACACACACACACACACACACACACACACACACACACACACACACACACACACACACACACACACACACACACACACACACTTAGCATTCCCACACCTTTTAACCAAGAAATTTTCATGATTTTTCCATGATATTTCTAGTATTTAAACTGAACATAACTAGTAATGTTCACTGTCCCTGTTATGTCCTGGTTTTCCATGACTGCATATTTAAAGCCGTTGTTGACGTGGCATGACGTGATGTGTATATTTGAATTATATTTGGATATGAATAAGATTTGAAAGCTGCGGAGGAGGAAAGGACAGGAAGTCGATTGGGTTTGAAACAAGGGTGAATAAATGATGATGAATTGACATTTTTGGGTGAACTATTCCTTTTAAAGGAGTAGTTCACTTTAAGAACAAAAATTTACAGATAATGTACTCACCCCCTTGTCATCCAAGATGTTCATGTCTTTCTTTTTTCAGTCGTAAGGAAATTACATTTTTTGAGGAAAACATTTCAGGATTTCTCTCCATGTAATGGACTTCTATGGTGCCCATGAGTTTGCACTTCCAAAATGCAGCTTCAAAGGGCTCTAAACGATCACAGCCGAGGAAAGAAGGGTCTTATCTACCAAAGCTATCAGTTACTATCAGAAAATTACAATTTATATACTTTTTAACCTCAAATGCTCATCCTGCCCAGCTCTGTGTATACTCTGTGTAAAGACTAAAAAGTATATAATTGTAAATGTTTTTAGAAAATAACTGATTGTTTCGCCAGATAAGACCCTTCTTCCTCGGCTGGGATCATTTAGAGCCCTTTGAAGCTGCATTTTGGAAGTTTAAACTCGGGGCACCATAGAAGTCCATTATATGGAGAGAAATCCTGAAATGTTTTCCTCAAAAAACATAATTTCTTTACGACTGAAGAAAGAAAGACATGAACATCTTGGATGACAAGGGGGTGAGTACATTATCTGTACATTTTTGTTCTGAAAGTGAACTACTCCTTCAATAGTCTTTTTAATGGCCTTTCAGTGAAATGCATACTGGTTGTTCATTTAAATCAATTTGAACAGTCATTGCCAAACAAACAAAAAAGTGCAATAGAGGGCAAAATATATTGGTTTTATTTACCATGGGCCCAACAGACCGTCTAGCTCCAGCATTTCTAGTCTTCTGTCCTCTGTCCTCACTAACGCCACCCTGCAGAACGACCTGTAGGCAGAACATCCAACAAACCCTGATCTTTGGTCAGAGAACTTGCTGTAGTCTTAACTCTTTATTAGAGCTTATCTAATGAGTGAGGGAGAGAAAGGTACTCACTGAACTGGTCAGAGGCCTCTGGGTTTCTCTTGTAAATCCAGTTTCTCGAAGTGCACGGGAGGCAAGTTTTGGTAATGTTTCATTGCCCTGACACACACACACACACACACACACACACATTAAATAGGCTTCAAGTCTCATCCAGCTGACGCACACTATAAAAATCACATGAATTTGGAGGATGTTGATGGACAGAATAATAGCAGAGAACGAGAGAAACAGAGAGACCACCTGTAGGAAACATCCGGGAAGGAAGTCAGTCCTCATCACACTTTCCTGTGTCCTGCGAGCGTCGTCCTGACAACCATCATTACCCAGTAAGAAAAAAGAGTCAGCATAAAATCGGAAAAAGGATTTCAAAATGTGATTCTTGACTTAAAGATTTAACACACCATGTTAATAGTTTGAGGGAGGAAGGTGTTCGGCTGTAGATTGGCTTCCCTAGTGTATCCACTATCCTCCATGGGTCCAACTAAAACACAAACGCACTGATCTGAAACACCTAGAAGAAATTTTTAATTTACAAAGAACCACACTACTTACCCAAAACTGTGAGGGGGTGAGGAATGTAAGTGCCATTATATTCAGTCTGACAGGATGCCACTCTCTAATAGACAGAGAGAGAGAGAAAGTAAAAGCACAATGAGGCCAGGGTGAAGTGACATGGCACGGTGCCCTTGAAACCTCCTGCGTTTCTATGTGTGTGTCTTTGGCTCTCACAGGTCTTGGCTGAGCTTGGAGCTGCAAATATCCGCTCTCTCTGTGTCTGGATCCCGAGCAGGCCAAAGGCTCGGTCCCGTCGGGCAGAACCAGACGCTGGTAATGGCGCTTCGTTTGAGACTCGAAACTGTCCAACAGTGAGAGACTAAGAGAAAAGAAAAAGTATATGTGTCTGAAATGATTTAGTGAGGTGTAAAAAGGTTTTGGAGTGTATGTGCGATTTTGAACACACAAACACTCACACACACATACACACAGTCTGGGTCTTACCCAAGCTGTGGATTATCATAGCGGTCCAGGCTGGAGCTGTAGTACAGAACAGGACGGTGGTTGGCATAGTAGCCCGTCCCAAAATGATGACCTAGACATGGCCGGAATAAATCCTTACCTGGATAAAAGAGGACACAACTCACAACAGATTCAACATCCTATATTACACAACACAAATACATCTTTACAGTTGAAATAAGACACAACAATATAAGCATTACAGCTAAGTATTATTGTTTATGATTGATATGATACATCTATACTATATACCAGGGTCTGGAATTGATTTCCAAGAGCATTTTTTTGCATTTGTTATTATTGTAAAACCATATGTTGTCTTTAAATTACCTAATTTACCTTTAAGCAATATTTAATTATACGTTTAAGCAATATTTTAATTATACATCTAAAAACAGGAGCTCATAGGGCTGTGATATTATGACAAAAATCATTATTGTAGATTATTGTTCTTTATATTGTAACAATGATTATTATTATTATTATTGATGTAGGTATTTCGTTTTGGGCACGTTACATTCTGGTTTCATAGATAAACATGTTGGTCCATGGTGTTAGCCAAGTCTAGCAAGTCGCAAGTTATGCAAATCTAGGGATGCACCGAAATAAAAATTCTTGGTTGAAGCCGAACAAAATTACAGACTGAGTCGAAGGCCAATTAGGTTTTTTTTTGTGTTTTTCCCCATGTATTTTGCCAATTTTTATTTTTTTTCTTACCATTGCATAAATTAAATAGCCAATATTTGCTTTTTACAGTTTTGTCTTGCTTTTCAAAGAAAAATCAATTACAAAACAACAATTTAAAAATATTTATTTACCACTGAACATTTTTAACATTCTAGTAGACATTATAGCCTACCAACAAAGCACAATTTAACTTAAAATTAACAAGTTAGTATAACAATATTCTTTGGCCATTTTTAAGACCCCCGTCTTGAATCAGGCATGTGGTTTTAATGTACAAATGAATGCAGCCTTGCTAAGCAAGGGAGAATGTTATAATACATGTATTAATGAGCTGTTGTAATAATTATCATTATTTTTGTGTTACTTTTTAATTTTATTTTACAGAACAACAGTAAAATTACAATACTAACATTTATGAATGTTGACTTTTATTTTGGCGGAAACCTGTAAGAAGACCTCTGCTGACAGATTTATGAATGATTCTCATTACGCTGTTTCAACGCAGATTTTCCTCACGCTTTGGGCTTTGAACCCTGGCTAACAAGCTTGTAAAGCTCTGTCAGAATAAATACAATTTGTGCATGTATTAGACAACATTTTGCATCTTTCTCTGACAGTTATGCTTCCACACTGCCGACATGTTTGCTGCAAAAGCGCGCGCCTCTATTTGATTGCGTCGCGTCATTGTTCGGTATAATTTATTCAGCCTTTCCGCTTATTCGGCTAACACCAAAAGACCATTTTTTTGCTATTTTTGTTCAAATAATTTTGGTTGGCAAACATTCGGTGCATCCCTAGCAAAAACTCCTATTATATTCAATGAAGCTAGGAAATTAATCTTTTATTTACATCATATCTCCACTGTGTCTTTAGTGCTGATTAATCTAAGTGCCTCTGATTGGCCAGTGCATTCCTAAGTACAACAGAAACGCATTTGATTGGTTAGAAGGCTCAACGCTGCATAAAACAGCATGTAAAAGCTATCTGATGCAATGTGAGCAAATCTAAATGTAATACCGTGAATCGATACTTTTCATTCATTTTCACATTTCATTTTAATTGCGACAGCCTTAATACGTTGTTTAATTGTGCACAGGCATTTTTTGCCCCTTTGTCTTGAATTTATAGGACCTTTTTGTTTATTTTGGCGGCATTTTTGCCATAAGCCCTCATTAATTTCCAACCCTGCAATATATATTTGAATATATTTAAATAAATATGTTCTTACAGGAACAGGTCACCCAAAATGCTGTATGCTGTTATTATTTTTTTCCCTAAATTTATTCAAATATAAATACATTTTAAATTATATATATATAATTTATAATATACATCACCAGGGACGTATATAGATGATGCAAAAAATGCAAAAATAGATTTAAATGTTGTTGCAAACTATACAAAATAATAAAAATAAAAATGTTCCTAAAATAGATTTTATTTTCCCTAATATAAAATACTATTCACATTCATTCATTGGTTAATTCATTTCACACACACACACACAAAAAAAAAAAAGTATTTAAAGACATTAATATTTAGCATCTTTAAAATAAAAGCCCTAAATCACTTTTTTTATCTGTCATAAATGCACAACTTCACAACAACATTAAATCTGTGTTGTTGCAAAATATACAAAAAATAAACAAAAACATAATGGTCCTAAAATTAAATGTATTTTATTATTATTAATATATTTTATTATATTAATTTTATTTTACTTTATATAACAATTTATTTATGAAAAATCTTGTGTATGTATATATATATATAAATAAATAAATAAATATATATATATATATATATATATATATATAAATATATATAAATAAATAAATATATAAATAAATATATATATATATATATATATATATATATATATATATATATATATATATATATATATATATATATATATATAGCTAAATTCATTGTAATAATTATTCATTTGGGCCAGGTTAGAACTTCTTCAGTTCATCTTCAATTAGTTGTTGCATGAAAATTCTTCAAAAAATCTCTTTATGTGTTCCACAAAAACAACGTACAAGTCTGCAACAAGTCAAAAGTAGTTAAAATAATAAAGAAAAATCATTCTTGCATCAATCTACAGTTTTAAATGTCTCCAGTAAAATAAGGAATCAAAGCATTATAATCTGCGGTAGAAAAGATGGATTGCTGTTTAGATTTCAAAATGTGGCACAGAATAAGCCTGCTGTTTTAAATGGGAAAATTATGATCTGATATTATCTGGCTTCAGTATCAGTCTAATCATGCCAATGTCCACAAT
>NC_133385.1:7931971-7979471 GCF_049309525.1 Garra rufa
ATCATGTGACACTGAAGACTGGAGTAATGGCTGATGAAAATTCAGTGCTGTGTCACAGAAATAAATTATATTTTAAAGTAAATTAGAATAGGAAACCAATATTAGAAATTGCAACAATATTTTACAATATTACTGTTTTTTCTGTATTCTGATCAAACAAATACAGCCTTGATAAGCATAAGAGACTCCATTTAAAAAAATCTTACTGATCCCAGACTTCTAAACGGTGTGTATGTTATGTGGTATGTGTGTATGTATACAACTGAGGTCAAAAGTTTACATACACCTCGCAGATTCTGCAAAATATTAATTATTTTACCAACATAAGATCTTCTGTAATAGTTGCATATGAGTCCCTCAGTTGTTCTCAGTGTGAAAAGATGGATCTCAAAATCATACAGTCATTGTTGGAAAGGGTTCAAATACACAAAAATGCTAAAAACTAAAGAATTTGTGGGACCTGAAGGATTTAACTGAAGCAGAGCAGGCAGCCAAACTGTTCAGGACAAACAAGGGACTCGTGAACAACTATCTCTAAACAAAAACACACAGCTGTGGATCATTCAGGTAACAACACAGTATTAAGAATCAAGTGTATGCAAACATTTGAATGGGGTCAAAAATAACATGCATTTTTTTTTTTTTTTTACAACCTCTCTTATTTTGGTAAAATAATTAACATTTCGCAGATTCTGCAAGGTGTATGTAAACTTTAGACCTCAACTGTATGCATACTGAAACAATTATACATTTGGGCCAGGTTAAATGTTTACAACTGCAGTACATCTAAAAGAAGTTGCATGAAGATTCTTCAAAAATTCTCTTTCTGTGCTTTACAAAAACAACTTTAAAATCTGAAACGACATAAGGTAAGGAAAGTAATAAAGAAAAATTGCATCAGTCTACAGTTTTGAATGTCAAGAAAAACAAGGGATCAAAGCATTATAATCTGTGGTAGAAAAGATGGATGGCTGCACTGAAAAAGGCTTATGTTTTAAATGGGAAAATTATGATCTAATATTGTCTGGCTTAAGTTTTAGTCGAATCATGCCAATGTCCATAATCATAAATAATAACCCAAATTATAGTTTGATAAAACGTTAGACTGAATCTAAGGTTACTCACCATAGGACTGTCTGTAGGAGGTGCAGTACTGGTCTAGGCCAATGTTAGTCGGACGCCCCCCTGGTCTGCCTGTTCCAACCGAAGGCTTGACTGCACCCAAGGGTCCATCCATCTGTGACTGTGACTAACTTAACACAATACAGGACCGTAACAACCGTACACACACACACACACACACACACACACACACACACACACACACACTATGACAAATGTGTGCTTGATGTGATGTTTTACTTCAAGTACCATATACAATGGAAGAATTACAGCTTGATATAAACAAACATTTTCCAATACAGACTCTGACTGAGGTCACATTAACAGTAACCCACATTACTGCAGATAAAACATTTATAATGCCAGTCTGAAGATTTCATCGCCTTTTATATACCTGTTTACCTTAATAGCGTCATTTAAATACGCACTTGATGGGTCCTTGAGCCGTGAAACAGCTAAATATTTATATTGATGTTATTATTATTATTGTATGATTTAAATAAGTTGATAACACTTAATAAGTTTTAGTCAAAACGGTTCGTCTGTTACCTGTCGCCCCTCCGCGCAGTTAAACACATACCTGTGCCCGCCCTGAGTTGCTCTCTTATCCTCGCCCTCGTTACCAGGTAACCGTTACCAGGACAATCGCAGACGAGCTCGTCACGTGACACGCGTGTGACACGACGCGGGAAAGTGAGGTAACGGCTTTCCAGTACATCACACTACTGTTTAACAACAAGAAGATAAAATACAAACTTGATCTGGTGGAGATTACAGGTAAGAGAAACATTACAAATTAGAAAGAGACACTTTTTCATGGCCTTCGAAACGATGCTCTTACGAAAATAACCTCAGACGTCGACTGAATACTGACATGGCATAGACTAATACTAATTAGTTATAAATAGATAGATAGATAGATAGATAGATAGATAGATAGATAGATAGATAGATAGATAGATAGCTAGCTAGATAGATAGATAGATAGATAGATAGATAGATAGATAGATAGATAGATAGATAGATAGATAGATATTTAACCAGAATAGTGGACACTTTTTCATGGGCTTCGAATCGAAGTGAAAATAACCTCAGATGACAACTAAATACTGACATGACATACAGATTATATTATACCAAGTTATTACTAGATAGATAGATAGACATTTAACCAGAATAGTGGACACTTTTTCATGGCCTACAAAACGATGCTCGTAAAAAAAACAAAAAAAACAAACAAAAAACAACTGAATACTGACATGGCATAGATTAATACTAATTTACCAAGTTATTACTAGATAGTTTGATAGAAAGAAAGAGATAGATAGATAGATAGATAGATAGATAGATAGATAGATGGATAGATGATAGACAGACATTTAACCAGAATAGTGGATACCTTTTTATGGTCTACGAATCGTTGTTCATACGAAAATGACCTCAGACGAAGACTGAATACTGACATGACAGATTATACTATATACCAAATTATTACTAGATAGATAGATAGACATTTAACCAGAATAGTGGACACTTTTTCATGCCTATGAAACGATGCTCATAAAACAATAACTGAATACTGACATGGCATAGATAAATACTAATTTACCAAGTTATTACTAGAGAGTTTGATAGAAAGAAAATGATCGATAGATAGATAGATAGATAGATAGATAGATAGATAGATAGATAGATAGATAGATAGATAGATAGATACACTATATTGCCCAAAAGTATTGGGACGCCCCCTTCTAATTAACAGGTTTGAGTACTTTAGTAATTTCCATGAGTACAAATTTTAATGTTAAGCATATAATAATATTCTAGGGTATGTATGATTTTGGACAGTTTGGACATTCTAACATGACAGTGCATATGTGTGTAAAGCAAGGTCAATATGATTCAGTCAATGTGGAAAAATTGGACTGGTGTGCATAAAGTCAAGTCCTAATCCAGCTGAACACCTCTGGTGTGACTCTAAATGCAGACCATGAGCCAAAAACTCATCACCAATTACCAATGACTTGTATATATGGGTACAGTCATTTTAGACACTTCCAAAACAACAACAGAGATGGAAATGCAATTTTTAAATACATGAATTGTTTCCATTATTGTTGCCACAGGTTTGGAAGTGCCTTTTTCTGTTCTAAAGAAGGTGGTGTCCCAATACTTTTGTCCATATAGTGAATGTACAGGTCATTGGTGTTTGCTGATGAGTTTCTGGCTCAAGGTCTGCATTTAAAGTCACACCAGAGGTGTTCAGCTGGGATTAGAACTTGGTTTTACCAGATCAGTCAAGTTCTTCCTCACTGACTAAATTAATAGATTCCTTTTGAACCTTGCTTTATACACAGATGCATTGTCATGTTGGAATAGAAAAGGGTCCTGTCCAAACTTGCTATAAATTTGGAAGCACACAATACCCTAGAATATAATTATATGCTTAAACATTAAGATTTGTACTCAGGGAAATTACTAACGTAGTCACACCTGTTAATTAGAAGGAGGTGTCCCAATACTTTTGGCAATATAGTGTAGATAGACAGACATTTAACCAGAATAGTGGACACTTCCATGGGCTACGAATCAATGTTCGTACGAAAATAACCTTGAAGACGGCAACTGAATACACTAATATACCAAGTTATTAGGCCTACTAGATAGATAGATAGATAGATAGACATTTAATCAGAATAGTGGGCAGTTTTTCATGGCCAACAAATCAATGTTCATAAGAAAATAACCTCAGACGATGAATGAATAATGACATGTCTGACATACAGACTACTGAGTTATTATTAGATAGATAGATGACTGAATATTGACATGAAATACAGATTATACTATACCAAGTTATTACTAGATAGATACATCGACAGATAGACATTTAACCAGAATAGTGGACACTTTTTCATGGCCTACAAATCGATGTTTGTGTGAAAATAACCTCAAATGACGACTGAATATTGACATGACATACAGATTATACTATATCAAGTTATTACTAGATAGATAGACATTTAACCAGAATAGTGGACACTTTTTTATGCTCTACGAATCAATGTTTGTGCAAAAATAACCTCAGACGATGACTAAATACTGACAAGTTATTACTAGATAGATAGATAGACATTTAGCCAAAATATTGCACACTTTTTCATGGCGTACAAATCGATGTTCATGCAAAAATAACCTCTGACGACGATTGAATACTGACATGAAATACAGTTTATACCAAGTTATTATTGGATAGATAGATAGATAGATAGATAGATAGATAGATAGATAGATAGATAGATAGATAGATAGATAGATAGATAGATAGATAGATATTTAACCAAAATAGTGGAAACTATTTCATGGCCTACAAATTAATTTTCGTACGAAAATAACCTCAGACTGCGACTGAATACACTAATATACCCAGTTATTAGGCCAACTAGACAGACAGACAGACAGACAGACAGACAGACAGACAGACAGACAGACAGACAGACAGACAGATAGATAGATAGATAGATAGATAGATAGATAGATAGATAGATAGATAGATAGATATTTTTATGACACGACGACTAACATGACAAACATACTTACTCAATGATCATGACCATGTTAATATACTAAGTTATTACCAAAGAGATAACTAGATAAACAGAGATTTATTAGGTTAAATTAAACTTAAATAGCTAAAACGTGTGCACAAATGCATTTTAAATTGCATACAGTATGCTCAAAAGCAGTTGTGGATAGGAGCCTAGTTCAAAAAATAATAATGATAATCATCTAATCTCCATCAGGAACTTCATTATGAGTTGAAACGGATTCAAAACAAGACTTATTTTCTGCACTCAACATCTTTCATAACAGCTTAAATCTTTTTCATTCCTCCTGAGATTTTACCTGAGATGCTGAACGTCATCAGAGATTATCCAGCGTCACTTTGACGTCACTTTAACAGATGCCCAGACTTTTAAATAGTTCAGTCACACAACTCTTGGTGACTGCTGCGGACGTGTGTGTCCACGGGGTGGCGCAGTTGCGCTATTCAAGTCAAGCACTGGACTGGTGTCTGCAGCCCTGTCACTTCACGCCCTTTGTTTCACATCATCATGTCGTTCAATGTCCCATGATGCACATATGCCTTGATGAAATATTTACAGTGCTGAGAGTGTGCTTATATATTATATTATCAGAGCCCAGGCATACTTAACAAGTACTCTATACAGTCTGTGTGGCCTTGTCTGTGTCACAGCTGAAATCATCTGCATAACCACCATGGCCTCCACCATGAGTTTGGCAATAGCACGTCATGCATTAACATTATTCTCCGCTCCAGAAAGATAAAGTCAAATCCATCATTACAGCGGCTATCAGCACGTCCCCGCTGTCTACCTGTCTCCCACATTAATTCTGTCTCACCTTCTCTGACAGGGCGTTGTCGCTCCTATCTACCAGCGAACAAATGCGAAATATTGCTCCTGCAGGGTGGCCTGTCGCTCTCATGGGAGCCGGGCGAGGGCGTTTATTGAGCGGTGCGTGTAGGCATGACTGCCCTTGCGAATAACGGCACCGTTAGGTTTGCTCAAGCGGCACGGTGATGTGTCCGTGACCAAAAAACTCTCTCCCCTTTTCTGCAGTCATCTCCTCAAATGGATTAATCTTTGTGGCATGCAACAGGATACGGAAGAGTGCACTACATTGGGGGCCGGCGCTGGGTTTTATCAGTGCAGGTAAGGTGAGGTAGGTTTTACAGCACCTAGGTAAGTGTTCGCCAGCCGGAGGTGCTCTGTGGATCTAATCTACACCTTTGAACTCTCATAAATTCTGGGATGATGGACAAACTTGTGCACCCTCAGGGTGGCGAATAGCCTAACCACCTCAAAAACAGCTTTGAAAAACATTTCTACCTGTTTGTCAGGGTTAAATGTGACTTCCCCTGTAAGCTGAGAGTTAGGTACTTAAAATAAAATGCCATGAAAAATTTCTAAACTACATAAACTTGACATAAAAGGTGTTACCAACTCATTTTAGGTCTGTAATGTGACTTAAAATTACGTAATATTAAAGAAAAACGAGATATTCAACATGCAAAAGTTTGCTAAAATTGTTCCTAAATAGCTGTTTGGCCCGTGTGTCACAGCAAGACTAGTATTAGGAAAGCAAATGGGGTACAATTTGATTTCAGGTTTAATTCAACCTTTTTCTAATTCTTGCATATTTATTATGCACGAATACTTATTAATATGATCTGATATTATTTTAGAGACTATATAAGACATATGTGACCCTGGACCACAAAACAAGAGATTGAGAAAATTGAAATTTATACATCATCTGAAAGCTGAAGAAATAAGCTTTCCATTGATTTGTTGTGTTATGATAGGACAATATTTGGCCGAGATACAACTATTTGAAAATTTGGATTCTGATGGTGCAAAAAAAAAAAAATCTTGCCACTGCATGCTGCACTGCAGAAATTAAGTTTTGATATATTATGGTAGGAAATTCATAATAGAATATAATATAAACGAATAAATCGATTATTTTGACCCATACAATATATTTTTGGCTATTACTACATATATACCCGTGCTACTTAAGACTGGTTTTGTGGTCTAGGTACACATTTATATGATAAATGATTAAATTGTAGGACCATTTTGGGGCAAAAAGCTTAAGGGTGATTAACATGACACTAAATAAAACCTAAAATGTACCTCTTTCCTTTTTATATTCACATGCCTTTTGACCTAAAAAATGCTTCTGGACATGTTATTTGTCAACTGCCCAGCTGTATTTACTGACAAGGCCAGCATTTTGAGTTTGCATCCTCATGCTAATTTGGCCGTCAGTGTTGACTGCAGACAGAATGTCACACTCAGTCTTGGACAGAGACATTGTGTTCCAATCACTGACCCAGAAGCCATTTACCTTTAACTTGGCGTAGCTGATCTCTTTAGTAAAGGCTGGCGTGGGTGACTGACATCTGCCACAAATGACCACGGCAACAATCTATCTTTGACATTTTCAACTAAGAAGAAAAATGACTTGGGATATAAAAACAGTGCCTTGGGTGCAGCAAGATTATTCTCCCTCCTCCGGCACAACACACTCGCTCCGTTCCAAAACCTACCGAGCTGCCTAAGGAGTCAGCAATTTAAGGCGTCATAGGTGCGAAAAAGTAGCTAATTTTAGCCAAAGGCTGCATCGTATTTATCCTTTAAGGAGAAGACAATAACACGATGAACTGCTATTGTTTTATATTGCAATTCAGTTACTAAAGGAACAGCTAAAAAAGAATTCAGCATAATTTTATCTAATATTTGAGTTTGAGCCAATATATTGATCTTTGTGCCATTATCTTAGCAACAAATACGGTAATCAATTATGTCAGATCTCCTACGTGGACCACTTTTGTGACACCTTTTCCACCAGCATCAACCCGGTGCTAGTTCAGAACCAGTGCTATTGCCGGTTCAGAGTCAGTTCGACTGGCAAGCCAGGGCTCTAGACTCGTTGTTCTCACTGGTCGCTCTTTTGCGACCAACTTTCTCAACTATTTGAAAATCTGGAATCTGAAGGTGCAAAAAAAAAAAAATCTAAATACTAAGAAAATCGCGTTTGAAGTTGTCCAAATGAAGTTCTCAGCAATGTATATTATATCAACATCATATAAACACCAATTAAGTTTTGATATATTTACGATAGAAAATTTACAAAATATCTTCATGGAACATGATCTTTACATAATATCCCAAAGATTTTTGTCATAACAGAAAAATAGATAATTTTGACCCATACAGTGTATTTTTGGCTATTGCTACAAATATACCTAACTTAATTGGGAGAAATTCACTTCCAGAACAAAAATTTACAGACAATTTACTCACCCCCTTATCATCCAAGATGTTCATGTCTTTCTTTCTTTGGTCATAAAGAAATTATGTGATTTAAGGAAAACATTTTAGGATTTCTCTAGATATAGTGGACTTCAATGGTGCCCGTGACTTCCAAAAATGCAGTTTCCAAGCAGCTTCAAAGGGCTCTAACCATCCCAGTTGAGGAAGAAGGGTCTTATGGTGCGTTCACACCGGACGCGACTTGCGCGGAAAAAATGCTTGAACATTTGAGTTTACTCGCATCATTCGCTGTGACATTTTCTTCACAACAGACGCGAATTTCGCGTCATGGGAGGGGCTTCTGCCACTCGTCAGCGGGAAAGGAGTTGTAAAATAGGTGAATGAGCTCAATTTGCCAGCTTTAGCTTGCTTGTAGTCTCAATATGTATGTATATGTAGGTCAAATTGAGTAAAGAGCGTTTTTTAAAACTAACCAGATTGTCCGACCTCTTCACTCACTTTCTTCCTTGCAAGATCCTTTTTATTCCTGTTTCTACAAAAGTCCAAAGATGTATCGTACAGCTCCGAGTAACCACAGACAGCAACGGTGATTTTGTCCTCCATTGTTGTTTCGGATTTCTGCCTCCATCACTACTAGAGCAAGCTCCTGATTGGTTAACGCGGCGCGGATTTTCGCCAAAGTTCAGATTTTTGAACTCGCTTTGAAACGCTCACTGCGCACCGCTTCATTCGCGCTATTCGCGTCTTTGCATTGACTTAACATGTAAATCACTCGCGCTTGCCGCTTCATTCGCGTCCGGTGTGAACGCACCATTACCCTTGAAATTATCAGCTTTTTTTTTTTTTCACAATTTGTACAATTTATATACTTTTTAGCCTCAAATGCTCATCTTGTCTAGCTCTGCATGCGTACTCTGTTTATTCCGGTTCAAGACAGTTAGGGTATGTCGAAAAAATCCCATCTCATTTTCTCCTCCAACTTCAAAATTGTCTCCCCCCCCCCCATAAGACTTACTCTTTTACTTTATTTTATCTTAAAAACCAAATCCTCCATCCGCCATCATTTCCTTAATATTCACGTCATTTTTGCTCATGCTGACACAGCAAGTAAACCTGGCTCTACACCCGAAGAGCTCACATTGAAAGCGCCTCTCTTCATGTGATCAGTGAAATCTGACTCTTGCTACAATTTGCCATGGCTCTACAATGCACACTGTATGAAGCAGACAGTGAACAGACCAGAAATGTTTCGCTGATACTTATAAACCACTATTCCAGGTTTAGAGCTGGTGGAAAAGGGGTTAGAGTTCTAATTCGAACACTTCAGTGCCGGTAGGAAGGAAGATGCCTATGTAGGCAGCTCACTAGGATTTGGGTTGTCAAAATTTCATCCTTATTTCCCAGCCGCAACCACAGATGGTGAATAAAGGTTTGGTTTCGTGATTACAGCTGACAGTCGACTCTAAACTCTTACCCAGAAGCTATGTCTCTAATGGAACCGTTCCGTCTTTCACAAAAGCCCAAAACTGACACCACTCATCTCACAGCTGGCGGTCTAGAAAAGAGATGCCCTTTCCAACACCCCATCCCTGTCGGCGACACCAAATGAGGTCAAATGTAGTCTCTCTTGAATGAAAAAGCGATCTGCATCTTTTACAAAGGAACGCCTGAGTCTACACCTGTAGACTTAACCAGAAAGAGATCATTCTTTACATCCCTCAGTCCTTTTGGCTGAATTTGACTACGCTGTTTTTGACTCCAAGGTCCATTTAATGCTTTTTACCTTGTTAAAACCCATTCCAAAGATTTCACCCTTGAATCAGCACAGAAGAAAGGCTGCATATTCCTCCTGAGCTGACCCTTGAGCATGAAATAACTACTTTTACAGCAATTTTTGGAGATGAAAGAAATAATTGATGGCAGCAAATTGTCATGAGGCCTCAAAAGTAATATTTTTCATACCTTTAGCGGTAAATGTGTGCTCTGATCTCTTAATTTCAGGTGCATTTTTGTTCGCCGTTGGCGTGCTCCAGTAATCTCTAATTTATATGCAGCTCTGTCATGGTAGATCAATCATACTTGCTGTGTTTGTTGTGCTCCGGGTGCGTCTAAAACATTTCCTCTCTCTTTCCAGCATTTGCTTTGTACCTGCACCAGACCTTTCTTATAGATTATTAACACATTTTCAATAGTTAAAATTAAATATCCAGCAGTGACCTGCTGCGTGAGATGCTATACTAATTATTAGTGTTTACCATTTACCTTTCACCCAAACTTGAAAATTCTAGTTTACTCACTCACATGTTGTTTCAACACCTCAATGGCCTTTTTTCTTCAGTGTATCACAAAATGAGACATTTTGATAAATGTTCATGTTGTTATCATCAATAGAAATACAGCTTATATTGACTACAAGCTCCAGAATGGCAATATGCCAATATGAATAACATAAAAGCAGTTCTTTCCAAATCTCAGTATGTCACCCAATAGCTTTGTGTGATGAACAGATTTAAATTGTTATACACTAAAAATAGTTTCTAAATCTGAAATAACTCATTTTCAGACTTATGGTTCGGCGCTTAATCATGTGGCGTGTGAGAGTAAATTTAATGGTGACAAATGATGACAAATTGAATTTTAGGGTAAACTGTACATTTAAGAGAACTTTGCAATTATAACAACACCACAACTATTTCTTCCTTTGTTTCTCATCCATTTTTTCAGTCCTTTGTCTTTATCTCTCAAGTGTAGATATTCCAGCACCTCTTTCTCCTCTCAAATGCTTTACATTTTCACACACACTTCCCATCCTTCTTTTAATTTCTCACCCTGTCTCGCCCCTTACTTTCTCCGTCAGATCTCTCTCTCCATCTGTCCTGGGGGCTGCTGGTACTTTCAGTGTGTCTGGACTCCCTGTTTCCAGGAAATATCATGTCAGAGCAGAGAATGCGAGTGTCCTTCCCCGGCATATAAGACAGATGGAGAGAGGAAGCAAGGCAGAGAGAAACACAGAGAGGTTTGGCTGTGGCATTCAAAAAGATGCCTCCATTCAGAAGCCACATAGCCAAAAGATAAGAGGAAAAGGACGCTTATAGAGCTACGCTCACACGTGTACAGCAGACAAAGTGGATTTAATACTGAAAATACAGACGTGTAAGCAAAGTCAAGTCACTGTCCACTTCTCCTAATAGCCCTGATTATTATGCCACTTAGAATACTTGATTCTGATTGGTCAATCACACAAATATTTGTGTATAATGATGCTAAACTGTATATTTAAAGGGACAGTTCACCCAAAAATGAAAATTCTGTTATTAATTGCTCACTCTCATGCTGTTCCAAACCCATAAGACCTTTGTTCATCTTCGGAACACAAATTAAGATATTTTCTAATTAAGCACAAGAGCTTTCTGACCCTGCATAGATAGCAACACAACTGACACATTCAAGGTATTGAAAAAATAGTCCATGTGACATCAGTGGTTCAACCTCAATTTTATGATGCTACAAGAATTCTTTTTGTGTGCAAAAAACAAAAGACGAAAATGGTTTTAATCAACCATTTCTTCTCTTCCAGTGTTGTAACGTAGAACGCCCATTTCTCTTAGCTCATTGTCTGTATATTTTGGTTCAAATAAGTAAGACTGGGCAAAAACTTGCAACTCATCCTCTCTGTCAAAATCTTCAGACAGGTTTATGAAGACTGTTTCATGTATAGCGTGTCTTCTTTTGTAAACAAAGCGCAGCGCATCTGGATGCTACGTCAGAATGCCGGCTCCCGCGTCAGCAGCAGCACACACATGCGTCGTGATACTGATGCAGATGAATAAAGTAATTATTTTTGTTTTCTATGTGCACAAAGAGTATTCTTATAGCTTCATAACATTATGGTTGATCCATGATGTCCTTACTACCTTTCTGGGCCTTGATATGTCAGTTGCGTTGCTGCCTAAAATAAGGAAAAAATTATTTGATCCCCTGCTGATTTTGTAGGTTTGTCCACTGATAAAGAAATTATCAGTCTATAATTTTAATGGTAAGTTTATTTTAACAGTGAGAGGGAAAAAATCCAGAAAAACGCATTTCAAACAAGTTACAAATTGATTTGCATATTAATGAGTGAAATAAGTATTTAATCCGCTATCAATCAGCAAGATTTCTGCCTCCCAGGTTACTTTTGTACAGAACACGAGCGGAGATAAGGAGCACTCTCTTTAAGGGAGTGCTCCTAATATCAGCTTGTTACCTGTATAAAACACACCTGTCCACAGAAGCAATCAATCAGATTCTAAACTCTCCACCATGACCACGACCAAAAAGCTGTCCAAGGATATCAGGGACAAGATTGTAGACCTAAGCAAAGCTGGAATGGGCTACAAGACCAGCAAACCTGGTGGCCAGCTACAAGACACGTCTGACCTCTGTGATTGCCAACAAGGTTTTTGCCACCAAGTACTAAGTCATGTTTTGCGAAGGAGTCAAATACTTATTTCACTCAATAAAATGCAAATTAATTTCTAATTTTTTTGAAATGTGTTTTTCTGGCTCTCGGATTTCATCAAAAATATCTTAAGCTGCGTCCGAAATCACATACTCCTTCAGTAGGTACTACATTTAAATTTTAACGTACTTCCCGACCACTAAAAAAGTATGTTCTATACAGTATGAATTTGGTAGTATGAATGGAATTCGGACATACTACATCCACCATGTTGATATGTCGCCAATATGACGACTCCTCTCCAGGAGCCTCATGGGATAGGAAAGCGTCCATGGTATGTGTACTGCAGAATTCAGGCAGAAGCAGTAGGTCATCCGGGAACTTCTCGCCTACTGCATTTCGAATACTATGAATTCAGACTTACTACTTGCCTCACATACTGTTTTTCGTATACTATATAGTAGGGAAATATGCGATTTCGGATGCAGCGTTAGTTTGTGTTCCGAAGATGAATGGGTCTTATAGGTTTGGATAGACATAAGTTTGAGTAATTAATGACAGAATTTTTATCTTTGGTTGAACTATCCCTTTAATGGTATTTTGAACAGTCAGCCAGTGGAGCACAGTGTTATCATTAAATGATCCGATTAAAAATGTTACTATTAAAAATGTAAAACTTGCACAACGTAAGCATTAAAATAGCTGAAACTAAGTCTGAAATAAAAATAAACTAGATATTATTAAAAACAAGAAAAATAACAAAAATCACACAAAATCTTGTATTTGTTATAAATATCAACTACATATCAAAACATGCATTCCTGTTGCAAAAATTAATGCTAGATTGCCGCTCTTTCATAATCAAATTGCACAGACCATATTTAGCACTCCAAGTAACACAGTTTTGTGAACGTAGCCAGAGAAAACAGTAGAAACAGCAGAGAGGGAACTGTAGAGACAGACGGAACGAGAGAGAGGTGTGGGACAAAGGTGTGGATGGAGTGCGTCTAATATTAGTCCGTCGTGATGTCATAATGGAGCTCCAGCCGTGTCGGGTGGGTTTGGAAGAGTGCTGTGATTCAAAGAGAGTCGAGAGCTCAGCGTCTAGTCCGCAGGATCCTGGAACACTGTGTTTATGCAGATTCTTTATTCACTCCAGGATGTACTTTAGCCTCCCGTTCTATTTTTAAACCCTTCTCCGACTCTCCTGTCCCGCTTCTTTCTCTTGCAGCCTGCTCTTCCTCTGCGCTTTTCCCCACATGGACTGTCGTTCAGCTGTTTTGACAGGCCTCAGCTTGATAATTACACAACCAACTGTTCGGCTGTGCATCGCCTGACTTCACCCAACCAAACACGCTTCAGAATCAAGAACTGGTTCTTATTCAAAAGACCAGAACCCAACAGTTTTCATGACATTCATTTCCGTTCTGGAACGTCTACAATCTTCACAAATTAAACTGTGATAGTTTGACTTGCAAATACTCCAGATAACAATGAGTTATGATTGCATGAACAGTATCATTAGCATTAGCTGTGTCACTTTCTGTTGACTGATTGAGCTTGTTTTTGGGATTAAAGTCTGTGGCAACCAGTGTTTCCCAACCTTGTTCTTTGAGGCACACTAGCAGAACACATTTTAAAACTACTTCTAATCAAACACACCTGATTCAGTTCGTTAGTAGAAACTCCCAACACCTGAAACCAATAGGTCAAATAATGTAAATGTGGTATATGGGTAGTTAACAAATAGGCAGGATAAGTTGACGAATGTTTAATTTTTGCTGAAAGACCAAGTCTAATCTTTGAGAAAATATAAATATAAACTTTTTTCTAACATTCTTTTTCATACATATTTACTGAACTGTACCATAAATTTGTCCTATGGTGTAAATTTGTCCTAAAAATTAATCTTCATTGTTAGACACTTATTTCTATATAGTGTTATTTATTTTATATAAAATTATAATTAACATAATTTTCCCCTATGACTAGTTGGACAATTTCGAGACAAGCCTGGACATTTAAATGCATTTAAATCTGCTGAAAATTATACCATTTTAAGATGAGTGATATTTATATCTCCCCTATTGCAATACTATGTAAGATATTTTGAGATAAAAACAAATCTGTGGTTCTTTTATGTGTGTCACACCATAGGACATTACGTCACACATCAAAGGACAGAAATGGTAGTTATTAAATTATTTCTATTTAATTTTAAACATGTCAAAGCAAAAAGAAAGTTTAATTTTAATATAAAAAATATCAACATGTTTTTGAAACAAAACAAAATAATTTTCATCAACACGATTCAGCCTCTTTGTTAGTCAGTATGTTACTGAAATTCTGCATAATTCTCTTAGGATCTCCCTTCTGGTGGATCTGGTCTTTATTTACATGTCTCTTCAACTAATTTCCACTAGTCTCAAAAACAAAGTATCACATTTTATACTTATTTTCATGACAGTACAGGTTTTCAGCAAAAACAGTTCACTGAAGAACACTGAAAATGATCAGTAAAATAAAAAGGAGTTAAATTATTTAAATTGATTTTTAAAAAGACCTTGCCCTCTGGTGTGACATCTTTGTCCTATGGTGTGAAAGTACAAGCATCACACCAAAGCACATATCTGTCCCACCAATGGAGGTTAGAGACATTTGCATAATTTTCCATGATTATGTAGTTTAACAAACAGTTTTTAAAGTAATATTAATATATATTTTAGGGGTGTTGCACGATAGGACAACAAAACATAACACTTAAGAGATGGTTCCAAAAAATATTTGAACAATCATCAGTATGACCAAGAATAGGTTCCTTCAACTAATTAAAGTTTTTGCTGGAATTGGCCGATTTAAAATCAGGATATGGTGTCACACCATTGGACATGGTTTTTAGAAAATATATCAAGTTCCTATGCTTTTAGAAATATATGGATGAAAAAAAGATTGTCATTTACTAAAATAGACACTACAATTCATTAACTAATTTTATGCTTTTCTTTTTAATTTTATAAAAGTTGTAATTTATTGAACTATGCTTTAGACAGTCACACCATAGGACAAATTTGAGATTTGGCTCAAAATTGTAAAAAATCAAATTGTCCATGTAGGACAAATAAATGTTGTCCTAAATGATTTACTGCATTTTAAATAACGACAATAATAACTAGATAAAAAAGTTTGTCAATGCAAGCTTTAAGTTGGCTTGAGAAAGCCGGACCAGAAAGTTTAAAAAGTTCGAAAGCTTTAAAAAGTTTATAAAGTTTTAAAAGTTTTATGTTTGACTAAGTTTAAAGTAGTTTTAAAAGCTTAAAGTTGATAGATAGATAGATAGATAGATAGATAGATAGATAGATAGATAGATAGATAGATTAACATGTTTCTAGCATGATTAGCCTGTTGCTAGTATGTTTCTAGCATGATTAGCAAGTTGCTAGCATGTTTCTAGCATGATTAACAAGTTGCTAGCATGTTTCTAACATGATTAACAATTTGTTAGCATGATTCTAGCATGATTACCAAGTTTCTAGCATGTTTCTAACATTTTCTAGCATGAATAACAAGTTGCTAGCATGTTTCCAGCATTATTAGCAAGTTACTAGCATGTTTCTAACATGATTAACATGTTGCTAGCATGTTGTTAGCATGATTCTAGCATGATTAGTAAGTTACTAGCACAATTCTAGCATGATTAGCATATTGTTAGCATGATACAGATAGATAGATAGATAAATGAGTTTAAATGAGTTTGATTGGATTAGAAATAGTTCATACTGTAGAAGGGAAGTTTGATTGAGGCTCAAGGGATTCTAGGAGTTTAAATTTGAATTTTGACAGTTGGAGTTTCGAATATTCTTGGTTCATTTGAACATTCTGTCAATGTAAGTCTATGGGATTTTTCCCAGTTTTAATTGTCATTTTTAGGAAAACCGTAAATCCGATCAGTTAGAAAAGATATAGCACACTCGGTGAGATCAGTCTGAAGATCTGGGCTGAATAATTAAGCCAACTTAATTATATTCATTTTTATCTTGTGGAACAGTGAAAATGCCATACGCAAAACCCATACACAATAAATGTGAATGTAAAATGTTATTTGTCTAAGAACTGTTTATGATTTATTTTGCATGTGCTATCACTGTTGTTCTGAAATGATCTTATCTGACAACACGGAAAATGCAATTATAGTTGTTTTCCATACATTTGTCGATTTTTTTTTCGATACTTTTCACCATAAAAGTATTATAAAAATCATTAAAGGTGAAGTTCACTTCCAGAAGAAACATTTCCTGATAATTTACTCACCCCCATGTCATCCAAGGTGTTCATGTCTTTCTTCAGTTGCAAAGAAATGAAGTTTATTGAGGAAAACATTCCAGGATTTTTCTCCATATTGTGGACTTCTATGGTGGCCAATGGTTTGAAGGTCCAAATTGCAGTTTGCAAGCTAGACGAGCATTTGTGTTTAAAGGTTTATCAATTTCAATTTATAAGACCCTAGATAAGACTCTTATTTCTTGGTTAGGATCGTGTAGATTCCTTTGAAGCGGCATTGAAACTGCATTTTGGACCTTCAAACCATTGTCTCCCAGTGAAGTCCACTCTATCCTAAAATCCTGGAATGTTTTCCTCAAAAAACGTAATTTCTTTGCAACTAAAGAAAGAAAGACATGAACATCTTGGATAAAATGGGAATGAGTAAATTATCAGGAAATTTTAACTCTGGAAGTAAACTTCTCCTTTAAGGGAGCCATTAAAGTGGTAGTTCAATCCAAATGAACACTGTAATCATTTACTCACCCACGTGTCGTTCCAAACCAGACTTTCTTTCCTCCATGTAATAGTCCATTTCTGAAGAATGTCCAGAGGCACCTTTCACTTCTGAAGAATCGCTAAGCAGAATCTGAACCAGAATTGATTATTTCCGTACGGTTCCTATTCTTAGTAAAACTACAATTACAGAAATATACGGCATACACTCAGAGTGCAAACTGTGGCAAATGAATATGCCATACCAAAATTAATAACACACTCAGACTCAATATTACTTGAGCATGACAAATGATTTCGAATGCATTACCTTGTGTGGTGATAAATTCAGTCGCATTGACTTGCAAATGATTCATTGTTGTTTCTATTTATAGACAATTACGTTATTAAGATTACAAAAACCCATTATTTACCACACAGCCATGAATGAATGGCTGAATTTGCAAACCACTCACAATTTCATTCTTGACAAAAAGCTTGAAGCAGAGACAAAACGACCTTGAATAAAGACTCAACGCCAGCTGATGTACAAATGATTTAGTCTATTTTATTATGGAACATAGTAAGAACTGTGCTCCTTAGCTCCGCCCACCCTCACATCCGTGGAAGGGTTTGGGTGGGACAGGAAAACAGAAAAGAAAAATCAACCAATAAGATCACAGTCCGCTCGGCCAAAAAAACAGGAGAGGCTCAAAATTGGGAACGCTTTACTGCTGGACGAACGCCACAGACGCCTCAAGCTCAAGCCACGCCCCCCCCTTAAAAACAATAAACTCTCTACTGCCCACTATTGGAACAAATTCCCCAAAAATTGCCAGCTCTGGGAAAACACACAATGGCTCACAAACTTCCTTTTGTACCACGTTAAAGAGTGTAGACACAACATCAGAAGCATTTTCAGGAATAGTGATCATCGTATGATGAATAAACCTGATTACATGTTGTACACCCATGCGCTACACTTTTAAAAATAAAGATAAAAAATCAGAAGCCATAGAAGAACCAATTCTGGTTCTACAAAAACCTTTCAGTGAACAGTTCTTTTAAGAACCTTTTGAGGAATGGAAAGTTCTTTACAGAACCGTCAACGCCAATATAGAACCTTTATTTTTAAGAGTGTGCATTTTTTAAACTCTACAGTGGCTTTCTATCCAAGCGTCCATGGAATGTTTGAAGTTTTTTGACAAGTATGAGATCAACAGAAGGGTTTTCGGAAGAGCGAGGCATCTGAAACGCTAGCCCAGCTTCAACACTTCATAGCACAAAAGTACATAGAGTCTCATGAATAAACAAACACTGAAGACAAGAACAAATTACAACTAAACACTGAAGTGATCAACAACGGGAGTGAGCGCTAGTTAACTTTCATTAAAAATTTGTGAAATATGAAAATACAGAGGAAGAGAATCTTGAAACATAGTCAGAACAATGTACAACAAAAAAACGTGGTTGTGAACTTCATGAGTATATCGATCACATCCAACACTAAGTTTTGAAACACTAACGTACGACGTTGGATGCAAATCCTTAACCAACCAATCTGCGTTCCCAAGCACTCTCCCGGGCGCCTGAACCTCGCTGTGTTTAATAACAAACAACATACGAAACAAACGAACAACCAATAGAAAGGAAACAACACACGTCGTAAGATGCCACTAGGTCATTTACAAAAACATTGAAAGAAACGAATGACAACGAGGAAAGAAAGCGAGGATATAAAAACGAGTGGCATCTCTCTGCATTTACAGAAAGCATGTTTAACTGGCTTAGATCGCGTCTATGCTGTTAACCTCTATCGACACTATTCTGTGAGTCGCTCACAGGCAGCTAATCTATACAGTACTGTTATTCTTCATAGATTTATAGGTTGCTTCTTTTTTTACACTGTACAAAGTTGGCAAAAAATACATGAATAAATACATTGAGTCAGATTGTACACATCAAGCGTGTGTTGAGACTTCAAGCGCTCGTATCGGGGGGAACGAGAGAGAGAGCAAGAAGAACGTACTGTAAGCCCTCCAGACGGGCAAAATCATATTCTCAGTCTAGAACAAATGCTTGTTTTATTGCAGTCTGTGAGAGTTTCATTACTAGAGTCTTCTTTTATCGGTCAGCACTCCTTCGTCTAATGTAATCAACATGCGGTAAAACTTGATAATTAAAATGTGTGTTGTATAACAGAAGTAGCTTCAAGGCATTAAACTCGATGCTGGGCGTTAATGAAACGGATATTATTGGCTGTAGATTATTAGAATGTGTTGCAACTGGATTTCTCACGCTGGTGAGTTGGGTCTCTAAGAAATTCTGTTGTCGAAATATGCTAAGGGACCTCATCATACATATTTTTTTTTTTTGTAGTACAGCTGTCGGATTTCATCAGAAATATCTTAATTTGTGTTCCAAAGATGAACGAAGGTCTCATGAGTTTGGAACGACATGAGGGTGAATGATTAATGACAGAATTTTCATTTTTGGATAAAATATCCTTTAAGATTTGAAGAAATGCTACTGAAAATTGACTTCACTATTTGTCTGATTTGTCCACCACTTTGGGTCAACATTTGTTGCTTGCCTTAACACGTTCCATACGAGCAGCTCATCAGGACTTGGAATGGAGAGACATTTGGCCAGAGGGCTTCGGTTTTTAGGGTTTTGGCTGTAATGTTCTGTGTAGAGAGAGATGGGGTGGAAGATATCGACAAGCCCTGCCAAGCACACCAGGCAGCAGCATATGGGACGCAGACAGGCTGTGCGTGCTTGTTCTACACATGCTGGACCGCAGCGAGCGTGGATCTGTCTCAGCTGGCCGTCATCATGCCGTTTCGACGGAGCTCTGAGCGCTAGCTGTGCTTATATTGGAAAACAGATGCAACCCGCATCAGACTAAAACGACGTGGTGCCATTATGAAACTCAGCAAAAATTGTATATGTGCATATGTCTTTTTAAAGCTTATTATTAGTTTTTAAACTTCGATTTTCAAGTGTTTAGACAACCAGATGTGCGAAAGAAAACGACAAGGGATCAATCAAAAAAGATGAGAAATGCTTTTTAAAATACATGTCTTTGATTATCACAGACTATAATTTTGCCTTCCTCAAAAATACATGTTGACAGAAATGCATCAACTTTGAAATATTTTTTTATCTGTCAAGACTTGATGGGATGTTTTTTCTCCTTTTGATTTGAGGTTTGTGATGTTAAGACATTTTGCCTGTCGCTCGGTTTCTATTATTATTGCGTTGCACTATCTAGCCCCGCCCACAGTGAAATCTCATTGGTCCAAAACAGCGCTACTTATTATATTATTAATCATCAAAGATGTTTTGATTGGCTGTGGTTTCGCCTCTTTGGAAGGAATTGTGGGTAAATTATGGGCAGGATCTGGAGGGCGTCTGATGAAATTGTGAGTAAATTATGGCCTGGGTTTAAGATATTTAGATTCTTTGGAGTGTTTTTGCTTTTAATGAAGACAGAATAATCACAACTGATTGGGTCTGGAAGGCGTCTGATGGAATTGTGGGTAAATTATGGGCTGACTTGGTTATCTAGCACCGCCCACAGTGAAATCTCATTGGTTCAAAATAACGCTACTTATTGTATTACTAAACATCAAAAATGTTTTGATTGGCTGTGGTTTCGCCTCTTTGGAGTGTTTTTGCTTTTAATGAGGACAGAATAATCACAACTGATTGGGTCTGGAGGGCGTCTGATGGAATTGTGGGTAAATTTTGGGCTGGGTTTAAGATATTTCGCCTCTTTGGAGTGTTTTTGCTTTTAATGAAGACAGAATAATCACAACTGATTGGGTCTAGAGGGCATCTGATGGAATTGTGGGTAAATTATGGGCTGGTTTGGGTATCTAGTCCTGCCCACAGTGAAATCCCATTGGTCCAAAATAGCGCTACTTAAACATCAAAAATGTTTTGATTGACTGTGGTTTCGCCAAAATGGGCTGGGTTTGGCAGTGTGATATCAGATGATTGGCAGTTGCATTCTTGCTCCTTCATTCCCCCTCAACCACAGCAAAAAATACGACAGACAGTCGTGAAAATCCCTCGTTCAGAAAGTTCGATCGGGCTTGTCATCAACACACGGTTCATCAGGAATATCTGTTTTCAGTACAAGTGACGAACAGAAACATGTACAATAATTTTCTTCCATTTTTGCTCAGTTATTTACAAAAAAGTTTTTCAAAACATGAAATCAGGAGACTTCTCCCATTTATCATCAACATTTATGATCAAGAATAACGGAAAAACACAGAGCACGCACACACATACAGACGCACAGAGTCGAACGGAAACAGAAAGAGAATTATTACTTGTTTTTAACGTCATTCAGAAGAAGTCGCACTAAAACCCTGACAGGGAGGAGTCACGCTTTATGACGGACAGCTCTTCAAACCAATAAAGAGAAGCGTACGGGGAGCTGGAGCTGGAATGACAGAGCTGGAGTGAGTGAGACAGATAAAGAAAGAGAGAGATCCAGAAACTGACAGACGCAATTTGGACAGCAATCTGTCAGAAGAACCGAGATATGTCACAATCACACTATGATTGACCATCACACACATCACAGAACCAATCTTGCTCTAGTCAGGCCCTTCTGATACCAGAGAGAGACAGAAAGTTTCCACACCTTCACAGATAAGATGAGAGCATTTAGATTTCTACTAAACATCTTTTCTGAAGCTACAATCCCAAAAATGTCAAAAAACAACGACGCCTGCTGGACAAAAATGCCTGCTAATGCTTTGACAGATGACCTAACAAATGATAAAAGGGTGATTTGTGCTTGAAAAATCACAAATTAGATCTCCTTATTATCTCAATTATTTCTCAGAGACACAAATCAGATTAAATGAAGCTGATGTTTTTGAGAAAATGTCTTCAGTAATCGCACATGCACCTCTTTAGGGTTTTAGCAAAGATCTCAGTGACATCTCAAACTGAGCTCTGAAGTCTGCTAACAAAAAGTCACATATCATTATGAACTCTAAAAGGTGGAAGATCTGAGCAGCTGTCCACATTCATTTTATAGCTCTATACTCTTTCATCCAGTCTCACTTGTGTTTGTTAGTATTTCTCCAGATTAATTTTAAGGAGAAACATCTGAGACGAAGTGGATACTTGATAAAACACGACCAATAATTGAGAATTGAGTGATGAGCAACCGCGGAGCTATAAAATGTTCAGTTTAACAGCTGCTCAGTCGAACACCTCCGACTGAGACCTGCATGATGCAACCCACTGCAAACATGCGCTAAACTCATTTTTTATTCTTTTTTCTTTCCCACTCTCATTTCTGAGGAGCAGCTAATTGGACCGGAGGAGTGACTGATGAACAGCATCGGCGTGTGAATTTGTCTTTCTGAAAATGTCCGTGTAGGAGCGAAGGCGGAAACCGCCGCTGCGTGTATGTGGGAGATGCGTGACGTGTTCAGGCATGTGGAAAAATTGTTTTTAAAATCAGTAGTTTGGTAAAATGAAGAACTGAATTTATTGTTGCTGGTTAATGAGCTGAAAAACAATTGCATGGGTTTGCGATGCTTTGCACAAGCATGATTTATTGTGTGTGTGAGAGAAAACTTTAGCTCGGTTTCCCCCAAAAGGTCCAAGCAGAAAATAATTCAAAGTGACACTGACTGCCAAAACAATCATACTGCTCTAGAACACACACACAGGTGAATACATGTGCATGCGCGCACATACACACACACTGAGCGGAGCAAAGGTGCTGGTCAGCAGAGGGGTCAGTGATCACACACACACTTCAGACTGCTGACCGAGTCTTCTGAGAATAACTAAATAAAGTTCAACTGTGCCACGTAAACATGTTCGTCCTACAGGATGTACTGGATTTATTCGGGAATTATTAAACAAATGGATGAAGTGTCGTTTGTGTATTGCTAACAGAACCAAACGAAACTGCAAAAACAGCTAGATTTTTATGTTTTTGCATTGACAAAATTCATCGCAATGAAGCCAGGTAGTCCTAAATGGTTGTGTAGCTGTTGCTAGGGTATTCTGGACGGTTGCTAGGTGGATGTTAGGCTGTTCTGAACGATTTTAGCATGATCTGAGTGGCTGTTACGATGTTTTGTATGGTTGCTAGGGTCTTTCTGAATGGTGCTGTTCTTGTTGGTTGCTAGGGTGGTAAGGATGGTTTCTAGGTGGGTGCTAGGGTGTTCTGAGTGGTTGCTAGATGAATTCTAGGGTGTTTTGGTGCTTATTCAATTGTTTTGTTGCTAGGGTATTCTGGGTCATTTCTCATTTCTAGGTGAATGATTGGCTGTTCTGGATGGTTGCTAGGGTGTTTTAAGTGGGTTTAGGTTGATTCTAGGCAGTTCTTGTTTGCTTACGTGTCACTTCTAGTTGGATGCTAAGCTGTTCTTGGTGGCTTCCAGGGTGTTTTGGATGGTTTCTAGGTGGATATTCGGCTATTCTGGATAGTTGCTAAGCTATTCTTGGTAGTTGCTAGGGTGTTGAGTACTGTTGTTAGGGTGTTTTGGATGGTTTCTAGGTGGATATTCAGCTGTTCTGGGATGGTTGTGAGGATCTTCTGAGTGGTTGGTTGCTAGGATGTTATGTATGGTTGTTAGGGTGTTTTGTATGGTTTCTAAGTTGATATTCAGCTGTTCTGGATAGTTGCTAAGCTGTTCTTTGTGCTTGCTAGGGTGTTGAGTATTGTTGTTAGGGTGTTTTGGACGGTTTCTAGGTAAATATTTGGCTGTTCTGGATGGTCACTAGGATGTTCTGTGTGGTTGGTTGCTAGGCTGTTGAGTATGGTTGTTAGAGTGTTTTGAATGGTTTCTAAGTGGATATTCAGGTGTTCCAGATGGTTGCTTGGATCTTCCTAGTGGTTGGTTGTTAGGGTGTTTTGAATGGTTTCTAAGTGGATATTCAGGTGTTCTGGATAGTTGCTGGGATGTTCTGAGTGGTTGGTTGCTAGGCTGTTGAGTATGGTTGTTAGGATGTTTTGAATGGTTTCTAAGTGGGTATTCAGCTGTTCCAGATGGTTGCTTGGATCTTCCTAGTTGTTGGTTGTTAGGGTGTTTTGAATGGTTTCTAGGTGGATATTCAGGTGTTCTGGATAGTTGCTGGGATGTTCTGAGTGGTTGGTTGCTATGCTATTGAATATGGTTGCTGGGGTGTTTTAAGTGGTTGCTAGGGTATTTTGGCTCAGTTTAAGGTGAATGATAGGCGGTTCTGGGTAGTTGCTAGGGTGTTTCTACGTGGTTATTTGGCTCTTCTGGATGGTTGCTAAGCAGTGCTTGGTGGTTGCTAGGCTGTTAATTATTGTTTTAGGAAGTTTTGCATGATCCGTAGGTGGATATTCAGCTGTTCTAGGTGGTTGCAAGGATGTTCTGAGTGGCAGGTTGCTAGGCTGTTGAGAATGGTTGTTAAGGTGTTTTGGATGGTTTGGATGATTGTTCTGAATGTTGCTAGGGGGATTCTAGACTAATTCTGGCCCTTGTTAGGATGTCTAGTATGGTTGTTATGTTCTGTTTTTTTGGATGTTAGGCTGTTCTGGACAGTTGCTATGGTATTTTGAGTGGTTGCTAGAGTGTTCTAGGTAATTCCAGTTAGATGCTAAAACTGTTCTTGGTAGTTTCTAGGGTGCTGAGTATTGTTGTTAGGGTGTTGTGGATGGTTTCTAGGTTGATACTAGGCTATTTGTTCTAGATGGTTGCTAGGGTGTTCTGAGTTGTTGCTAGGAGGATACTAGACTGATTTTGGCGCTTATTAGGATGTTTAGGATGGTTGTTGGATGGATGTTGCTATGGTGTTTTGCGTGGTTGCTTGGGTGTTCTGGGTCATTTCTAGGCAAATGATAGGCTCTTAATGGTTGCTGGGGTGTTGAGGATGGTTATTAGGGTATTTTGGATGGGTTCTAGTCAGATTCTAGTTTGTTCTGGACCATTGTTAATGTGGTTGCTAGGTGGGTGCTATATTGTTCTTAGTTGTTGCTAGGGTCTTTTTTCTTTAAGAAATAAATAAGTAACCCAAACTCACTCCATCGCTTGAGCAAGATGTTGACATGTTGACTCACTTTGAAGTGAACATACGATTATAAAAGAGTGTACCTGAATGGGGTTTGTTGTCTGACACACATTACAGAAGTTAAACTGTCCAGAACTCAAACACTGACCCTGATTCACTGACTCACTATTTATTTTCTCCAGTCAGCAGCAGCTAACACACACATGCATGCACAAACACACACCAGCTTTGATTGGTGAAGCGAAAACAAGTTGACCTCGACGGCACCTGCTTGTGTATAACTGGACACACAGACTCACTGAAAATGTGCTCAGGTTTGGCTTACACGTGCACACACTCAGCAGATGTTGCATAACAGCGTTTGTGTACGCTAAAGGCTAAGGATATGGAGAACGAACACAAACACACGCAATTTAAGCTGTACTATTATCTGATTACATCGAGCACATTAGAGCGCTCTATTAAACGCTTCACTGATCTGAGATGGCTCCTGGCTGAAAGCAGATGTACCGTGGACCCTTAAATACAGTCTGGAAGACGCGCTGCATCACTGCCTCAGATCTGACAAAAATCCGCCTCGGCATGGACAGGTTATTGAGAACGGCAGAATCGAATGGTTGAAAATCATTACGAGGCCTTCTGGTCTTCTTATTCAGTTTACCATTTAACACCAATAATACAACTTTAACACCTAAAGACATGAAAATACACAACATACCCACATGACCAGCCAAATGCTACTTTTGGTTTTGGAATCAATTGATATCGAATGACATATAGACCAATTCAGAGTAGACGTCACAGTTACGTCACATGCAGCTGCGTGCCCATTGTGGTGGCAGTAAAAACACTGGTAACAAGTGAAGGTAAATGGGTAAAATCCATGGAATAAGAGAAAAAAATATTTTTGTAATTTATGATGTCAAAATTGGAATGCAAATACATTTTTATAGAATACTGTCGTCAAAGACGCCATTTGAAGCTAAATGCAGACGTTTAAACAGACATACTATAGATGAAAACTGCTATGATTTCTTTTAAAGCATACTTTTAAAGAATAAATTTAATTTAAACAATAGGCCTACATAATATTCACATATGCTGTTCACAGGGGACAGGTTATAGCATGAAATAATATTTAAACCTATTACTAACATTTTTACATAACATTTATTTATCTTATCTCACAATTCTGACTTTTTTTTCGCAAATGCAAGTTTATATATCCTAATTCAGACTTTATAAAAATAGTGAGCCGAGGGGAAAAGAAAGAATGACGATTTGTTTCTCCTTATTAGAACTGTGAAATATAATCACAGAATTGCAAAAATAAAGTCAGAGTTTTCAAATATAAAATCAAATTTACCTTTTTTAAATTCTTTTATTCCATGGCTCCATAGACTGCCACTTGAAAACCGTCATTTTCTGTAAGACTATCCCACTATCTAACGTCAATTTCGTTAAATAACAGTGCTTATCACTGGGTGACAAGCTCTTGTAATATGCAGAGAATATTTGGAAAATTACATCTAATCAATATAATCCATAATCTTTAAATCTAACTATTTTGTTCCATATCCGTGTAACTCCGTCCCAGGTTTTCTGCAACCATGATGTACGCGCATCCCGAATGTTTACAAACTTATCATTGGTCTATAGGCATGTAAAAAGAATGTTTTCATTATTGGGTATCCGCTATACTACAAAGATGTCAATATTAAACAAAAAAACGGTAGCAGTCAAAGTTTTGACTGAATTTGTTCTGCATAGGGATAATTCACGTTTAAGACTTTCTTCTTTCAAACAAATACAATCAGCGCTATATTAAAAATTTTCAGACTCTTCCAAGCTTTATAATGGCAGTGAATGGGTGTTGAGATTTTGGAGTCCAAGAAAGTTTATCTATCAATCATAAAAAGTGCTCCACACGGCTCTAGGGGGTTAATAAAGGCATTCCGAAGCGAATCGGTGCGTTTGTGTAAGAACTTTATAAACCGCAATCTCTAGCTTCGGCTAACTGGCATTCCAGTGGATTATGTAGAACATAGGCGTAGCGTAACCTACAGTGAGAATATGCTAGTCTCGCGAGAACCAAGTTTGTTTACAGCAAGGCATATCTCCTCTTGGCATATTTCGAAATCCTCCAACATTTTTCTTTACAAATCCTTGTTTTGTACTTCTAACTTGTGACCGGTATTTAGTTTTGCTCTCTCTAGTGGGCTTCCGCATTTGTCACTTTACACCGAGATTACGGTACATAATAATATGTATATTTTTTCTTACACAATCGCATCAATTCACCTTTATTAACCCCTTAGAGCTGTGTGGAGCACTTTTTATGATGGATGGATGCACTTTATTAAACTTCAAAATCTCAACAGCCATTCACTGCCATTATAAAGCTTGGAAGAGCCAGGACATTTTTCAATATAACTCTGATTGTATTCGTCTGTAAGAAGAAAGTCATATACATCTAGGATGGCTTGAGGGTGAGTAAATAATGTGGTAATTTAATTAAAACAAAACGTGTCCAAGTTTTTTGGACTGGTAATGTACTTAACAAATTAGCTTGCAACTTCAGATTAGTGTTAGTAAACACAATAAATCAACTAGTTATTATTAAAACTAATATTAGAATATGTATTAAATTCATAAAACTAAACGTATTAATCTAGCATCAAATCTGGCAACCATAAATGGAGATATTTTGCTATATTTTCGACCATGCTAGATCTTACTGAGTGCTAAAAAAAAAACTTTTTATAGCTCCTGACATTTAGGTGGAAAATAGTCTGTCCTGCTCAAGGTCTCAGCCCAGAATAACTAGTTGTTCTTGAGCAGGAGTGAGAAATTGGACGGCGTCCTCTGCTTCTGTGTCTCGATGTCAAGCTGAGCGTCTCTACACAACTGCACACTCACTCCGTCCCCATAGCGACCTCATGGCAACGGCACCCTCCATAGAAACGCTACACCTCACGCTAACACAAGCCTCGTCATGCGGCGAGCAGCCGGCCGGCATAAACGGCACGGTCTCGACAAACACACATATACAGAAAACAAAGAGAGAGATAGAACAGAGAAAGAGAGAGATGAGATTGTCTGTCCAGCCCAGTCCAGCCTCCCCGAACACGAACGTTTGCTCTTCAAAACACTCCTCCCTAAAATACAAAAAACTCTTTATTATTGTATTAACAATTACTATTATATTTCTCAGTGTTACACCATTAAAAAGTGCAGCTCACATTTCTCCAACTCTTTTCAGAGGAGAAAAGAGAAAAAGAGTCTTGTTATAAGACGGAAGGAAGCCATGAGAAAATAGAGCAGCATATTCACACACTTTGATTATTTTTAACATCAATGAAGATACACATTAATGCTGTAATACACGCACAGGTGAACCTCACAAAACCTCAAGAACATGTCTAGGCCATATTTCACCTCATTATCAAAAGAAATTAAAAATATTCATTGTGTAAGGAAAATAAAGCCTGTTTTACAGACAATTAGCACTTTTTTGGCAATTGTGATATTATTTTAATGAGAAAAGAGCACATTGATTAGTTGTAAAGAAATTCTGTTTTTTGAGGAAAACGGTTTAGGAATGTTCTCTTCTATGGTGACTGCGAGTTTGAACTTCCAAAATACAGTTTAAATGCAACTTCAAATGGCTCTAAACGATACGAGCCAAGAAAGAAGGGTCTTATCTAGGGAAACAATTGGTTAATTTAAAAAAAAAGTACAATTTATATATTTTTAACCTCCGTAGTCCATAGAAGTACCTTTTTGTCTAAATGGTTCCATAAAGAACCTTTAACATCTGAAGAACCTGAAGGTTCTTTGTGGCAAATAAGGTTCTTCTATGCCATCGCTTGAAGAACCTTTAGAAGCACCTTTATTTTTAAGAGTGGACATGGATAAGACCCTTATTCCTCGGCTGGGATTGTTTAGAGCTCATTTAAACTGTATTTTGGTAGTTCAAACTCACGAAAAATCCTGAAATGTTTGCCTAAAAAAACGATTTCTTCACGACTAAAGAAAGAACGACATGAACATCTTGCATGACAAGGGGGTGAGTACAATATCTGTAAATTTTTGTTCTGGAAGTGAACTACTTCTTTAAATTATTTATGGTAATGAGCATTTGGGGGGTAAATAAATGGTTTTTCATGAAAATAATATCACAATAAATGTAACTGTGCTTAAAATCAGTCTTTGTTTTCTTTACTCAAATTATAATTTCATATTTTTTCTCTTGATTTCTCAAATAAAACATGACCAGGTCATTCATCCTCACTACCTCCTGAAACAGTCTCGTACGCACACATATGCGGGTAAAGGCAGGTTTTTTCCGTTAACTGGAGGGTTTCTGTAAAAGATAAACCCCTATCAGCGCATACATACACACACACACATACAAAGAAACACGTCACTAGAGCAAAGTGTGGCGAGAACTATCCAGCGCACGCAGCGCGAAATCAACTTTTTGCTTCTATATTTCACAGCAAATCTGGAAGAACAATTCTGATTGGTTTCTTCAAATGTCCCTTCGATGAAAAAAGATGACATCAAGTGTTTTTTTTTGTATGTGTGTGTACTTTTTTTTCCTTCCATCCGGATTCCATCCAGAAGACCTGGAACGATCCTTCGAGAAAGTCATTTTCTTTTTTTTCCGCCCTGGTGGTTTATGTTTTTAACGATATTTCGGTTGGATCTACGACACGTCACTCACAGCACACGGACGACAAGGGATCCCGAGAAAAAGAGGGACTTCACTACTATTGTGCCAGCGATAAAGAGAAACCACAGAGAAAAAAAAGCAAAATAGACAAGGATGGAGTCCATTTGCTGTCTGTTAGTCTCCAGATGGCGTAAGGTTTCAATGTCTACGGCTTTCAGCTGAACCAATTGGAGCTGTTTACTTAGAAGAAAGACAGAAGAGAGAATAGATACAGAGAGAGAGAGAGAAAGAGAAGGAACAAAGATACGGAAAATCAGGTCAAGTGGGAAAGGCGCGGAAAAAGGCTTGGAGAGGTCAGGGATTTCGAGAAAAACAACTATAAACGGAGACTAAAAGAAACGAGAGGCTGCTAATGGAAAGAGGGCGTCTCGTTTCCCCTCATGGCTTTAATTACCGCGGCCCTCCGGGGCCGTTGGACTCGCATGGGTCGTCTGAGACCTGGAAAAATACAACTCCCAGAGTTCCTGCGACTCGATCCGTTTCAGCAGTGGCCAATTTAAAGGCTGCCAAATGAGCTCCCGTGAGCCTCCGGGTCTAGACGTAGGGGCTGGTTGAATGAGGCGAGGGACGGGGCTGAGGTGATGCATTCACACATCCGAAAGATGTCAGACCTCTCCAGCTCGAGGAACACGGGGGAATAGGGCTGCAAAAAACAAAAACAGGAAGGAAACAACATCCTGGTAACGTGTAGTTGCAGCGAGTAGCATGGCTTTGTTGGATTTAGCGACTATCCCAGAGTCCAGAACGGATGCTAATGCACAAAAGAGCCGTTGGCGTGATTAGCTAATAAGCAGGCGTTTGTACTACATGTTACCAGACGGAGGAGAGACTGTAGGAGACAGAAGCTCGAAGGTTAAAGGTTACAAGAGTGGATGGCTAAAAGTACCCGTGTTGTGCCGTCTGGCAGCAAGTTAGTCTTGTGCATAAGGACGGGGTTTCGGGTCAAAGGTCAAATGGGGTTCGAGGAAGGGGAAAATGGGAAATGGAGAGGGCGAATCAGGCTTTGAGGGCGTGCCACTGCGCCACGTTCGTGCGTGGCCGGCTCAGCATGTCCTTCCAGTGTTTGACCTCGCCGGGACCGCTCTTCCATGACAAGTAGATCTGAGAGAGAGAAAACGAAAAAGAAAGAGATGATGGTAAACAAGACTGAAAGGCACAGCAGGGTTCTTACTCTTTTCAAAAGCAGGTAGGGGATCATAAAGAACTTTACGACTTGTTTTCAATTTCGCTAAATGATTCCGGTTCCTGAACGATTCCATTAACGATTCCTTTAGTAGTTTTGAAGAACACTATTTTATGTTGTCGTGCTGGTTTGGTGCCGGAAACACGGTCAAAGGACTTTAGTGCAACAGTGAACAAATTCAAGAATCGCTAACAGAATCGAATGTCATGGATATCAAACCAATTCCCAACCCTAATATAGCCATGTCGCAAGTTTACATACACCTTGCAAAATCTGCAAAATGTGAATCATTTTACCAAAATAAGAGGGATCATACAAATTGCATGTTATTTGTTACTTAGTACCGACCTGAGTAAGATATTTCACATAAGAGACGTTTACATATAGTCCACAAGAGAAAATAATAGTATAATTTATAAAAAATGACCCTTCAGGTCCCACAAATTCTTTGGTTTTTCAAAAATTTTGTGTATTTAAATCCTTTCCAACAATGACTGTATGATTTTGAAATCCATCTTTTCACACTGACGACAACCAAGGGACTCATATGCACCTATTGCAGAATAGGTGGGGGGGGGGGGGGGGGGCTTTTGAACAGAATGAGGATGTGTACATTTAGCCTAAATATCTTTTTTTTTTCATTTAGTACTTCCCTTCAGAAGCTACAGAAGATACTTACATGTTTCCCAGAATACAAAATAAGGTAAATTTACCATGATCTTCAAATTCAAAAAGTTTTTACCCCCGGCTCTTAATGCATTGTGTTTCCTTCTGGAGCAACAGTGAGCATTTTAACCTTCTGTAATAGTTGCATATGAGTCCTTCAATTGTTCTCAGTGTAAAAAGATAGATCTCAAAATCAAACAGTCATTGTTGGAAAGGGTTCAAATACAAAAAAAAAAAAAATCTGAAGAACAGCGGGCAGTTTAACCGTTCAGGACAAACAAGGGACTCATGAACAACTATCACTAAACAAAAAACAGCTCTGGATCATTCAGGTAACAACACAGTATTAATGGTGTCATTTTTATAAATTTAACTATTATTTTCTCTTGTGGACTATATGTAACCGTCTTTTATGTGAAATATCTTAGTCAGGTCAGTACTAAATAAAAAATAACATGCATTTTGTATGATCCCTCTTATTTTGGTACGATAATTAACATTTTGCAGATTCTGCAAGGTGTATGTAAACTTTCAACCTCAACTGGCACACATATATAATCACAACCATGCCGATATACAGCCATATCGCACTGCTACTCGTGTAATATTGCTTTTATACAACAGTTTGAAGGCAAGAGTGTGTAAATACATAAGAAACCACAAAGGAGTGTCTTTAAAAACCTCTTTGTGCAAACTACTTCCTTCCGCCACAGGTTCAAATCTCAAGTTGACAGTTCAACAGCTGAGCCCAAGCCTTTGTTACCAATTCCAAAATGTCACTTTAGTTCTTTGTATTATGTAGTGAGTATTATGAAAGAGAGATGGACTGAGTGGGTGTGATTCAATCTCATATTCACACTAAAACATTAGTTTAAATGTCAAGCGTTATCTTTGTCGCATTATCCTTTCATCTGTTAAGTGGCTGTGTCTTATAAGGTGTTGTTGAAAGCAAACATAACTTCCTTGTTTACACAGTCTCTTTCAATATAAAATCTTTACTGCTGACTCTTGTCGCCATCTAATGGCAGAACGATGTAACTAAAATCATGTGAACACACACCGTTTCTCAATATTAAACACTATTATTAAATACTACTATTTTATAAAATATTATTGAATAATAATATTTATTAAACAACAGCAGCCATGATAAAAGTTGCTGGGCAGTTCAGTCAAAAGTACAAAGGCAGCGCTCTGATCTACAACACTGAAGTTACATATAATATAAGCAAAACTATTTGTTCTGGAACAAATAATAGATTAATGAGACCAAAGACTACCTGTTAGATTTACCCAAAATTAATGACCTCTCATGTTTAACCACTACAGAGACATCAGAGCCAGCGGCAAATTCTAGAAGATCTGACTGATGTAAGGCTGCTCTTGGCAGGTTAATGAACACTAAACGCTGACGCTCTGGAGCTCACATCTCCGAAAACATTGAAGCAAATTTTCAAAAAGACACTATCAAACCACATATTTGAAGTCTAAAGGACTACATTCTCAGCGAAACACTCTTAAAACTACAAAGGAAGCACCTTTCCAATGACATCGTTGCGGCTCAGTCGATCCTTATCCATGACGGTGATGATGATGGTTGTTTCTCGGAGAACATGTGCGGGCACGTCAAAAGGGAAGGATTCGTTAAAAACGGGGTTCAGGCAGCGTTTGATGGTCACCGTCTTCTTCTTCTCCACTCGCTTGTCTTTGTGCATTAGCCATACTTTCACATAGGGGTCTACAGCCAATCAGAGAACCAGAGGGAGCAAATGAGATTTGCAGCTATTCATCGATTATGAGATCTCAGCCCGTGTGTTTGTTATTATACGTGTACCTGAGGTGCCCCCGATGTCCATGGCTTTGAGGTTGCGAGCTTTTATGATGTTTACAGTGATGGTGTTGGCAGTGGGGTTATAACACAGAGACACCAGCAGATCGCCACGACTTCCCTACAACACACACACACACAAACTTGGTTTTTCAGAAAATAATGCCATCATTACTTGCACAAATCTACTGTAAAGCCTCAGAAGATTTATTATATAGCACAGTATCGATTATATTGTATAGTAAGTGACTCACGCTGCCATCACTGCAGGGTTTGAGATCCTTCCAGAACGTCTTGAGCTGTCCGAGCTCCACTTTATTCAGAGGAATGGAGACCTCTCCGATCGGGTCGTTACGGCTGAACCGATCGTAATCCAGCACCTGGAGATACAGCGTTCGCTCCCGTACCTTCTCATACGGGAAACCTGAGGAGATGGAGTGATGAAAACAGGACATACTTCGTTTTGCATAATAAAACCAGAACATTTTTGCATTGTGACGTTTCTCCCCCTTGACAATTAAGCATATTCCCCTCCCAAATACTCATTAGTGTCATGTAAAAAAAAAACAACAACAACAAAAAAAACCCCTCTCATTATTGTATTAAGTCTCGGCAGTGTACTTTAAGGGCCTTTTTTCATTGATTATATATATATATTAGGGCTGTCAAAATTAACGCGTTAATAGCGCGTTAACGCAAATTCATTTTAACGGCACTAATTTTATTAACGCGCGCATTTCTGTTTGACCCACTACCTAGCCCATAGTTAAAGAAATGGATGCAGTGCTGCCAACCTAGCGAAAAGTGTCTAGCAACAATACATAAACACATAATTGGACAAACCCAATATAGTTTCTGAGGCTCTTCGGTTTTGCTGAACGTGCGTGAGGTCTCCCAATGAATGCGCGCGCACCTCCCTCTCTTCATATCTGCGTCTGCTGTGTTCAGTGAGCGGCAGTGGAGCAGCGCTTTCGGTTAAAACAGATGTTATGTTCATTCCAGTGCTTGAAGTGGGCCGGTACGCAGGTACTTCTGTATTTTATCCTTTTGCGTACACCGGCACTTCTGCCATATTTAATGAATGCAAGCGGAGTCGGGCTACGTTAGGATTGGTGCTGTGGGCTTGATGCGTAAAGCCACATATGAGTATGCACGCGAAAACGGCGTATTAAATGCACGTCAAACACATGCATAATTGCATATCATATGCACGCCAAAGTTAATTTCAGCTTGTTAATAGCACGCCAAATAGAAACAGAAAGTCGTGCTAGTGCGCATTTGCATATGACCAGGCTCTCCAATCACCAAAACAATACATTAAAACATAAAAGAAGCAGGTTTTTGGGATCACATAACTTTAAATGGCTAAACTCCTAAAAAGTCAAAGGATCCTGAAGGCATTCAAACAGGAAGTTAAAAACAACGATAATAATGCAGGGAATAGTGACTTATGTCCAGATGCCGGTAAATGATTCTTTTCAGTGATTGAATCATGATCATAATTCAGGATTTCATATTACTTTGGTTGTCTGATAACAGAAATATTACATCAAAACAATGGAAACAGTTTTGTTGAGAACTTGGCTGCATCAAATGACAGTATGTGGGCACCTAGAGGCAAACAAATGTAATAATAAACGTAGATTTTGCATGTTCAGAAGAAGTGAGCTGCCCTGTCCTGCAAATAATGTAAACAGGCTTGTGTAAGTAAATTGCTCAGTGCAAAGAAAGAGAAGTAATGGGAACCTGGTGTTTCTATGTTCTTTTTTTCATGTGTCTAATAGACATGAACAAGTTATTTGAAAAACATCTATGACATTTGAAACAAGTTAGTCTAGTCAAGTATGGTTTCACTGATAATAAACACATATTTGCTTAAAGCATCCATGCCAATGTTGATTAGAGTATTAAAAACTTTAAAAAGTGTTAATTTAAGGTACATTTAGAACAGATAAAAATGTGCGATTAATCGCGAGTTAACTCAAGACAACCATGCGATTAATCGCGATTAAAAAATTTATTCGATTGACAGCCCTAATATATATATATATATATATATATATATATATATATATAAATATTGAAGTAAATAATTATAATTTTTATTTTAATCGGCAGTATGTTCATTTATTATGTTAGATATAACATTATATAATTTATTCATTCGTTTTATTAATAATACTATTAATAAGAATACTTGATTTTAAATGAATAATAATAATAATAATAATAAATATCTTATTAACTTAATAAATTGTACATAACAGCATAATTAGTAATTGATTATATAATTATATAATTTAATAAAATATTTTGATAAATGTTAAATCATCATCATCCTTATTTATAATACAAATAATAATAACAAGTATTATTATGTTAATGCATTTACATTAGAAATAATATCAAATTATTTATTAATTTGTTTTATCAATTTAAATATAGTAATAATAGTAATAATCATTTATTTGAAATTAATAATAATAAAAACAATAATTAATATCTTATTTATTTTACTACATTTTAATAATATAATTTAATCATTTGTTTTATAATTTAAATAATTAAATGATTAATATTATAATAATGTGTGAATTTATTATATAAAATATAATATTTATTAATTTGTTTTATTAATTTAAGTACTATAGTTATACTATTAACAGCAATAATACTTTATTTTAATAATAATAATAATTAATAATAAATACGTAATATCATAAGTCATTTATTTTAAAATTTAAATAATAATAGTATTATTATTATTAATATATTAATTTATTTATATTAATATAATGTAATATAATTTATTAATTCGAATTATTAATTAAAATAAAATGGTAATAAAATAGTACTACTACTACTAATTATTATTTATTTTCCATTAATAATAATTATAACTAATTTATATAATTTAATAATTTAATAATAATATTAATAACAACAATAATAAATATCTTATTCATTTATTAAATTTCAATATAATAATTTAGTCATTTGTTCTCTAATCTAATAATAATAAATTAATTTGTTAATCTTAAATTATTATAATAATTATTATTTGGGATTAAATATGACCTAAACCCCCAACTGACCTTCAAACAAGAAGGTTTCGTTCCAGTGAGGGTTGAGATTTTTCCTCTTGACTTTGGTCTCGAGTTTGTGCTTTCTGTCGGGCAGTAGGTAGATTTTGACGAAGGGGTCGGACGTCCCAGAGAAGTCTTTAGCGGGCAGTTCTTGACCTTTGAGGATCTTCACCGTCAGAGTCGTGTCTTGGAAGCTGTAGCCCAAGCTGAACTGAATCCTGCCCAGTTTCTCGCTCACTGGACCTTCGTGGTCGTCGTCTTCCGACCCCGGAGACAACTACAGACAGTGTGAGAAAGAAAGATGAACGACCAAAAACATAAGCATGAACACCTCAGCCTAACCAAAGACCTAGTAGAAAACATCTAGAGTTTGTTGTTTTCCTATTAACAATTCAGAGACGCCTGCTGTTATTATTGATCGAGAAGCACAAACACACACAGACATGTCTTGAGATATTTAGGGCAAGACAGATCTCACTATACTTTCCCAGTTGATTGATTAAAGTAAGAATCTCACATATCTTTTGTATTACAACTTTTCTGAAATGTCGTTTTAATAATGTAAATTAATTCATTATCTTATTAAATATGCACTAATTTGCATACATTTCCAGAACTGACACATTGGATAAAGCCAGATTCAGATTGTTGACATATAAAGAGTTGGAGGTTTTTACAGAGAGGATTTGCATACACTATCTATTTTTAACACTTTATAAATCAGAAAATACTGTCAACAGACTGAGAATTTTTTTTAATGTTTCAGGAATAAAATGCAGTTTAAAATCAGTTAAATGATATAGGAACAAACACCTCTGTAAAAATCTTAAGGATATACTGTAGATGCAAATAGATACAGCACAATAAAAGGCTTGAAAGTGTATTTTCTTTCCACTGGACTAAAACAAAATGAAGTCAAACAGCCGAAAATCACAAGACTATTGAAGCCCTTTTCCAACACAGATAAAAAAGAGAAAAGAAGAATATTGTATTTATTAAATTTTAATTAATATCATAATTTAGTCATTTGTTTTATCATTTAAATAATAATAAATTACTTGGTTAATGTTAAATTATTATTATTATTATGTTAATTTATTATATTACATATATAATATCATTTATTATATAATTAATAATAACAATAATAAATATCTTATTCATTTATTAAAATGTACTTAATTTAATGAGTAATTATAATAATAATAAATTATAATTATTAATGTGGTAATTTATTTATATTAGATATAATATCATTTAATTTATTAATATAAAATTAATATAATAATACTATAGTAATAATACTAATAATTAGTAATAATAATAACAATTATAAATCTCTTATTCATTTATTACATTAATATAATTTAGTAATTTGTTTTATAATTTAAATAATAATAAATTATTTTGTTAATGTTAAATCATCATCATCATCATCACTATTATTATTATCATTATTATTAATAATACACATAATATTGATAATTAATATTATTGATATGTTAATGTATTTATATAAGATATAATCATTTTTTATTTTTATTAATTAAAAGAATATAGTAATAAAAGAGTAATAATAATTATTAATAATCATGTATTTAAAAGTAATAATAATAAATATCTTTATTACATTTTAATTAATACCATTATTAGTCATTTTTATAATTTAAATAATAATAAATTATTTTGTTAATGTTAAATTATTATTATTAAGTTAATTTATTATATAAGATATATCATATCATTTATTAATTTGTTTTATTAATTAGTAATATAGTAGTAAAAAAGTAATAATATTATTATTAATAAAATATTTTAAATAATAATAATAATAATAATAAAATAATAACAATAAGAATAATAAATATCTTATTCATTTATTAAATTGATTTAATTATATTATTGAATTATTTAAATAATAAATTATAATTATAATTATTAATATGGTCATTTATTTATATTATACATATCATATAATTTATTAATAGCTAATTAATATAATAATACAATCGTAACAATACTAATCATTAATAATAGTAATAATAACAATAATAAATATCTTATTAATTTATTATATTTTAATTAATTAATTTAGTAATTTGTCTTATAATTTAAACCAGATAAAAATGGCTTGCTTAAATTGTCCATCTCAACAAATAAAGTAAAATGTGTATTGTCATATAAATAAATAAATAAATAAATGTGTATTGACAAAATAAAATTGCCTTTTGAATAAGTTGGCTTAAAAATAATAATTAAAAAAAATGGCTTGTAGAAAATTTGATCCATTTTAAAAAAATAAAATATTGCCATAGAAAATTAATAAATAAATGTGTATTGACAAAATAAAATAGATTTTTGCAAAATTTGGCTTTATAAAATGGCTTGTTAAAATTCGATCCATTTTAACAAATAAAATAAAACGTGTATTGCCATAGGATGGCTCGAGGATGAGTAAATCATGGGCTAATTTTCATTTTTGGGTGAACTATCCCTTTAAGAGTTTTAAGACACTCAGCAGGTATTTAAAGGCTAAAAAAGCACCTATTTATCAATGTCTGCCCTATTAAATCAGTTAGGACTTTCACCCTATCATTGCAATGTGATGCACAGCAGTATCAAAGACTGTTTGGGACTGGGAAGCAACATGCAAACACTGTGTCCTACCATCACCATGTCTCCAGTGAGCGAGTTGGCAAGGTCAGACACTGAGGAATGGCCGTCGGCGTCTGGCGGCTGACCCTTAGGACTGTTGGCTGGCTTATTCCCCATATTCCTACTGCAGGGTGAGAAACAGACAGAGACAAACAGAGATCACTAAAAATACCAGTCGTGTGTGACTCGCCCTGCGTTTCTTTCTCTTTGCCACAGAATCAAACCTTCAAACCCAGATGACCTTTTGACCTCTACGAGCGCTGACTCGAGTTATTCTGACCGGCTTCGGCACAAAGTTTAGAAACGGACAAGAATATGAAGAAGACAAATTAATAACAAGCATGAGAATGCGTTTTCCTTTCGAACGCTCGAACACAATAAAATAAAGCCACAACAGAGAAATAGAAAAGAAAAATCACACAGTTGAAACTTTTACACATTTCCTGTTACAGAACACAAAAAACATTGTGGGACAAAATGTTACTTCAGTTTATAGCACAGCCGAAAGTAAAAATGAAAATACAAAAGACACCATAAACTGCCAAATATTCAGGGTTGTTAATATCTCAGCAAACATAAAAGGTGGTAATTCATCACGTCACGGTGCGGTCCGTTGTTTTTTCCAAGGGTTGGTGTCCGAAGTCGGATTGGGGCAGATGGCCTGGACTGGAAAATCTACTTAAAGGAATGTTAAGGGTTCAGGGCAAGCAAAGTTGATTGAGAGGCATTTGTGTTATAATGCTTATTACCACAGAAAATAGTTATCTTATCAACTCAATGCTCCACTATAGATAATGTTTGTTGATACACAAACTTTTTTTTTACTTAGTTTAAGGAATAAATTAAAATGAAAGTGTATTGCCACAGACTCTACTCAATAAATAAATAAATAAATAATGTGTATATAAGGAGTCATCGTTCAATTAAAAAAATGCATTACACAGGTAAGGTAAATAATAATAATAATAACAAAGGTAAAAAAATAAAATAAAATAAAATGTGTATTGACAGTGAAAATAATTTTCATTAATCTCTACGCTCTTCATGAAATGAAATAAAAAATAATAATAACAAAGGTTAAAAATAAATAAATGAAAAAAAAAAACGTGTATTGTCACTGAAAATAATTTAATTTAATAAAATAAAAATAAAAATTAAATATGCATTACTAAATGAAAAAAAATGGCTTGTTTAAAATTTGGTCCATTTTAGCAAATAAAATAAAATGTATATTGTCAAATAAATAAATAAATGTGTGTTGACAAAGTAAAATTGCCTTTTGAATAATAATAATAAAATAAAAAATAAAAATAAAAAATGTCTTGTTTAAAATTTGATCCATTTAAAAAAAAAAAAAATACTGCCATAGAAAATAAATAAATAAATATGTATTGACAAAATAAAATTTACTTTTGAATGATTATTAGCTTAAAACTAAACTAAAATAAAATAAAATATGACAAAAGACATGTATTAACCAAAGAAAATGGCTTATTTAAAATTTGGTCCATTTTAACAAATAACATAAAATGTGTATTCTCACAAAAATAAATAAATAAATAAATAAATAAATAAATAAATAAATAAATTAATTAAAGTGTATTGACAAAACAAAATTTAAGAATAATTTGGCTTAAAAAATAAATGGCTCGTTTAAAATTGGATCCATATATATAAAAAATAAGACGTGTATTAGAATATTAGTATTCGGAAAAAAAATTAAATAAGACGTGTATTATAATATTAGTATTAGAAAATAAATAAATGTGACTTGAGTAATTTGGCTTAAAATAAATAAGTGGCTTGTTTAAAATTTGGTCCATTTTAACAAAAAAAAAATGTATTGTCAGAGAAAATAAATATGTATGTATTGACAAAATAATATTCACTTTTTAATAATTTGGCTTAAAAAAATTAATAAATGGCTTGTTTAAAATTTTATCCATTTAGAAAAAATTAAAATAAGATGTGCATTGCCATAGAAAATAAATAAATAAATAAATGGCTTGTTTAAAATTTGATCCATTTAAAAAAAATTAAAATAAGATGTGCATTGCCATAGAAAATAAATAAATAAATAAATAAATACATAAATAAATGCTTGTTTAAAATTTGGTCCATTTTAACAAATAAAATAAAATGTGTATTATCACAGATAATAAATAAATAAATAAATAAATAAATATGTATTGACAAAACAAAATAGATTTTTGAATAATTTGGCTTAAAAAATAAATGGATTGTTTAAAATAGGATCCATATATAAAATAAAACAAGACGTGTATTAGAATATTAGTATTCAAAGAATAAAATAAAATGTGTATTATAATATTAGTATTAGAAAATAAATAAATGCGTTGACAAAATAAAATTGACTTTTGAATAATGTGGCTTAAAAATAAATAAATAAATGGCTTGTTTAAAATTTGGTCCATTTTAACAAATAAAATAAAATGTGTATTACCACAGAAAATAAATAAATACATAAAAGTGTACTGACAAAACAAAATAGATTTTTGAATAATTTGGCTTAAAAAATAAATGGATTGTTTAAAATTGGATTCATATATATATATATATATATATATTAGTGGTGGGCCGTTATCGGCGTTAACGTGCTGCGTTAACGTGAAACTCTTATCGCGCGATAAAAAAAAAATATCGGCGTTAATCTATTCTCAAATTTGGGTTGGGAGCTGGGTCTAAACTACGCAAGATATGATGACTTTCACCTTGACAGTTTAACGCGGATGTATACCGAAGACTGTAGAATATGGTCGCTCGTTTAAGTCTCCTCCGCCAAAACACAGACGGGATCGCGTCGTCCTCCATTCATAAAAACCGAATCTACTATAGCAAAAACCACGTAAATTCGTCGTTTTTTCTTTTATTCATAAATCAACTGTTGGTCTGTCACTTAATTCATATCGCGATATGGACTAGTGTATGTGAGAACTGAAATGCAAAAAGACTGTTTTAATTTGAATCTGTTTGCCTAGCTGTATGTGTGCATTGCGGAGACGAGCTTTTACTACACGCATACTGAAACACACGTGACGCTCCCGGTAATTTTTGGCATTTTCATCTCACATGAACAGATAAACTCAATCTCCCAAACTGCTGTGAGTGTCACTTTTACCGTTTCATTTGAGGAAACTAGCATCATATCATACTGTATACACAGAAACGTCACGGCAACCTGTCAAAATAAAAGTACGGTGTAACATGTAATGGGTTGGGTAGGTGTTGATGTTAAAAAAAACACACAATCTAATAGGTAGAAAAAATTATTTCATTTTAAGTTAGTTAGTAAGTACATCTAATTGAACATAATTTATTTTCATCAACAAATTATCATAGAACAGCTTTATGAGCGTTATGATCCATTCTCAAAGACTTACTTTTAGTCATTATTTGGGTAGCACACATATTCTGAATGCCTTCAGCAGAATTCAGATTAGCCATTTTAATCTAGATTAATCTAGATTAATTCCAAGATTTAATCTAGATTAATCTAGATTAAAAAAATTAATCTATGCCCACCCCTAATATATATATATATATATATATATATAAAAAACAAGACGTGTATTAGAATATTAGTATTAGAAAATAAATAAATGCGTTGACAAAATAAAATTGACTTTTGAATAATTTGGCTTAAAAATAAATAAATAAATGGCTTGTTTAAAATTGGGTCCATTTTAACAAAAAATAAATAAATAAATAAAACGTGTATTGTCAGAGAAAATAAATATGTATGTATTGACAAAATAATATTCACTTTTGAATAATTTGGCTTAAAAAAGTAAATAAATGGCTTGTTTAAAATTTGATCCATTTTAAAAAATAAAATAAGATGTGCATTGCCATAGAAAATAAATAAATAAATAAATAAATGGCTTGTTTAAAATTTGGTCCATTTTAACAAATAAAATAAAAAATGTGTATTATCACAGAAAATAAATAAATAAATATGTATTGACAACATAATATTGACTTTAGAATAATCTGGCTTAAAACATAAAATAAATGGCTTGTTCAAAATGAAATGTGTACTGCCATAGAAAATAAAACAAATAAACGTGTATTGACTAAAAAATTGAAAAATGAAATATTTGGGCTTAAATAAACAAACAAATTAAAAGCAAGTCAATAAAGTAAAAGCAAGCTCATATTTTATTCAACAACTTCTGTAGGAAGATAAGTCAGGCTTATTTTTTTGTGATAAGTGACATTATTCCACAAATGCTGTCAAGCAAGCATAACTTGAACTGAACCCCTAAACATCCCTTTAATGTTTGACTAAACTACTGAACTAGTTGACAGGACCAAACTAAACCAGAGCAGGGGCCAAAAGAGCAGATAGAGAGAGAGGAGAGACTGACAGAGAAAGTGAAAAGGACAAATGCAGACATCTGAATGAAACTAAATGATCAGATACAAACCCAGAGACAGGAAGACAGAGAGAGACACAACAAGACGACTACAGGATGAACATAGAAAAGCGATGAAGGCGGCACACGGATACAGACGAAACGGAGACACGGAAACAGCTGGAGGGAGAAAGAGAGACAAAAGACAGCGTAAGAGGAAGAGAGACGCTTTTTCTGTGATGGAAAGGCAGAAGATTATTCGCATGACTGAAGAGTCAAACAAAACCATGAGAGAGAAACGTCAACCAAACCAGCACAGCTGCAGGAGAGAGAAAGAGCGAGAGAGAGAGACGCCTGGAAAGACAAGAAACCCTGCAGTCAGTCAAGTCAGAGAAAGAAAGAAGGAAAGAGAGAAAGAAAGGAGAGTTAAACGAAAGCACATACACAGCTAGAAACGCTGGAGATTAGTTCTACAGAAAAGAAAGACAAAGAGACCAGGAAGGAAGCGTTTGGTTTCCAGAGAGGTGAAGCTTTGAGGAGAAAGAGAGAAAATGAGCGCTGGAAAGACAAATCAGAGAGAGAAGGAGTAAACAAATAGTGTAAAGGAACACAGCAAATGGCACATACAGTCGAACACAGAGAGCAGGAGGGGAAAGAGAGACATTCAGGAGGATCTGACTGTCTTTAGACTGGCAGGGACAGCCAATGTCACGCTTTTCGAAGGGATAGTTCACTTCAAAATGGCAAACCACTCGCCCTCATGTCAAACCTGTAGGACATAAAAAAAGATATTTCGAAGAATGTTCCTATTTCATTATGATTTATACAATTAAAGCGGATGGGTACCACGGCTGTCAAACTCCAAAATGGACACAAAAACACCAAAATGTAGTTTATATAACAATAAAATATATGTTAAAAAGTTCAGAAGTCAAACGATAGCTTTTTGAGAAAAATCTGAAATGTAAATCACTGTTCACTGAAAAATTTTGCACGTTAAGCCAGAAGTGAACCATACTGTAGAAATAAATAAAATAAAATAAATCACTCTTTACTGAAAATCTTTCCACATAAAGCCAGAAGCGGACAACAACAACAAAAAAATACATAAAATAAAATAAAAGAATAAATTTAAATCACTATTTACTGAAAATCTTTGAACATAAACCAGAAGTGGACCATGAAAAAATTACAAAAAAATAAAATAAAAATAAATAAATAAATATAAAATAAAATAATGGATTTTAAATGACTATTTACTGAAAACTATTTACATAAAGCCAGAAGTAGACCAAAAAAAAAATTAATTTAAATAATTATTTACTGAAAATCTTAGCCCATAAAATAAAATAATGAAAATTAAATTACTATTCACTATTATGTCTAGAGCACTATTGTCTCAGCAAAAATAAAATAAAATAAAGCACTGAAAATTAAATCACTACTTACTGAAAATCTTTGACCATAAAGCTAGACAAGGACCACAAAAGTGAAAAATTATAATAAAATTAAATATAAACCACTATTCACTGGGAATATTATGTCTAGAGCCAGGAGGCTCAACAACAACAACAACAAAAAAATAATAAAATTTTAAAAGAATTAAATCGCCATTCACTGGGCATATTATGTCTAGAGCCAGAAGAGTACAAAAAAATAAAAAAAATAAAAAATAAATAAAAAAATAAAAAAAATAAATAAAAAAATAAATAAAATAAAATAAAATCATAACATAAATAATAAAATAATCCCTGGGCATATTATGTCTAGAGCCAAAAGAGTACAACAAAAATGAATAAAATGAAATAAGATAAAAAATTAAATAAAATTAAATAAGAAAATTAAATAAAGCACTAAAATTTAAAGTATTTTTCTATTTACTGAAAATCATTTCACATGAAGCCAGAAGTGGACCACAAAAAATAATAATAAATAAATAAATAAAAATAAAAATAAATAAAAATAAAATAAAATACATAAAGCACTGAAATTTAAATAATTATTTACTGAAAATATTCAACCGCAAAGCCAGAAGTGGACCACAAAAACATAAAATGTAAAATAATAATAATAATAAATTAAATAACTTAAAATAAAATAAAGAAATGTACTGTGTATTATTATGTCTAGAGTCAGAAGGGCTCAACAAAAATAAATATAAAACAATTAATTTAAATCACTAATCACTGAAAATCTTTTTGCACAAACCCAGAAGTGGACAGACAGTCAGTCAGACAGACAGACAGCAATAAATAAATAAATGCTGAAAGCACAAAATACAAAACATAATCAATAAAAGAAAACACAGATTTAAATCACTCTTCAATGAAAATCTTTTGCAAAAAGCCAGAAGAAAATAACAAAATTAAATTGTATCAATAGTGTCCATTTAGATCCTCTTAAAATGGTTGTTTCGTGTCCTTTTTGGAGTTTTCTCCCTGTACAAAAAAGCAGTTTGGACATTCTTCGAAATAACTCTGTGTCCAACAGTAAAGAACATGAGGGTGAGTCGATGAGGACAGAATTGTTATTTTTGGGTGAACTGTGCCTTTAAATAAATCATATTCCCAGCTGGATCCCCACCAGTCTAAGGAGAGCGGCTGAGGTCCGGGAGGACGGAGCTGAATCGGACGGGAGCTTTACGCACAAACCATGAAGCGTCTGTCTGTCAACACATCTGTTTCGGGAAAACATCCTCTCAATGGTGTCAACTTTTGTTCTTGCTTAATTCGCTCAAAAGCCGCCACATCGATAGCGGAAACATTGTGGCAATGTTGTTGAAGACACACAGACGTAGCCGGAGCGGAGACAAGAAAACACTGAGCAGGCAAAGCACAAGAGACAGACAGACAGAGACAGACAGACACGAGGTCAGCTCGGGAGGGGAGAGAGACAGGGGTTAATAATCGTATTTTAATTTTCATGATCTGTGTCAGTAATTGGTTAATTGTGAGCTGAATGCAGCACTGATTGGTTGAATCTGTTAATGAGTTAGTGTCCTTGTTAGTTTAGGCTTATTGAACTCACACACATTTAGCTGCCATGAAGGTCAAGAAATGAGAACGAATGGAGATTATGACAGAATGAAATGATTATGATTATGACAAAAAGCAGGGAGTGAATTTTAGCATCTGAAAGCTCTTTTAAGCTAATTAATAATTAATAATAACCCAAAAATGATAGTTAGAAAATTAGCCTTCAGGTCATGTGAGATGTAAATGAGTTTGTTTCTTCATCAGAACAAATTTGGAGAAATGCCCACCAATGGATGTGAATGGGTGCCGTCAGAATGAGAGTCCAAAAAGCTGATAAAAACATCACAATAATCCACACCACTCCATTCCATCAGTTAACAAAAGCTGTGTGTTTGTAAGAAACAAATCCATCATTAAGATGTTTTTAACTTCAAACCATTGCTTTTTTCCAGTGAATTTTTTTTCTTGTCTGAATCAGGAGAGAAATATACACAGATCAAGCTCTGTTTACAAGTCAAAACAGTCCAACATAAATATGTTGGTGGATTTTGAAGTGAGACGACAACATATTGGAGGAAGCGTTATTGTGGATTATAGACTCATATTTTGGCAAAAAGCAACAATTTAAAGTTAAAATGCCTTAAAAATGTATTTTTTTTTTTACAAACACGCAACTTTTCGCTTCACAAGATGTCAACTGATGGAATGGAGTGGTGTGGATTGCTTGTGGATTATTGTGATGTTTTTATCAGCTGCTTGGACTCTTGTCCTGACGGCACCCATTCAC
>NC_133385.1:7984471-7988968 GCF_049309525.1 Garra rufa
CACACACACACACACACTGATGTTAGCTCATTCACTTCATTCAAAGCGTGTCGTAATTTGTTGGACAGCAGCCCTCCACGATGAACACACACAGACACACACACTATAAACACACACACACTGATCTGATATGTGCTTGAGCACAGCAGAACAGCTCAATTAAAATCTGAGGCTCCTGGGTAAGACCAAGTTTGCCAAGTTTGCCAAAAATAAATAAATAAATAAATGTTTAGCCACCAATGAAAATCATGTAGTCAAATATTTAATTTAAAAAATATATTTTTAATTTGTAATTTTATGTAAAATAGTTGAATATTAATTAATGGATTAAACTTTATCAAATCAAAATATATATTAATATTTTTTTATATAAAATATTACATAATATTTATGAAATATTTAAATATTTTAAATATTTCCTTTAGTTGCCATTTTATTAGTTTAGTTAGTTGCTAACACAATTAAAAATAAAAAATTACAAGCATTTTAAATATATGCTAAAAAAATATTTAATTTTAAAACACTTTTATTAGTAATTTAATTTCAATATCTATTTTAGTTGCCATTTTATTATTTTACTGTAATCAGTTCATTTTAGTTGCTAAACTTGAACACAATAAAAAATATAATATGCTAAATGCATTTTTATTTTGTAATGGTATTTAAAATAATTGAATAGAAATTACTTTATATTTCTATAAATTAAATAATGAATTACATAAAATATAAATTTTTATATTAGTTAAATTAGTTAATAAAAAAATTCTAAATAATAATGAATATAAATAATAATAAATGAAATAAAATGCATTACAATAAACTTATACATATGTTTATTGTACATAAATGAACAATAAATTAAAAATATATTAATAATGAAAATAATTAAATGCATTTTTAATTTGTAATTTAATAAAATAAAATAAATTACATTTATATAAAAATTACATTTATAAAATTATTTTAGTTATATAAATTACATATATTAACTTTTATCTTTATCTTAGTAATATATAGATTTATATTTAATGTTTAATTTAATGTAAAATTAAATAAAACTAAAATAATTTATATAGCAATAATGAATATTAATTATTATTTTGTACAAATTAAATAAAATAATGAATTAAATAAACATTTTACAATAAAATAACACATTAATATTTACACAAAATAATACAATATTAATCATATTTATGAAATACTTAAATATTTGTAATATTTATTTTAGTAGCTATTTTCATTCGTTTAATTCATAATATTAGTTAAATTAAATATATACGCTAAAGTATATAAATATTATCATTATAATTTATAACAATATAATTGAATAATTTATGATTTAATAATGTAACACATCAAACAACATTAATTTATAATAGAGTTAAATATAGTACTTAATTTAAAAAATATTTTATGAGAAAAATATACATAAATATATACAGTATAAATTACCCATACCCATTAATAAGCCTTAAAAACAAGACTAAAAAGTAAAATAAATAAAGTAAACTTACATTTCCATAAACATGCTATACATTCAATTATGATAATGTTATAAAATTTATATAAAATTTAATTCCAAGTAAAAGTTTCAAAGAGTCAAAGAGAATAAAAAACAATAAAAATGCAGCAAAATCTAAAATAAAAAGCCAAAACTGACTTTAGCCATTAATATGTTTGTAAGAAACTGACAAAAGCACAAATGTCAAGGCTTGTCAAAACTTCTCCAGAGCTGGTTTAACACCATCCAAACTGAACCCTTCACTCAGATCAGACTGCAGATCAGATGCAAGACTCTTTGACCAGAAAGAAAGCACTCTAGAAGCCCCTCACAACACCTCAGCCTTAGCAAACAGTAGGAAAGTCGTCAAGCTAACTTTCCCATCGCGGGACAGAGAGACCGCAGGCCGTGTGAATCATGAAACAGTACGTGTTGTTTTGCAAAGTCAGCCTGTAAATCCTGCTGTGTCCAAACCAATCCTGTTGCTTTCACTTGAGCCGCTTGTTTGTCTCTCATTAATACACCTGCTTTTAAACACACACTGCGCTCTTGCTTTATCTACAGCTAATTACAGAAGATTATCTACTCCAGTGAAGTGCTTGTAGCCTGACGCGCACACACACACACACACACACACACACACACACACACACACACACACACACACACACAGCTCCATTATTCTGCAGGAGTTTGACCGGGGCGCAGGGGCTCGTCTCAAGAGCTCACGCTGACAGCTATTTGTCACTAGTAGTTGTTTTTACTCGAGTCACACCGGTAGTTCATCACACTGATGCTACAAACAAGATTTGGAATAATTGTGCTTGCAGGTACTCTAAAACACACACACACATGCAAAAAAAAAAAAAAAAAAAAAAAAAAAAAAATCATTAGTCAACATTAACATTTCATAAAAACACTGAATACATACATAGCCATTCATTTTTTAATTAGATGTTTTTATTGTGATTTTTTTGTATTAATGTATCAGTTTAATTCATTTATTAATATTTTATTAAATTTTTTGTATAAGCATTACAAATGAACTGAAATTGCATTTTAATATTATTTACATTAATGTTATATATTATAACAAACAATATATATATATATATATATATACACACACATACATACATGCATAATATTGTATGTATATATATGTATATACATACATATACATATAAATAAAATCTATCGAAATATATAATTTGCTATATATAATATATAAATATAATATTGTTATAATAAATCTAATATAAATCATATAATTTCTATATAAAATATTAATATACATATATATATAAAATAATGTCAATAATTTTCATATATATTATATAGTATAATTAGATACGTAATTTTATAGAAGGTAGATAAAAATAGATAAAGATAAAAAATAGACGTGTATATTATTATCATCATCTATCTATAGAAATATATAATTTGCTATATAATAGTTATGTAAAACGTAATAAAAAATATATATATAAATAGATAAAAAAAATAGACGTGTATATTATTATCATCTATCTATAGAAATATATAATTTGCTTTATAATAGTTATGTAAAACGTAATAAAAAAAAAAAAAAAAAAAAAAAAATATATATATATATATATATATATATATACAGTGGGTATGGAAAGTATTCAGACCCCCTTAAATGTTTAACTCTTTGTTATATTGCAGCCATTTGCTGAAATCCTTTAAGTTCATTTTTCCTCATTAATGTACACACAGCACCCCATATTGACAGAAAAACACAGAATTGTTGACATTTTTGAAGATTTATTAAAAAAGAAAAACTGAAATATCACATAAGTAAGTATTCAGACCGTTTGCTCAGTATTTAGTAGAAGCACCCTTTTGATCTAATACAGCCATGAGTCTTTTTGGGAAAGATGCAACAAGTTTTTCACACCTGGATTTGGGGATCCTCTGCCATTCCTCCTTGCAGACCCTCTCCAGTTCTGTCAGGCTGGATGGTAAACGTTGGTGGACAGCATTTTTAGGTCTCTCCAGAGATGCTCAATTGGGTTTAAGTCAGGGCTCTGGCTGGGCCATTCAAGAACAGTTACAGAGTTGTTGTGAAGCCACTCCTTCGTTCTTTTAGCTGTGTGCTTAGGGTCATTGTCTTGTTGGAAGGTAAACCTTCGGCCCAGTCTGAGGTCCTGAGCACTCTGGAGAAGGTTTTCGTCCAGGATATCCCTGTACTTGGCCGCATTCATCTTTCCCTCGATTGCAACCAGTCGTCCTGTCCCTGCAGCTGAAAAACACCCCACAGCATGATGCTGCCACCACCGTGCTTCACTGTTTGGACTGTATTGGACAGGTGCTGAGCAGTGCCTGGTTTTCTCCACACATACTGTTTAGAATTAAGGCCCAAAAGTTCTATCTTGGTCTCATCAGACCAGTGAATCTTATTTCTCACCATCTTGGAGTCCTTCAGGTGTTTTTTAGCAAACTCCATGCGGGCTTTCATGTGTCTTGCACTGAGGAGAGGCTTCCGTCGGGCAACTCTGCCATAAAGCCCCGACTGGTGGAGGGCTGCAGTGATGGTTGACTTTCTACAACTTTCTCCCATCTCCCGACTGCATCTCTGGAGCTCAGCCACAGTGATCTGTGGGTTCTTCTTTACCTCTCTCACCAAGGCTCTTCTCCCCCGATAGCTCAGTTTGGCCGGACGGCCAGCTCTGGGAAGGGTTCTGGTCGTCCCAAACATCTTTCATTTAAGGATTATGGAGGCCACTGTGCTCTTAGGAATCTTAAGTGCCTTGCCACAATTCTGTCTCTGAGCTCTTCAGGCAGTTCCTTTGACCTCATGATTCTCATTTGCTCTGACATGCGCTGTGAGCTGTAAGGTCTTATATAGACAGGTCTGTGGCTTTCCTAATCAAGTCCAATCAGTATAATCAAACACAGCTGGACTCAAATGAAGGTGTAGAGCCATCTCAAGGATGATCAGAAGAAATGGACAGCACCTGAGTTAAATA
>NC_133385.1:7989468-8007321 GCF_049309525.1 Garra rufa
ATCATTTACAAGTTTATTCAAGTCTCAGAAGAAAAAAAAACTGTTAAAATTGCACCTGCAAGCTTTAAATCCAAAGTACTCATTAGTCCAAAACAGCTGCAATGTCACGAAGCACACAACACAGCCCAAACATCGCAATGACTTTTACCGAATAGCCGTCCCGCAAACAAGACGGCGTGTGAGTTTAACAATGGGAACGCAGCGTCCCGCTGAGCTCGATCATCCCGCATCTTCAATCAGACGCTCTTCAGCGAAAGCCCGGCGCTTTCAGATTGAGCGTCAGTCGATGGTTGGGAGAGGATGCGGCGCGCCGTTCATTATGAATGCGGTTGATTGAGCTCATACTTGTACTTGTGTTCTTTTTTTTGTACTTGTTTGCTTTAAAGCGAGTCTAGACTGTTCAGCTGAGATGACATGGAAAGGAAATCATGAGTTTAGGCAGGCGCTGATATCCGTGAGGGAGTTTTCCAAGAGGTTCATATGTAGGAAAACACTGAAGGAACTAATACAAGATTGCTGAAGACTTAACATTTTGTTGTTTACTTATTAATAATATTAAGTATTAAAATAGTTATGAATGTTAATAATAAGACAACGTATATTTTTGCTGACATGCAATTAATTATTATTATTATTAACAAAATGAAAATATTATAACATGATAATTGCTGGTATTCTATTGTTTGTTATTTTAATGAATAATTAATAATAATAATAATAATAAGTATACACATAAGTATACATGTATACATAAAATATATTTCTGATTTACTATAATTTATTACTTTTTATTATTATTTTCTATATTATTTTTAATAATTTATTATTTACTATTTAGATAGATAGATAGATAGTTAGATAGATAGATAGATAGATAGATAGATAGATAGATAGATAGATAGATAGATAGATAGATAGATAGATAGATAGATAGATAGATAGATAATAGATAGATAGATAGATAGATAACACTTCAGATTTCCTATTATTTGTTTATTTTATTATTTAAAAAATAGAAAATAAAGTTTAAATTGTATTAAAAATAAAAATTATATATAATATTTTTATGATTATATTATTATATTATTGTGATAATTTTAATTAAACAAATTAAATAATAATAATAATAAGTATACATATATAAATAACACTTCCGATTTCCTTTTTTAATTATTTAAAAAAAGAAAAAAGAAAATAAAGTTTAAAATGTATTAAAAATAAAAATTATATATAATATTTTTATGATTTCTTTATATCATATTAATATTATTGCATTTTATAATTTTTTATTGTCATTTTCATAAAACAATTATATATAAAATTAAAACATTAAAAATGATATATTATATTTTTATGATTTCCTTATTATTATTATATTAATTTGTATTATGTTATATTATTATTGCTTATTATCATTATTTTTATCATTTCATAAATACACATATAAATTTCCTATTATTTATTATTTTCATTTTTATTGCTTTTATTTATATATATTATAAAATTTCATTAAAAGATGTATTTGCTAATTCAAATTCTCCAGCATAATTATATATATTATAATTATATATACATATTTAAATAATACTTTTTTTTTCTATTATTATTTCAAAAAACAATTAAAAAATGTATATATAGAAAATTAATATTTCAAATTTATTAAAATTTAAAAATTCTGAAACAAAATATGATTTCCTTATTATTATATTCTATATATTTTTATGATTATTATTTATTAATTTAATTATATTATTATTATAATTTTTTTTTTTTAATTTACAGTTTTAAAAAATTCTTAAAAAATCTATTTGCTAATTAAAATTCTCCAGGCATAGTTAGTATACATATATAAATAACACTTTTCAGATTTCCTACTATTTATTTTTGTTATTGTTTAAAAAAAGAAAAGAAAATAATTGTAAAATATTTATATTATTGTTGATTTTCCTATTACATTATATTATTTTTTTCATTAAAGTTATATATATACTGTATGTATATATATATATCCTATATATATATATATATATATATATATATATATATATATATATATCCTATATATATATATATATATATATATATATATATATATATCCTATTATTTATCATATTATATTAAAAAAAAAGTAATAATAATAATATACATACATACATACAATTTCATAAACTATTTTTATAAAATGTATGCATCTACAGTAAGTTAGGCCCATTAGTATGTAAATTAATTAAAACAGCAGTAAACTTAATATTTTTAGTTGTGATGTTGACTTTAAACACATTTTTGAGCCTCTCTTGCCTCTGACGGACCAGCACTGCTTTAACAACTTCTGAATGATTTTCTCTGCTCAAAACACACGTGTTTGTGGTCTACGAAGATAACCACGACTGATATGGCTGATATCCAACACAACAAGCTTACAAAACACCCCAGTGAACCAAACCGATGTCCCTGCACCTACTTGATGGCTTTTTTCTCTCCTCTTCCTCTTCCTGAATCAGGAGACCCGACGGACTCCACTCCCGGTTTGTTTCTCTTCCCCTAAAAAACAGAGAGAAGAAAAGAGGAAGTTCATTCCCAGTCTTAATTGATCACAAGCATCTCCACCTCCAACTTGTGCACATCTAGCATTATCAGCTCCTCTCTCCTCCCTGATGCTTCGTTCCGATTGCTCAAATCACACGGTCGCTCCTAAGTCATCTCCATAGTAATTAAAGCACACACAAGCCTCATATTTACATGGAAATAGCCAATTTAGCCTTCGGCAGCGTCGCGGGCTGCCGGAGAGGAGAGCGAGAGCATGTGGGAGAGACAGAATGACAGAAAGTGTCTTCAGAGGAGTAGGTGGCCATGTGGAAACCCTCCATAGACGTCACCGCTGTCCGCCTCTCTGCTCCATAAACAACATCTTACAGGAGCTTTGTGACACAACCCACGCTCACTTTCAGATTTAGGGAGACAGGCTGAGTTATAAGTAACCTAAGTTATGTAATCAACTTTTTGAACTGACACCATAATACCTGAGTGCGTAATGTGTGCTAATTAAGTTTTTAGACTTGTCACATCCGATTTGTGCTAACAGCTTCTTGTATATTTATCCCAAACACAGGCAGAAAACAACAGAAAACATGATTTTATGGTGTAAATGTGGTTGTGAATGATTCAAAAGACGGTAAAAGAGAGACCGATTTGAAAAGTTGCAAAAAAGAAGACCAAACTGAAAAAAAAAAAATCCTTTGCAAAAATTACATTATGTCTCAAAGATTAAAAAAAGTAACTTCAATATAAAATTAAATACATTCATACATTCAATTAAATAAATAAATAAAATATTATTAGACAAGTATATCTGAAAATGTACCTTCTACTGATAGTTTGTCTTAATTTTTTGTCTAGTTTAATTAAGTTTCTTGCAAGTGAAAAACTACCCATAAAGTATTCAAAGAGGGGGATTTGTTAAAAATAAACTATTATACTTTTTTGATATTTTTATTTTTCTATTATCTGTATATATATATATATATATATATATATATTTTCAACTTTAGTTAAAGTTTTAGTAATTTTGTTATGCATTATGTTGTTATTTTTGTACGATTTTTCTTCAGCTTTAATTTATATTTCAGTTCATTTCTAAGACAGTATTTTGTTTTATTACTATTAATTATTAATATATACAGTATATTAATAATACAAGACACATGTAAGACAACATTTGTACATTTTTCTGACATGCCATTATTTATTATTTTTATAAAATAATAATAATAATATTTAAAAATAATTGTAACAATTATATATATATATATATATATATATATATATATATATATATATAATTGTTACAATTATTTTTAAATATTATTATTATTATTATTTTATAAAAATAATAAATAATGGCAATAATAATATATAAATAATAAATATAATAAATATAAATAAATATAATAATAATAAATATATATATGCTGATTGCAATATTTAGTATTTTAATTTAAAATAACAATACTAATAAGTATACATATATACATAAAATGTTTTTGAAATTTCTTAATTTCTTATTTTCTTATTTTATTTATTATATATGGTGATATTCTATTATTTGTTATTTTATAAAACAAAACTGATATTATAACAATATTATATATACCATCATCAATAATAATAATAATAATAATAATAATAATAATAATAAATAACACTAATAAAATAATATATATTATTGCTGGTATACTAATATTTCTTATTTTAATAAATAATAATAATAATAATAATAATAATAATAATAAAGTATACATAAAATATTTTTCTAATTTCTTATTTTTATTTTTTATAATAATAATAAGAAGAAAAATACAAATTTTATATAAAAAGTATATATATGCTAATATTCTATCATTTATTATTTTATAAAACAAATTTATATCTAAATTTATATATACATATGATTTCTGATTTCTTATGTACTATTTTATTAGTATAAGACAACATTTCTAATTTATGACTATTTTTAATGTTTTAAATATATATATATAATATTCATATAGAAAGAAAGAAAGAAAGAAAGAAAGAAAGAATGAAATCTCTAGCAACGTAACATAATTACTTATGTATTTTAGGAATAACACAACAGCGCATCTAAAAAGTTACAAAACCTCAACCGAATGAGAACAACATCCACTCAGGTAAACACAGGTACAATCCGCCCCTTTCCTCTCATCCCATCTGTGGTAACTGGAGCGATGGGTTTAGCGTAGTTAAAAACTCCTCACAGCAAGATCTGTCCCATAGCAGCGCTTGCTGTCTCATCCCATCTCGTCCCCGCGCTCCCGCCGGCCATCATCTGAGGAGGTCTGCTGGACGAGAGACGGCTGTGGATCTGGATCTGGTTCTGGCTCTGGTTCGGATAGCTCTGCCTGCTTATCTCTTAGAATGAGGCCGGAGGCGTGGGGCGGATCATGGGGTCGGAGGTCAGGGGTATCATTAGCGCTGCCCAGGAGGAGCTACGACACGCTGCCTAATCGAGCTCAGCCATTGGTCGAGGGCTGCGTGGCTACAGGAAACGCCCTGAGCAAGGGCAAAATCTCAATTCACTGAGCGTTTGGTCTTTTCTGGGTGGAACAAACAAACAAATAAAAGTCCTACATTTTCACCTCGTTGAATACTGTTTCACATTTGTAAAATGAGCTGTAAAAATCCTTTATGTACCAATTCAAAGGCGATTCAGTTTTATGTATATTATTTTAAAGAATTTATTTGATTTTAACAGTAATTTTATAATATATGTGACCCTGGACCACAAAACCAGTCATAAGGTACAAAAACTGAGATGTATACATCATATGAAAGCTCAGTAAATAAGCTTTCTATTGATGTATGGTTTGTTAGGATAGGACAATATTTGGCCGAGATACATCTATTTGAAAATCTGGAATCTGAGGGTGCAAAAAAATCAAAATACTGAGAAAATCACCTTTAAAGTTGTCCAAATTAAGTTCTTAACAATGCATATTACTAATAAAAAATTACATTTTGATGTATTTATAGTAGGAATTTTACAAAAAATCTTGATGGAACATGATCTTTACTTAATTTCCTAATTATTTTTAATAAAAGAAATGCATAAAAGAAAAATCTATATTTTGACCCACGCAATGTATTTTTGGCTATTGCTACAAATATACCCCAGTGACTTAAGACTGGTTTTGTGGTCCAGGGTCACACACACACACACACACACACACACACACACACACACACACACACATATATATATATATATATATATTAGGGGTGGGCATAGATTAATTTTTTTAATCTAGATTAATCTAGATTAAATCTTGGAATTAATCTAGATTAATCTAGATTAAAATGGCTAATTTGAATTCTGCTGAAGGCATTCAGAATATGTGTGCTACCCAAATAATGACTAAAAGTAAGTCTTTGAGAATGGATCATAAAGCTCATAAAGCTGTTCTATGATAATTTGTTGATGAAAATAAATTATGTTCAATTAGATGTACTTGTGTTTACTAACTAACTAACAATGAAATTATTTTTTCTACCTATTAGATTGTGTTTTTTTAACGTCAACACCTGTGGGTGGACCCAACCCATTACATGTTACACCGTACTTTTATTTTGACAGGTTGCCATGAAGTTTCTGTGTCATACAGTATGATATGATGCTAGTTTTCTCAAATGAAACGGTAAAAGTGACACTCACAGCAGTTTGGGAGATTGAGTTTATTTGTTCATGTGAGATGAAAATGCCAAAAATTACCGGGAGCGTCACGTGTGTTTCAGTATGCGTGTAGTAAAAGCTCGTCTCCGCCATGCATACATACAGCTAGGCAAACGGAACATATCAGATTCATATTAAAACGGTCTTTTTGCATTTCAGTTTTCACATACACTAGTCCATATCGCGATTTGAATTAAGTGACAGAGCAACATTTGATTTATGAATCCAAAAAACGACGAATTTACGTGGCATTTCGCGCTATAGTAGATTCTGTTTTCATGAATGGAGGACGACGCGATCCTGTCTGTGTTTTGGTGGAGGAGACTTAAACGCGCGACCATATTCGGTATACATCCGCGTTAAACTATCAAGGTGAAAGTCATCATAGCTTGCGTAGTTTAGACCCAGCTCCCAACCCAAATTTGAGAATAGATTAACGGCGATATTTTTTTTATCGCACGATAAGAGTTTCGCGTTAACGCAGCACGTTAACGCCGATAACGGCCCACCACTAATATATATATATATTTATTGTAAACAATTTGTAAAACAAATATTTTATGTAGAAACATATAATATATAGGACTGTCAAACAATTAATCCCATGCAAAATAAAAGTGTTTATATATGTGTATGTACTGTGTATATTTATTATGTATATGGGCGTTTCTTCAACTAGGTGCACTTTTAGCCTTGAGAATTTGAAGAAAAAAAAATTGTGCAAAAGTCACATAACACAGTCTCATAAGTTTAAATAATTTGTCTAGTTTTAAGGTCTGTAAGAGGACAAACTTAGATTACAAGAGAAATGGTTAATATTTTACATTTTATTTTCGACCTGCAATGAACAAATGTGCATCTCAATATACAGCTGTTATTTAAAAAATAGAATAACTTTGGTTTTTATATTAAGTAAAGCATGATTCATAGATAATTTTTTTAATGTGTGAACATTTCCATAGAAAACATCAAAAAAATCTTTCACACAAACTTTTTAAAGATACATTACAGTGTTGTGGTGGAAATGACACCAATGCTGTGCGACAGCTATATTTTGTATAAAAAATGGAATATTGATAGAGGTCTCATATTAAATACTATAATGTATTTTAATTATTTTACTAGTGCTTAATTCAAGGACATTAATAGTTGCCAGTATTTTCATTGTTGAAGTTTAAAAGTCTGGGTGTGCGACAAGGAGAAAACACTGATTTTGACACCTATAAGAAGGTTGAAAAGTATGAAAAAATCATAATACAGAGGTAGTAAATTTTTTTTAGGTTGGTTCTATTGATAGCTTGACAAAGAAAGAGGAATTTGTCCAAAATTATATGTATTTTTAAAAATATGACCAAAGTACATAAAAGTGCCCATGGTCTAAGAATCACCCATATATAAACACAAATGCATGTGTATATAAAATGTATGTATATACATTTATATGTAAAGTATTTATATATAATATACATACACATATACATATTTTTAAAATACATACATGTGTGTATTTATATATACGTCATTAATATACACAGTACACACACATATATTATGTAAACACAAACTTTTTTTTGGACCACAAAACCAGTCTTAAGTCGCTGGGGTATATTTGTAGCAATAGCCAAAAATACACTGTATGGGTCAAAATTATTGATTTTTCTTTTATGTCAAAAATCATTAGGAAATTAAGTAAAGATCATGTTCCATAAAGACTTTTTGTAAAATTCCTACTGTAAACCTATCAAAATGTAATTTTTGATTAGTAATATGCATTGTTAAGAACTTAATTTGGACAACTTTAAAGGTGATTTTCTCAGTATTTTGATTTTTTTGCACCCTTATATTCCAGATTTTCAAATAGTTGTATCTCGGCCAAATATTGTCCTATCCTAACAAACTATACATCAATAGAAAGCTTATTTATTGAGCTTTCATCTGTATATATCTCAGTTTTGTAAAATTTAACCTTATGACTGGTTTTGTGGTCCAGGGTCACAAATGTTGTTTAAATCATTTTATTTTTATAAGAATTTCATAATTTTATGCAAAGTCCACTAAAAGAGGGAGAGCCTTTTCACATTTGGCTCCCAAACTCTGGAATAGCCTCCCTGATAACGTTCGGGGTTCAGACACACTCTGTATGTTTAAATCTAGATTAAAGACTCATCTCTTTAGCCAAGCATTCACATAATGTATCTCATAACGTTGTACTTCAGTTACATCTGATCACATGCAGATCAACACTCTTCAGCTTGGGCTAAACACGAAATTTTTGCTTGGTTGGAACAGCAGCTACGCTAATTATTTCTCTATTTGTTTCTGCCGCGGGATTTCCATCCCGTGGTACCTAGGAATTACACAAGATTAAGTCTGGATTCAGAAGAGATGATGCCAACCCCTCAGAGGACCGCAGATGATGCCAGCCTTGAAACAACATACAGCACTACACAATTTTTCTTCAAGTTGATTGCAACACATAATCATTACTATTAGTGTTCATCATCTGTTTGAGTACACCATTACTGATTTTAACATTTATACCATATGTACATCGACTTGACATACAGTAGTCACCACTTATAAGCTACTAAATATATTGCAGTAGCCTACATTTTGTACAGCTGCTTTGCAACGATTTGTATCCTGAAAAGCGCTATACAAATAAACTTGAATTGAATTAAATGGTGATTTTAGTTAACGTTACATTGTTCCGCCTTTAGATGGCGACAAGAGACCATTTTATGAGTGAGCAGTTAATAGTGACTTTGGGACTTTTAAAAAGAAAAGTTAAGCGGAAGTTATTTTTAGCTTCAACAACAGCTTGCCACAGCGAATAGGCCTATGTCACGCAACGATTGAATATCGAAGAACATCTCTGAGTGGGGAGACGGCAGTTCCGGTTAGCTTTTTACAATGGCGGAGGCCAATAAATACCGCTGGAGAAGTCTCTCCGTAACTTGCCTGAAGTCACCTACGACGACGTGGTTCGGATTGTAAATGAACACTCAAGTAGAAACGTCCAAACTTAGGAATTGTTTGCCGAAGGTTTTAAAAAAACACGCTAACATAAATTGTAAGTCTTTGAGAAGAAAATTAAACTGACAGGTCACAGCGGCTAGGCCTATAAGTCACATTTATTATATTCTGAAATACTAAATTGCATTGCAGATCATGCAGTTTTCTGTTGCTAAGTGGGCGCTCAGTTTTTTTTTTTTTTTTTTTTTACATTTAGCCAAAATATACAGATTCAGCACTTCACATAAGCAATTTGGTTGTCTCGACAACAAATGCTAGACTAAGACACTCTTCTCATCTCCTCGAACAAAAAAACATTAGCCTTTATAAATACAGTGCTGTATTATAAATAGAGAAAACATGTACTTTTTCAATCAACAGTTCTTTATTTACCTTAAAGTCTGCAAACAAGCTGAAATGCTTTAAACTGCACGCCGCACTTCATTCACGAGAGGCAGGAGGAACGTTACGATTTGACTGACAGTTTAACGAGCCAATGGCGTCACGAGGTTTAGTGGCGGTGGCGTCGCTTACTGACCCAGGATCAGTGAACCGTAGCAGTTATATTTCCGATTTGAGCTTAAAGTATAGAAAAATATATAGCTTTTAGCTTTTGTTGACGCTACCGCGCTACTTGATCAAAAAAAAAGAGCTTAGCTACTGAAAAGCTATTTGATTCAGAAAACAGCGAAGCTACCACAACGCTACTGAGAAAGTTAAGCTAGAAACTAGCAATGACCGGAAGTTATATTTCCCTACTCCGCGTTCCGGAAGCAGGAAGTGAGACATAGGCCTATAAATGCAATGAGCAGCAAAATCACCCTTAACAGATGAACGGATATTAATGCTTTCTTCAGTAAACATTCAAACTAATGTCATATCATCATGGATATGAATAATGAATGCTCTATCAGATGCAGGTACGTTAATCACTTGCTCAGTCTATCTCTCTCTCATAATACTCAAACATGATACAGTGAGGTTTTAATGCAGTAATTTATACTACAGGGCCGTTGAATGCTTGAATCTGATTGGCTGACGAACGTTCTAGAGGTGTGCATTATTTTCAGGAAAACGCACGGCAAACGTAGTTCCAGGCAGCTTTTGACCGCAGTACATGTCTATATCACTTCGCCACACATTTCAGTTATTTCAAAGCAGTGTTGCCAGACCAGACGAACAATAATTATCGTATTTGTACCATAATTTTGACCTCTGTATGATGTACGATCAATAATACCACAATGTACGATAATTTCAGAATTTTGTGACACCATGGTCGTTGTAATTATAGAGCTTCTATTCTCAAAGATCTAGCTGTGTGGATCCTACGTCTACCGTCATGATTGTGAGGAGACGTGAACGTGGCGTTACGCATGTCTTTCATCCGTTCTTACGTCTTCTCAACCAATATCATTGTGGAGAATGGCTCTCTCACACGAGCACAAGTTAACGTTCCTGTCGCACTTAGGTCAGTTGTTTCAAAACTGAGGTTGTTAGTTTAACAATAAAGTATAGAAAATGAGTGCGGAAAAGGATAAATAGTTGTAACATCTAGATTAATAGCTGTATTTTGAACGTTTGACTCGGGTAAGATAATTAGTTTAGCATTGCAATAAGGTATAGAAAATGAGTGCTGAAAAGGAGAAATAGCTGTAACATCTAGATAAATATCTTTATTTTGAACGTTTGACTGAAATACGATACTTTTCTCCCAAATACGATAATTTTGAGCTTCTGGTACGATATTTGGACATTTCCAATCTGGCAACACTGTTTCAAAGGTCCTTACAGCCCAAAACAGCAAAATAACCAAAAGCTACAGTGACACTGGCAAAACTAATACATACGGTAAACAACAGGATAAAAACGACAGATTATGTCCATGTTTTTTTCCACAATATTACGTTTTATTATGTACGGAAAGCACATACTCTATTTCTCTCGCTCTCTCTCACTCACAGACGCACACATACAGTTAGCACCAGTGTTGCCAGATTGGGCGGGTTTCCGCCCAATTGGGCTTCTTTTGATCGGCTTGGACCGGAGAATAACGCATTGGGCGGGTAGACAAAATTTGGGCTGCTTTAAAAAAAATAAAAGCCGCCCAATCAGCCTTGAAGATGGTCGAGCTGGTTTCTTGCTGATCAAAGCTGGTTTTTCAAACTCTAACCACCTTAAACCAGCTCGGTCTACCAGACTAAAACTACCAGACTAAGTATTAGTCCATCTGATCAATCATCTAGACCAGCTAATGTAAAGCTAACTTGAATTAAACACCGGTGTTATAAAGCAATAAGCCCCAAGAAGCAATGGTTTACAGTGAATTTATAACAGCTAAGGGAAGCGGGGCTTATTGCTTTTACAAAACCGTTATTCCATATACGTAGCAAAATTTCACAAAATAAAACAGAGCAAAAAAAGTGTAATGATATTAATAAAAACATTATTCTTCCGCCAACCAAAGTAGTTCCTCAGAAACGGTTGTGGTTGCTGAGCAACACACAAACATAAACAAAGGTGTACGTTTGTAGAGTAATTTACAACAGCTTCGAACGTGGCTCAGCCAATCAGAATCAAGGACCGGAGCTGTTTGTCTTATAAGCAGGCTTTTGCAGCAGGATGTTCATCTTCCAAACATCTCAGTCGACTCTCATGGCGGCTCCAGAGTCTGACACACTGATTTAACGAAAAAGGACAGTCCAAGAATCACCCAGATGTGCACAGCACACACAACGACACACACATGAGTCAGTCAGCCGGAGGGGACAGCAGCGACACACACACACATTATAATTACTACTGACTAACCCCAGAGACAATATGAGGAGCAGAAGATTGGATACTCATACAAAAATGAATGGAAAATATCAGAACGCTCAATATTGCAGCTGTAAGAATGAAAGCCTGCCTTATAACTATGAGAGTCAATTATTTTTCATTTTTGATAGAAGCATTGCCTGCTTTTGTTTCTTTTTATTTCGCTTTAGGACACAAATTAGCCAGAGCAACATGAAAAACAGTTTTTCTGGTATGATTTGAACTAAAAAATGATTATATAATTTAAATGCTAATTTAAAATACTGAATAATATTTATGTTACAAAATACTTCTAATTCAATAAATCCAATAAATGCTGTTTCGAACTTTCTATGAATAAAATTAGTCCTGAACAAAACGTCAGTTTTTATAAAATATGGTTTTCAACATTGATAAGAAATGTTTCTTGATCAGCAAATCAGGATATTAAAATGATTTCTTAAAATAGCCATGCACATTCACCAGTATAATATATACCAATATACAAAAAAACAATAATTTATTATACATTATAAAAAACAGATCAAAAGTTTACCCAACTAATATACCAAATAAAAACATTAATTTGTAAAATAATAATATGAAATAATAGAACAATTATGAAATAATATTTTTGAAAATAAATAAAATACCCACCAGACCAATATACCAATAAAAATATAATAATTTATTAAATAATATTATGAAATATATAATAAAAAAAAATATTATTAAACAGTATTTTATAAAAATAATTAAAATGTGCACTGGATCAATATACCAAATAAAAAACAATAATTTATTAAATATTATGAATATATATACTGAAATATTATAGAATAGTATTTAAAAAAAATAAAAATAAAATGTGGACCAGACCAGTATACCAAAGAATTGCTTAACTAATATTATAAAATAATAATATAATAAAATGAAATATTACAAAAAAACATTTAAATTTTTATAAAATATGCACCAGACCAATACACCAAATAAAACCATTCATTTGTAAAATAATATTAAATAATAGAACAATAATGAAATATTATGAAACTTAAATATGCACTAGACCAATACACCAAATAAAAAACAATTATTAAAAAATAAAATTATGAAATAATATAATAAAAATTAATTATGATGAAATAACATTTTTTAAAATAAAATATGCACCCACATAATATACCAAATAAAACCATTTATTTGCAAAAGAATATTATTTAAAAAATGTTAATTTTATCAAATAAACACCAAATATAAATTAAATAAAAATAAAAAACAATTATTAAAAAGTAATATTATGAAATCATATAATAAAAATGAAATATGATGAAATAACATTTTTTTAAAATAAAACTTAAATATGTACCAGACCAATAAACCAAATAAAAATCAATAATTAATTAATAATATAATAAAAACTATGAAATTATGAAATAACATTAAAAAATGCACCCAAAAAATATAACAAAAAAACATTTGTAAAAAACAATAATTTATAAAATAATATTACAAAATAATATAATAAAAACTAAATATTATGAAATAACATAAAAAATCCAAATAAATAATATAATAATAATAATATACTAAATAAAAAACAATAATTCATGAATTTTATGAAATAACATTTTTAAAAAATAAAATCTGCACCCAACTAATATACCAAATAAACCCATTTATTTGTAAAAGAATAATTGTAAATAATAGAAAAATGAAATATTATGAAATAGCATAAAAAAATAAATATGCACCAAACAAATACACCAAATAAAAAATAAAAAAACATTAATATATTCAATAATATAAAAAAATGAAATAACATATTTAAACATAAACTAAATATGCATCAGAACAATACAACAAATAAAAACCAACTATATGTTTTCTGAGCTGCATTTTCCAGTATATTTCTACACCAATGCGCTCCAACATGGATCTTGAGGGAATCATATGATATTAGCATACAGTAATAGCTGTGGCCAAAAGCACAGTGCTATCAATTACTCCAATACCACAGTAGCGCTTGTTCACCTTCAAACACAATCCAATACGCAATTTAGAGCCCGTGGATCAATAAACCAATTAAAAGAGACACTTTACACACAATTGACACGCAGTGACATGTTCAGAGGCACTTACAAACACGTAATGTGACGCGTGTGCAACCGCATGCCCTCAGACAATGCATATACACTCCTGTCATTGCTCATATGTAGCTTGTCTCAAATACTAGAGTATTGCCATAATTGGAGTTTCTCAATTGGTACCTTGTCCAAAGAACATGGTAATACCATGGTATTTCTCTGTAAGGGTAACACTCTGATTCACCTTGAGACAGGATTCAATTAGCAATTTAAACCACATTGAAATCAATTCACTAATTAAAAACGACCCTTCAAGCAGCATGTAAAAGCAGCACAGAAATGCACAACAAGCTGTAAAAGCACTAAACATGATACATAACATATGAGAAACCTGATTAAATACTGAGTAAATATTCAAATAAATACATTTTGCTTATATACTAAAAAATAATATTATGAAATGTATAACAAATTTTAAATATTATAAAATTAAATTAAAAAATAAATAAATAAAATGCGCACAAGGCCAAATAAAACTAATAATTTACTAAATAATATTATAAAATAATATAATAATACAATTATACAAATAAAAACATTTCTTGTTTAAAACATTTAATTATATATTATAATCGAAATTATTCTAATTATTTTTTAAATTTAAGATGCATACATTCATTGAAATGTAAATTTAATCGTTAAAATATATTTACAATATTAACCATTATCTAAAATCTCTTAATAATTAATGCTTAAAACAAGAAAAAAAATTATTTATTTTATATTATAATTATAATTATTCTAAGTAATTATATCTAATTTAAGATACATATACTCTCTAAAATGTACATTTATTCATTAAAATATAATTAAAATATTAACAATTATCTAAAATCTCTTAATAATTAATGCTTAAAACAAGAAAAAATATTATTTATTTTATATTATAATTATAATTATTCTAATTATATCTAATTTAAGATACATATACTCTCTAAAATGTACATTTATTCATTAAAATATAATTAAAATATTAACAATTATCTAAAATCTCTTAATAATGAATGCTTAAAACAAGAAAAAATATTATTTATTTTATATTATAATTATATCTAATTTAAGATGCATATACTCTCTAAAATGTACATTTATTCATTAAAATATATTTAAAATATTAAAAATGATCTGAAATCTCTAAATATCTTATGCAACTGAACTTCAAGTAAATATGATTTTAAATGATGCAAAACATGAAAAAAAATGTATGCTTTAAAAAAAATTATTTCCAATTTTGGTAATAAAAATATTTCAATTATCTAAAAATTTAACTTAAAACATTTTAAGTTGCATGTACATGATTATTAATATATACATATATATATATATATATATATATATATAATCTAAAAAATTATATATATAATCAAAAATGAATTAAAAAATGCTTTTAAAAGATGCAAAACAAGACAGAAATACAGCTAATTAATGCTTTTTACAAGGAAAAAATATTTTCAATTTCAAATTTAATTAAAAATTAATTTTTAAATATGTTTTTAAAAAAATGCAAAACAAGACAGAAATACAGCTAATTAATGCTTTTTACAAGAAAATGTATTTATGATTTTTGTAATAAAATAATTATAATATTTAAATTATATAAAAAATTTAAGCAATTTAAGATGCATGTACTTCAGAAATGTCAATGTAATACTCAAAATATTTTTACAATTTTTTATTCACACACACACACACACACACACACACACACATATATATATATATATATATATATATATATATATATATATATATATATAAAATTTTAAAATATAAAAAATACTTTTAATTTCTAAAGCAATTATTAGTAAATAAATATGCAAGTAAATATGCTTTTAAAAGGTGCAAAACAGGACAGAAATACAGGCAATTAATGCTTAAAACAAGAAAAAAAAATATTGGTAATAAAAATAATTATAATATTTAAATTATATAAAAATGAAAACGATTTAAGATGCATTTACTTCTGAAATGTAAATGTAATATTTAAAAAATATATAATATCTATTATATTATAATATTACTATAATTTAATATATATTATAATTAGTGGTGGGCTGTTATCGGCGTTAACGTGCTGCGTTAATGTGAGACTCTTAACGGGCGATAAAAAAAATATCGCCATTAATCTATTCTCAAAGTTGGGTTGCGAGCTGGGTCTAAACTACGCAAGCTATGATGACTTTCACCTTGATATTTTAGCGTGGATGTATACCTAGTCGAATTGCACTGTAGGGGGCGAGAACGAGTCTTCAGCCTGTGTGTATGCCTACTGTGAAATTACCACATCAAACGAGACGTGCTAACATGGATGCAGCAATGAAGCCGCCGGGTTTGCTTCAGGGCAGGTGCGTTGCTAGGGGCACGTGCCCCAGTGAAAATCTGCTGTGCCCCAGTAAAATCTCAAATTTGAGTTATAATTTACTTTGATAATCCCGAAATAAAGACATTTAACTATATGCCACTGAATTGACGCTTCTAAAAGCAACGCAGTTTAACTATGCACGCAGATATCCATGCCCGTGCGCGTCTGTGTATTTAACTGCAACGCGCACGTCATGCAGCCTTTTACACAGAAGTACATGCAGTGTAGGAATAGTTGGTTACACAAGTTTGTATAGTTAATTGTGTTGTAAATGCAATTGTCAAGCAGTTTGTGATGCATTTTGGAAACAGGAGATGAGCGCCTGGTCTAATGCGCCACCTGGCTTGAGAAACCCGTTCTCAAAGACTTACTTTTAGTCATTATTTGGGTAGCACACATATTCTGAATGCCTTCGGCAGAATTCAAATTAGCCATTTTAATATAGATTAATTCCAAGATTACAGTGAGATTAATCTAGATTAAAAAAATTAATCTGTGCCAACCACTAATTATAATATATTAGTATATTAGTCCAATTTTATATATATATATATATATTATATATATGTAATATTTTCTCTGAAATCTTCCAAAGCAATTAAGCTTTTAAGTAAATATGCTGTTAAAAGATGTAAAACAAACAAAAAACATTACAGCAGAAGAGCCAGATTTTTTGGGATATAAGCTAGAAAAAGCACTAAACATGCATGACAACATGAGATGCCCTCAAAAACTGACTAAATATTACAATTCATGCATGTTCCTTACAGCATGTACTGCAAAAAAAAAAAAAAAAAAATTAATTGTTGATAAAAAATAAATCAAATATTTGAATTATATAAAAAAATATTAAAATGCATATATTCTCTTAAGAGTAAACTTAATAATATTAGAAATTGTATTAAAATAAGAAAAGACCAAACCACAGCTGAAGAACATGCATGTCCTTGAAATAATGCTCAAAACAAGAAACAAAATTAGCTGTTTTTTACTTATATATATATATATAAATTAAGATGCATATATATACTCTGAAGAGTAAACTTAATAATATTAACTTAAAATTATTTAATAATATGACAAAAAAAAAACACAGCTGAAGAACATGTTGCATGTCCTTGAATTAATGCCAAAAACAAGAAAACAAAATGGTCTGATTTGATTAATGCTTAAAACAAGAAAACAATATTTTGGTAATAAAAATAATTATAATATTTAAATTATATAAAAAAATGATCAATTTAACAATTTAAAAAAATGAACAATTTAAGATGCATTTACTTCT
>NC_133385.1:8007821-8026280 GCF_049309525.1 Garra rufa
TTTCTAACGTATAAGTAAAAACATACAAATGCCTTTGTAATTATGAAAATGATTTTGTAAAGAAAAAATACTAAACTTTAAATTTTTATTTAGTAATTATTGTTGTATTCATATTTGTTATTTAAATAATTGTATTAAATAATTTAAATATTTAAATTATTTTAAATTTCACGTGACAACAATGTAGCATATTACTGTTCCAAATGTTTATTGTTGCAAAAAATACAAAGATATAAAAAATTAAAATACACTGCTAAATATAGAAACTGTCATATAATATGTATATTCCATAGTTAGATTTTGCTTTCTAAAGATAAAATAAATATACAAAAGTCACTGCTAAATATAAAAAACAGCTTTGATGAACAAAAAATATTGCTAAGCCTAATGTTTTTTTATTTTATATACATATATACACACACACACACACACACACACACACACACATATATATATATATATATATATATATATATATATATATATGTGTGTGTGTGTGTGTGTGTGTGTGTGTGTGTGTGTGTGTGTGTGTCATAATACAGACCGTGTATGATCAGCATACTACAGTACTTTCAAGATCAATGAGGACTATTATACCTACAGAAAGTGATCTGTTCCATTTCCATTCCTCTCAGTACCAGTTATTACTCACTCCAGTTATTAAATTAATTAACTTATTATTGTCGATTACACAGCAAAATGAAGTGCACTACATAACTGCATCTGACAGCAGTAACACAAGCAAAATCTGATTCTAGCCTCACACACTACTTAAGGTGGACTTTGAATTTTTCTTTAACTTCTGAAAAAAAATCTATTTTTATCATATCATTTCGAGTCAGTCAAAAATCAGCAGTCTATGCTCAAACTGCCTGTTTCCCTACATTACTAGTGAAAGAGTGCTGGGAGAAGCGGCTGTTATATCAAAAAGTAGAGTACAGAACAAGAGGTCTCCTCCAACCCCAAGACAGGATGTAATTATCACAGCGCTCCACACACACACACACACACACACACACACACACACAGCAATCTGAGCCTCAGCAGACTTCATTAAGGATTTAATACCAATCTGCTTGACCCCACGACACCTAGTCATGACGCAGGGGAACCATGAAGTCCAACTGACTGACTTCACTCATCCGCTCCGGGTAGAACACAATCAAATACTAAAAGTCAGCATGTAACTGTGTTCAGCAGCCATTTTTACTTCAGTAATGGGACATATTTCTAAGAGTGGGAAAAAAAGTTTTTTCTTCACAAAACAATATACAAAAACTCAATTGAAAACAATGATGCATATGATTTAAATTACTGCTGATTAGTTTGTAGTTTCACAATCAACTCACAATCTAATGATTTCAAGCCTTCGAGTGCTCGAAAATCAGGACAGAAAATCTGGAAAAAGTCTGGAGATGCACTAATTAAATGGCCTGTGCTGATTAACAAATCTTCAGAGGTTCTTATTGAGTCTTTAAGGAAGAGTAAATTAAGTAAAAAAGCAGGTCACAGGCTGGTCAACAGTTAAGTCTCAACAAACTCCTTCCATTGATGCATAATTGTATGACACTGCAGTTCAGCATTTAAAACAATTGACTCTTTAAAGCCTGACATGTAAAATAATAGACAGAAAATTAGAGTAGAAGTAGAAGCAATTCAATTAATAACGTACCACAGGTTTTTTATATACATATATAATAAATAAAAATAATAAAATTAGATAATAGAAAATAGAAATAGAATAGAGAACGCTAGTGCTAGAATGTCATTATTACTTTTTTATAATAAATAAAAAACAAGCAGATCGAATAAAAAAGAATAGAGAACGCCAGTGTTTTAGAGGGTCAAGGTCTTTTTTTAAATAAATAAATTAAAAGAAAACAAGTATATAGAATAAAAAAGAATAGAGAACGCTAGTGTTTTAGAGGGTCAAGTTTTAATAAATAAAAAGAAAACAATTCAAAAGAACAGAAAAAGAAGAGACCACTAGCTTTAAAGGGTCAAGTTTTTAGTAAATATAAACAAAAGTCGACTGAATAGAAATAGAATAGAGATTGTTAGTGTTAGAAGGTCAAATGTTTTTTAATAAATAAAAAGAAAAGTAGATTGAATAGAAATCAAATAGAAATTGCTAGTGTTAGAAGGTGAAGGTTTTTTTAATAAATAAAAAGAAAAGTGTATTGAATAGAAATAGAATAGAAATTGCTAGTGTTAGAAGGTGAAGGTTTTTTTAATAAATAAAAAGAAAAGTAGATTGAATAGAAATAGAATGGAGATTTTTAGTGTTGGAAGGTCAAATGTTTTTTAATAAATAAAGAGAAAAGTAGATTGAATAGAAATAGAATAGAAATTGCTAGTGTTAGAAGGTGAAGGTTTTTTTATTAAATAAAAAGAAAAGTAGATTGAATAGAAATAGAATGGAGATTGTTAGTGTTGGAAGGTCAAATGTTTTTTAATAAATAAAGAGAAAAGTAGATTGAATAGAAATAGAATAGAAATTGCTAGTGTTAGAAGGTGAAGGTTTTTTATTAAATAAAACGAAAAGTAGATTGAATAGAAATAGAATAGAAATTGCTAGTGTTAGAAGGTGAAGGTTTTTTTATTAAATAAAAAGAAAAGTAGATTGAATAGAAATAGAATGGAGATTGTTAGTGTTGGAAGGTCAAATGTTTTTTAATAAATAAAGAGAAAAGTAGATTGAATAGAAATAGAATAGAAATTGCTAGTGTTAGAAGGTGAAGGTTTTTTATTAAATAAAACGAAAAGTAGATTGAATAGAAATAGAATAGAAATTGCTAGTGTTAGAAGGTGAAGGTTTTTTATTAAATAAAACGAAAAGTAGATTGAATAGAAATAGAATAGAAATTGCTAGTGTTAGAAGGTGAAGGTTTTTTTAATAAATAAAAAGAAAAGTAGATTGAATAGAAATAGAATAGAAATTGCTAGTGTTAGAAGGTGAAGGTTTTTTATTAAATAAAACGAAAAGTAGATTGAATAGAAATAGAATAGAAATTGCTAGTGTTGGAAGGTGAAGGTTTTTTATTAAATAAAACGAAAAGTAGATTGAATAGAAATAGAATAGAAATTGCTAGTGTTAGAAGGTGAAGGTTTTTTTAATAAATAAAAAGAAAAGTAGATTGAATAGAAATAGAATAGAAATTGCTAGTGTTAGAAGGTGAAGGTTTTTTTAATAAATAAAAAGAAAAGTAGATTGAATAGAAATATAATGGAGATTGCTAGTGTTAGAAGGTGAAGGTTTTTTATTAAATAAAACGAAAAGTAGATTGAATAGAAATAGAATAGAAATTGCTAGTGTTGGAAGGTGAAGGTTTTTTAATAAATAAAAAGAAAAGTAGACTGAATAGTAATAGAATAAAGTTTGTTAGAGTTTGAAGGTCAAGGTTTTTAATAAGTAAAAAAGTAAACTGAATAGAAATAGAATAGAGATTGTTAGTGTTTGAAGGTCAAGGTTTTTTAATAAATAAAAAGAAAAGTGGATTGAATAGAAATAGAATGGAGGTTTGTTAGAGTTAGAGAGTCAACGTTTTTAATAAAAAAGAAAAGTAGATTGAATAAAAATAGAATAGGGATTGTTTGTGTCAGAGGGTCAAGGTTTTTTAATAAATAAAAATTTGACAGAATAGAAATAGAGAACGCTAGTGCTAGAAAGTCAAGACACTATTAATAAATAAAAAGAAAAGTGGATTGAATAGAAATAGAATAGAGAATGTTAGTGTTAGGGGGTCAAGGTTTTTAAATAAATAACAAGAAAAGTAGACTGAATAGAAATAGAATGGAGGATTGTTAGAGTTAGAGAGTCAACATTTTTAATAAAAAAGAAAAGTAGATTGAATAGAAATAGAATAGAGAATGTTAGTGTTAAAGGGTCAAGGTTTTTTAATAAATAAAAATTAGATAGAATAGAAATAGAGAACGCTAGTGCTAGAAAGTCAAGACACTATTAATAAATAAAAAGAAAAGTGGATTGAATAGAAATAGAATAGAGAATGTTAATGTTAGGGGGTCAAGGTTTTTAAATAAATAACAAGAAAAGTAGACTGAATAGAAATAGAATAGAGATTGTTAGTGTTAGAAGGTCAATGTTTTTTAATAAATAAAAATTAGATAGAATAGAAATAGAGAACACTAGTGATAGAAAGTCAAGACACTATTAATAAATAAAAAGAAAAGTAGATTGAATAGAATTCGAATAGAGAATGCTAGCTTAAGAGGGTTAAGTGTAGATAGAAGAGATGTGTCTCTTCAACAGTTTCTTGAAGATGGCTAAAGACTCAGCTGCTCAGATCAAGTATCATTATGAACTCAACAATGAGCTCAACATGCTATCCACATTACTTCTGTACCCCTATTCTCTTAATGTACGACAACTATTGACTTTCTAAAACTATTTTTAGCAGAAACATCTGAGACAAAGCTACTAGAATGAAACATAACTACGTCTCCTGAGCTCCTAAAGAGCAACCTATGAGTAATAAAATGCTCCTCTGGGAATGTCATGCAGGTGTAAAATGAAGCGTCAGACACGTCTGAAACAGATCGAACAACTACAGACAGCAGAATATGAAAATATTGAGCGCAAAAAAGCCCTGAAAATCTCTGTTGTCCCATTTGTCCTTGAATGAAGACAGTATGTATCTATGTCTCACTCTCATTACATTCGTCTGTCTGAAAGTCTGCCTGTCTTCCTATATATGAAGGAAAAGACGCAACCCGATCCCTCTATTTGGACCGGCAACTCCATCCACCCAGCGGACCTACAGTACAGATGAACCTAATCTTTCACGTTTCTGAACAAGCTTGTTCTCTTCACTGGAAAACTCAGAGGTCGGGAATGCAGAGACAATCTTAAAGGGACAGTGCACTCAAAATCTGTCATATTTACTCACCCTCATGACTTTCTACCATCTGTGGAACATGAACAAAAGAAACAAAAGAAATCTGAGCTCATTATTTTTCTTTCACCTCTATAATGCATTGATGACTGTAAGTGGACTCGGTCTGATTTCATTGGCTTTTCATTGAGTTGGAATGGCATCGACCTGAGCGCTGACGATACACGGCTGACTCCGATCCCCGACAGACGAGTATTCGTTTACACGCTCACACAAATGTGTTTATATTCCTGTGGCAACATGCCTCTCACATCTAATGTGCTTAATGTAAGCTAATTCCTACTTGTGTTTGGATTTGAAGAACCCCCTGTAAATATTATAACTGTAAATATTAAACTATTAAACCCTAGTAACTGCATAACAACAAACTACCGATCTCAACACTTTATCAACTGAAAAAACACCCTCACATAACTCAAAACACCCGAATAACCATGTAACAACAAGCTAACATCCTAAAACACCCATAGCAACTAGATATCAACACTTGGACATAACTCAAAACACCCTAGTAACTGCATAGCAACAAACTACCTTTCTCAACATCTTATTAACTGAAAAAACACGCTCACATAACTTAAAACACCCGAGTAACCATGTAACAACAAGCTACAAAACACCATAGCAACTAGATATCAACACCTGGACATTACTCAAAACACCCAGCAACCACACAGCACCACGCTAACAACCCAAAACACCTTAGCAACTGCACAGCAATAATCTCACATGACTCAAAACACTCTAGTAACTGTGTAACAACATGCTAACTAACAACACACAACATCTTAGCAACTAGATATCAACACCCGGACATAACTCAAAACACCCTAGTAAACCGATTTGCCCATAAAAATAATTTAATTTTGAAATGCGCTCTTTGGCTCCGACGCAGCCTGTCAGAGCTCACCACTCTGTGCCCTAGAGCAGTCTCTGCCTACCGCGCATCTGATTTGTTGGGAGTCGCGAGTCCGACCAATCAACTCGAAGGCTGAAGGCACTGAAGACACAGAACGCTTGCTGGAGCTGTTAAATATTATTTGTTTGTGTTTTGTTTCAGTTTAATATGTTAATTACGAAAGAAGTCTGTGTAATTTGTAAATGTCATAAAGGACGTGGTATGAATTGGATGGCAATATGCCGGGAGAATTTGAGAGGGTCAGACACAATTTTTGACCACTTTGTACGTTTTTATTTGTGGAAAATCCCTTCTTAAACGAATTTCGTTTTGTATCATTTTTTTCTTAATTTTTAAGGCATGCTTCCACGGCCTGAAGAAAAGGCTAAAACCTACTTTATTAGAGCTACAGAAATACAAACTTATCGCTTAAATGCACATCTTCCAGCCCAGGGTCAAGTCTTTATAAACATTAACAACTATTTGGGACATATATGATGTAATGTAAAACTATGAATGCGCCGTGGCGGCAGGATTCTGTCGGCTGAATGAACGCTGTTTGCTTTCTCACGTCACCTCTTTAAATCTGCAACTTTGCTGGCTAAGAATATGACCAGCTGGATATAAATCAATGCAATCAATTGTGACATTAAACATTGTTGTCGGACTTAACCTCTCATACTCTATGACAGCGGAGCGTGAGCCGCTTCAGCAATGAACGCAACCCAGAAATACTATCGGCATGGAATTTTGCTAATAACCGATAGTTCCGCCAATCAACTATCGGTGCCGATTAATCGGTAAAACCGATACATCGGTCGACCTCTATCAACAACCCAAAACACCTTGGCAACTGCATAGCAACACCCTCACATAACTTAATTTAAAACACCCCAGCAACCACAAAGCAACATGCTAACAACCCAAAACACCTTGGCAACTGCATAGCAACACAATCACATAACTCAACTCCAAACACCCTAGCAACTGCATAGCAACACCCTCACATAACAACTCAGAACACCCTAGCAACAACACAGCAACACACTAACAACAACTCCAAACACTTTAGTGACTACATAGAAACACCCTCAGTACTTAGATCACACTGACGACCGCATAGTAACACGTTAACAACAACTTTAAACACCTTAGCAACTGCATAGCAACATCCTCACATAACTACTCAAAACTCCCTAGCAACTGTGTAGCAACACATTAACAACCCAAAACACCTTAGCAACTACATAGCAACACCCTCACAAAACTCAAAAGACATTAGCAACTCCACAGCAATATGTTAAGAACCCAAAACACCTTAGCGACTGCAGAGCAACACCCTCGGATAACTCAAAACACATTAGCAACTCCATAGCAATATGTTAACAACCCAAAACACCTTAGAGACTGCATAGCAACACACAAACAACTCCAAACACCTTAATGACTGCATAGCAACACTCTTACAACTCCAAACATCCTAGCAACTGCATATCTACCAGTGATGCGCGGGTCAATGTATAAACAACCCAAACCTGAAGTTTTTAAATAACCCGCCCGCAACTCGGACCGCAAAAAATAAAAAATAAATAAAAAATATTTACCCGACCCGCTTCCTGACCCGCATGTTTAATATCTGCGACTGACACCAGCGATTATATGCAGCTATGCGGTGGAGATGCGTTCACTGTCAAACATCATTCGGCATTAATTAGGTAATTTTGTCAAAAGAAACGTTCTTGATTACAAGAAAAATACAGATTGTTCTTGTTGTGATTTATTTTGTCTTTCCTTTATACAGATTTAAATAGTTTTGTTTTCGAAGTACTCTAAATTATGTCAGTGATTCTCCGATGTTAAATATGATCAATAGTTATTTTATTTCAATCTACAGTGTAATAAAAGTTAATTTTATTATTTCTTTAAAAGAAAAATATTAGCCTATAGCCCTAAATATATATAGACTACAAGCTAATTCCTTTTTTCTTAACTTTTAACTTCTTCTAAAAATTATCAAGAATATTAAGGCCCAATCCCAATTCTATTTTTTACCCCTTCGCCTACCCCTCGCCCCTTCCCCTTGTCCCTTGAAACAAAGTGTAAAGGGGAAGGGCTAAAATATTTCCCCTAAGAAATGGGACACCACTACAACACTGTAATACGTCATCATAGGTTGTCGCTAGTTCCTAATGTTACGTCAGAGGACATGCGCAGATGTTTATCACTCATTCCAAGATGTCAAAATGTTGTCATGTTGCAAAAAGTACAAATGTACGGTGTACGCACCGTTCATTCACATGTGGCCGTAAGCAAAACAAACAACGCATTATCACATGCGCGGCAAATTGCTAATCAGTGTAGTGGTGCCTGGAGAAGTATATATGCTTCATTTGTGAATTTCGTTTTGAACTTTTTATTTGAACGCATTCGTTTTCTGTATCCTTGGACTAAAATGTTTACAGGGGTTCACTGGTTTAAGAAATTTCTGATCGTAAAAATCAGCTTCTTTTTATTTGTAAGGTATCGTTTTTATTATTATGTACTGATTTAAATTACTGGTGCGGTGAGCGGGCGCAGGTGCATTAGGCGCAATCATCAAATACATTTCAAAGCAAGCCGGTGTTGTGCCCAATTCTGACCCCCGCCAGATTACTACCCCCCTAGTATAGGTAGGTTTAGGGTTAGGTGTGGGGGAGGGGTTAGGATTAGGGGTGGGGTTAGGATTAGGCAATCAGGTAGCGCTTTCAACGAGAGGGGGTCATAATTTGGCAGGGGTCGAAAAAAGGCACAACACCGGCTCCACGGTCCTGACTGCATCATCACTGCCTTTATTGGGTGTTTTGAGCGAATATTTACATTTATTCACATGACTGGATGTGGTGGACTGCCATGATTTTGGCGAATGCAGGACACTGAATAATGCGCATCAGAGGGGATTTAAAAAGTGGAAGTGTGTATACACCGTATACCGCGTATACCACACCTACACCACCGTTGCAAATTGCCGTGCCACTGGTCTTTCATGTTTCTAACATGCAGTCAAGTGTATATGACATGAAAATATATTTTGTAATATCGTGCAATCAGTGCTATCTGCTAGCAAACTTTAGCGATTTTTTTGCAAACGTTTATTTACAAAACAACACCATAAACACAAACACAAGATTGAAGGTAATATACATATAATGAAACATTGTCATGAAAATCCTTATTAAAGGCAAAAATTACTTATATTTACGAGTCTGCTTGCTCGAGTGAGCAGCCATGTTGGAAATTTCTCTTAGCCCTTCGTTTGAAGTGAGGTCCTGAAAAATCTTCGTTTGGAGGGCTATCTGGCCCTTTCCCTTACCCCTACCCCTCCAACCAAAAGAGAAATGAGACACCCCTACCCCTTCACGTGAACGCGCCAAACGGAGGGGTAGGGCTAAGTGTAGGGGTAAGGGGTAGAATTGGGATTGAGCCTTAATATTAAATCAACTCAATAGGCTAAAGAATTTTCTTATACAAACTTAACGAATGCACTTCAAAACGAAGTTTTCATATATAAATTCAGGAATCACGAATATGACAAAATAATATTATTTTTTATATATTAGTTGTATAGCTATAATAGTTGTATCAAATGAATAAGGAAATTATGCCTTGAATTTATTAAGTAATGTTTAATTTACTTCGTTTCGCTCTCTGGAAATGTAAAGAAAAAATACCGCTTTTACTTGGAATTCGTTTTTAATCCCTGGTTTTAAATAAGCATATACATGAGATAATTTATATATTTTTGTTTGAATATTTCTTATAAATTACAAAGGTTTAATTGGAATCTTTATTTCAAACGACCCGACCGACCGCGACCCGAATAATTAAAAAATATTTTTGGATGACTCGTAACTGCGGGTAACCGCGGGTGACCACAGGCACCCGCTCATTTTGGATCAACTCGCGCATCACTGATATCTATATACCAACATCCAAATACCATAGCAACTGCATAGCAACACACTAACAACTCCAAACACCATAGTGACCGCATAGCAACACCCTCACAACTCAAAACATCCTAGCAACTGCATAGCAACACACCAACAACTTTAAACACCCTAGCAACTGCATAGCAACACACTAACAATTCAAAACACCCCAGGAACTGCATATTATTAACAACTCTAAACACCATAGTGACTGCATAGCAACACACTAACAATTCAAAACACCCCAGGAACTGCATATTATTAACAACTCTAAACACCATAGTGACTGCATAGCAACACCCTCACATAACTTATAATACCCTAGCAACCACACAGCAACATGCTAACAAATTTAAAACAGCTGTAAAAAAACAAATAGCAAAAACACATTAACTGAAAAGCAAATTATTAATAAAAGCTATAATTGTAGCATAAAAATAATACTAAAATAGCATTGATTTTGACACATTTAATTAGCAGATGAAAGCAAAACCTGCCTATAGACACACCCACTCACACTGGTAACATACTGTTAAGTCTTCCTTTAATGCACATCCAACTAAGCACTCAATTTAGCTTAATGTTACAGGCAGAGGTGACCCGTCTAAGCTTAATGAGGCAGCGACAGGTGCAACTTCCTGCTGAAGTGCAGGTCATTTCCTGTTGCAGCTGACGGACACAAGGTCAAAAAGCGTTCTGAGTGCCAAAACACACACAAACACGCGTTCACTTAGCTATCACCCTAATGAAATAACACTGTAAACTCTGTAGACTCAGAAGGTTTGCTGGTCTTAAACAAACAAATAAACATTATTTAATTAATTTACTGTACAAATCATTTTTACATTAAGGGCATCCTCAAAAGAAGGTCTCCAAAGTATAGCTAAGTAAACACAGAAATTCTCTCCCTCAAGCACACACTCTCAAACTTCCTCCCACACAGTAACACACACTTGTTAGTATGCTTGTTAGTATGCATGTGCACATCCTCACTAACTAAAGCACACACATGCACGCACAGGTTCAGAGGGCATGTATGAGCTCAATGACCTCGCGACACCCGCTGTGATTGCCTGTGGTCAGTCTTCTGCGGGGAATAAGGTCAAAGGTCACGTACAGTTGTGGCTGAGGATATCTGACTGAATTTACGATTGCCTGTACGTGTGAGATCTGCGGGCATGTTCAATTAACTATTTGGCTTCTGGTGGCATAAATGGGAGATGGCTCTTTTACTTTGAAAAACCTTTCGGGTCACTCAAGGTCGTTCCAATCAGCGCTTCCATTTAAAAGTGAGGCTGAAATTACAGGTCACTGTTTTTCAGTCTTGTTTTTAAGTGAAGAAAACCCTTTCGGCTCTTCAGGTGATGTCACACAATGAACGTGTGATATCAGAAAAAAAAAAAACGACATTTACTGAACAAATGTGGTTGCAAGAGTGTTGCTATATAGTTGCACATGTTGCATGCTGGTAGCGACAGTATGCGGTTGCTAGGGTGTTGCTATGCCATTCCTAATGTATTCTAAGTGGTCTTGAGCATGTTGCTTGGTAGTTGCTACAGTATTTGGTTGCTAGGGTGTTGCTGTGTGGTTTCTAAGGTATGTTAAGTGGTCTTCAGCATGTTGCTTGGTGGTTGTCTGCTACAGTTTGTGGTTGCTAGGAAGGTGCTATGCATTTTCAAATGTTTTCAAAATGGTTTTCAGCATGTTCCTTGGTGGTTGCTACAGTATAAAGTTGCTAGAAGGTTGTTATGCCGTTTCTAAGGTATTCTAAGTGGTTTTCAGCATGCTCTTTGGTGGTTGCTACAGTACATGGTTGCTAAAGAGTTGCTATGTACTTTATAAGCCATTCTAAGTGGTCTTGAGCTGTGTTGTTTGTTGGTTGCTACAGTATGTGGTTGCTGAGTGTTGCTATGTGGTGTCTAATGCATTCAAAGTGGATTTAAACATGTTTTTTGGTGGTTGCTACAGTACGTGGTTGCTAGGGAGTTGCTATGTAGTTTATAAGGCATTCTAAGTGGTCTTGAGCTGAGTTGCTTGTTGGTTGCTACAGTATGTGGTTGCTAGAGTGTTTCTAAGTGGTTTCTAATCTTTTCCAAGTGGATTTCAACATGTTGCTTGGTGGTTGCTACAGTATGTGGTTGCTAGGGTGTTGCTATGCTGTTCCTAAGGCTTTCTAAGTTGTTTTCAACATGTTGTTTGTTGGTTGCTACAGGATACAGGAGTGCTACAGGAGTTGCTATGTCGTTTCTAATGTATTCAAAGTGGTTTTCAGTTTGGTGGTTGCTACAGTATGTGGTTTCTAGGGTATTCTAAGGCCGCGATCACACCGAACGCGTTTTAGCAGTTGGAGGCGCCTCTTTTGAATGGTTTTCTGTTGGCAGTGAGCGTTCTGCGCGCTGATTATGCGCTCCGGGCGCCTCGCGTTTTCGCCGCCTGCTGCGCCTCGCGTTTTTGCAGAAGCGCTCTGAGCGCCTGAAGTTGAAAAAAAATCAACTCTGAGCGGAAAAACGCCCAACGTCATTCGCGTTCTTTTCCATTGTCCAATCGAATGAATGGAGAGGCGGGCCTTCTGTTGTGGTGACGAAAGTTTACCGTTGTTTAAAAAGTCCGGAGACTGCAGAAATGGAGGAGAAACCTTTGGTGTCTGTCGTGGGTAACCCGGAGCTGTATTATTTAGGGTTTCTGCTAATATGACAGTTTACTTAACAGCAAAAAAACTAAGATTTTAGAGTGCTCGCGCTATAATCCTTTGATTTGACTGACAGGACAGCTGTTTTGGTCGTTGCTTAGCAACATAAAAAAAACGCAGCACACTGCTCTTTTATTAAAAGTCACCAAACAAGGCAGTGCTGTGTGCCTCGCGTTTTTAGAACTAAAAGACGCTTTTGGTGTGATCAGGGCCTAAGTGGTCTTCAGCATGTTGCTAGCTGGTTGCTAACGTATGTGGTTGCTATAAGGTTTCTAAGGTATTCTAAGTGGTCTTCAGCATGTTGCTTGCTGGTTGCTAAAGTATGTGGTTGCTATAAGGTTTCTAAGGTATTCTAAGTGGTCTTAAGCATGTTGCTTGGTGGTTGCTACTGTCACGGTTCATGGGTTCACAGGTCCATTCTCTCTGTGTTGGTGGTATGTGTGTGTATGTGTTTACATGTGTGTGTGTGTGTGTCAGACCGTGGGTGTGGTTGTCTCCACTGTGATTGTCGCCAGCTGTCGCTCGTTTGTATGCAGCTATTTTAACGTCTGTGTTTCCACCCCATGTTGTCAGATCGTTTGTCTCCGTCCTTCTGTGGGTGTCGTGTTTTCCAGCTCCGGTTCTGGTTCCCTTTCGTCTGGATCCTTGTTCGCTGATTCTGGATTATCCTCTTCGAAGGTTGGCTGTCCATTTGTGTCCCTGTGCTGCCGGCTGCTGGAACACCGCACGCTTCACGTCCTGTTGTTTACTTGCCTTTCTTAATAAACGGCATTGTTCACTCGCTATCGAATCCTGTCTGATTTACACATGACAGAACGATCTGACCCGTTAATGGATTCGGCGAGTGCACCCTCCGTGCAAGAGTTGTTAGCTCTTAACCACGCCCGTATGGATCAACAAGAGGAACATTTACTCAACACAGGGCGTGCCGTGCAAGCGCTGGTGGCACAGGTGTGCGAGCTCACCTCTCAGCTACAACAACTAAGAGCGCCCGCTGCGCCACAAGATCAAGCATTTCCTCAACCTTCTACGTCTGAGTTTTCTGCTCGGCCAGCAATTACTTCCATGAATGCGGTCTGCCCCGTATTCGACCAAGAACCCATGCAGGTGGGTAGAGCTCGGCTTTCCCGGGAGGAGAGGGAACGTCGGAGGTCCAGGGGACTTTGTCTCTACTGTGGTGCGACCGGTCACTTCAGGATGGATTGTCCAGTAAAAGGGGCAGCCCCGACAGTAGAGCTGAGGTTACTGTCGGGTGGGTTATTGCTGGAGAAATCCTCTTCTATGACTCTCCTCCCGGTGAGACTACAATGGGCAGCCACCTTTCACCACTGCCAAGCCTTGGTGGATTCTGGAGCTGAAGGTAACTTCATAGACATTGAGACTGCCCGTTACCTTCACCTCCCCAGTTCTTAGGGTACATCATCTCGTCCGAGGGGGTGCGCATGGATCCCGACAAGGTTAGGGCTGTGGTGGATTGGCCAACCCCAGATTCCCGCAAGGCCCTGCAGAGGTTTCTGGGGTTCGCCAATTTCTACCGGCGTTTCATTCGCAATTTCAGCCAACTAGCCTCGCCTCTGACTGCCTTGACCTCCACCAAGACTACGTTCAGGTGGTCTAGTGCAGCCCATTCTGCATTTACCAACCTTAAGAGCCGCTTTGTTTCGGCTCCCATTCTTGTGGCCCCTGACCCCTGGCCCCAGCGCACGGCTTCGGACGACAAGATGCATCCCTGCGCCTTTTTCTCACGTCGTTTGTCCTCCGCCGAACGCAATTACGACATTGGTAACAGAGAGTTGCTGGCAGCTAAGTTAGCGTTGGAGGAATGGCACCATTGGCTGGAGGGTTCGGGGGTACCTTTTATCGTTTGGACCGATCACAAGAACTTAGAGCAGGCAGGCTCGGTGGCGTCCCATGGCTCGTGACATCCGGGATTTTGTCTTGGCCTGTTCGGCTTGCGCTCGTGGTAAGACTTCCAATCGACCTCCAGAGGGGCTACTTCAACCGCTGTCAGTCCCTTCGAGACCCTGGTCCCACATTGCGCTAGATTTCGTCACTGCCCTCCCACCCTCCCAGGGGAATACAGTTGTTTTAACCGTAGTGGACCGGTTCTCGAAGGCGGCTCATTTCATCCCCTTGCCTAAATTACCTTCCTCCAAGGAGACAGCGGTTACTGTAGTTGACCACGTTTTTCGCATTCATGGCCTCCCGAATGACGTGGTCTCCGACAGGGGGCCCCAGTTTATTTCCAAATTCTGGAAAGAGTTTTGTCGATTACTGGGGGCGACTGTAAGTTTATCCTCTGGTTTCCATCCTCAGAGCAACGGCCAGACCGAGCGAGCCAATGAGGATCTCGAGAGAGTGTTGCGATGTTTAGTTACACAGAATCCGTCCTCCTGGAGCCAGCAACTCTCATGGGTGGAGTACGCACATAACTCGTTACCAGTGTTGTCCACGGGCCTTTCTCTGTTTGAGTGTAGCTTAGGTTACCAGCCACCCATTTTTCCCAGTCTGGAACCCGAAGTTGCGGTCCCCTCTGTTCACGCCTTCGTCCAGAGGTGCCGTCGCACCTGGAGAAGAGCCCGAGAGACTCTTCTCCAGGTGAGAGGGCACATCAAGGCTCAGGCCGATCGCCACCGGGCCACGTCGTGGGTCAAAAAGTGTGGCTTTCTTCTAAGGACATTCCGCTCCGCTCCGTTTCTAACAAGTTAGCTCCTAGATTCTTTGGCCTGTTCACTGTTACCAAGATCATTAGTCCGGTGGCAGTCCGCCTCAAACTCCCTCCAGCGTACAGGAGAGTTCATTCCGTGTTCCATGTTTCTAAATTGAAGCCCGTTTTTCATTCACCCATTAACCCGCCTACTCCGTTGCTAGGGTATTCCTAGTGGTCTATGTGGTTTCTTACTGATCCACGTCAAAAGTCAAATTTTATTTCCCACTTTATACTTGTTATTATAACAGACACCACTAATAAACAAACAACTAAAATTATACACTGATGTATAAACGCTGTACACATTAAAACACATGCACACACATCAAACACTCTCTAGGGTTCACACACCGGGGTACATGTATGACACATCGGGACTCAATTAGCTTTGACTCACAAATGCGAGCCAAACAAACGAGTCGTGAAGAGCCATGCAGCGCAGTTTCACTCTAGCTGTCTAATGAACCGCAGGACCATTCTAATCGATCAGCTTTTACACTGATTAATAAGCATGGAGACCACATTATTATTTCATATTTTACTACAAAATCTTAATTATGAAGCAACACACAGAAAAATACAAATAACTAATTCTGTAGTGTTTGTTTCTGAGGAGAAACATCTAACACAAAGTTTATACTTAGATGAGAATGTTTGGTCAACATACTGCAAATGTTCCAGCCCACTGTACAAACAAATGCACGTACATGATTGTCTTAAAAACAAAAATTTTCCCCAGTAAGTGTGTATGTAACTCACCAGCTTGCGTTGACACCATCCGCAGACACCGCAGAGAGCCACCAACCAAACGCCACACACGGTTACCGCCAACGACACCAGCAGCACGCTCAAAGAGAAGGAGCCTGTGAAACACACACACAATGTTAATATCCGAGCATAGGGGGAACAGTCTGACATTTACTCTGACGAGAACACTAAGAGTTTATGAAGTCTCTGGATCGATATTTTTCACGATGGGAACAAAATGTGACTGGAAAACAAAATCAAAAAGGGTGAAAAAGACGACTGGAGAGCCCAAAAAACATACTGCATCAATCTCAAACACTTACAAATGCAATAGATGTGCACAATTTTCACTGAAGAAAATGTAATCTGAAGAAACTGTGAGTGTACGCACAAAAAAGTTGTTGTTTAGATGCTGTATGTGATTGCTAGGGAGTTGCTATGCGGTTTCTAATGTATTCTAAGTGATTTTCAGCATGTGGTTAGGTAGTTGCTACAGTATGTGATGTTAAGATGTTGCTATGCGGTTTCTAATGTATTCTAAATAGTTTTCAGATGTTGCTTGGTGGTAGCTACAGTATGTGGTTGCTAGAGAGTTGCTATGCAGTTTCTAATGCATTCTAAGTAGTTTTCAGCATGTCACTTGGTGGTTGCTAGAGTATGTGGTTGCTAAGGAGTTGCCATGCAGCTACTAATGCATTCTAAATAGTTTCAGCATGGTTGCCTGTTGGTTGCTACACTATGTGGTTGCTAAGGCGTTGCTATGCAGTTTCTAAGGTATTCTAGGTGGTTTCCAGCATGTTGCTTGGTGGTTGCTATAGTATGTGGTTGCTAGGGAGTTGCAATACAGGTTGTAAAGTATTCTAAGTGGTTTTCAGCATGTTGTTTGATGGTAGCTACAGTATGTGGTTGCTAGAGAGTTGCTATGCAGTTTCTAATGCATTCTAAGTAGTTTTCAGCATGTCACTTGGTGGTTGCTAGAGTGTGTGGTTGCTAAGGAGTTGCCATGCAATTACTAATGCATTCTAAATAGTTTCAGCATGGTTGCTACAGTATGTGGTTGCTAAGGCGTTGCTATGCAGTTTCTAAGGTATTCTAGGTGGTTTTCAGCATGTTGCTTGGTGGTAGCTATAGTATGTGGTTGCTAGGGAGTTGCAATGCAGGTTGTAAAGTATTCTAAGTGGTTTTCAGCATGTTGCTTGATGGTTGCTACAGTATGTGGTTGCAATGCTGTTCCTAGTGTATTCTAAGTGGTTTTCAACACGTTGCTTGGTGGTTGCTACAGTATGTGCTTGCTAGGGCATTGCTATGCAGTTTCTAAGGAATTCTAAGCGGTCCTCAGCATGTAGTTTGGTGGTTGCTACGGTATGTGTTTTCTAGGAAGTTGCCATATTGTTTCTAAGGTATTCTAAGTGCATTGTTATGTGATTTAAATGTATTCTAAGTGGATTTCAGAATGCTGCTTGGTGGTCGCTACAGTGTATGGTTGATATGGCTTTGCTATGCGGGTTCTAAGGTATTCTAAGTGGTTTTCAGCATGTTGTTAGGGTCACTAAAGTATGTGGTTGCTAGGGTGTTGCTATGTAATATTTTAAGTGGTTTTCAGGATGTTGTTTGGTGGTTGCTACAGTATTTGGTTGCTAGGATGTAGCTTTGTAGTATTTTAAGTGGTTTTCACCACATTTATTGGTGTTGGTTACAGTATTGATAGGGTATTCTGGGTGGTTGCTAGAGAATAGGATGTTCTAGTTAGGGTGCTTTGTGGTTGCCAAGGTATTGCTATGCAGTTGCCGAGGTGTTGCTATGTGGTTACTATGGTGTTCTTGGTAGTGTACTTAATGTGTTCTAAATGGATTTTACTGTGTTGCTCTTCAAACTGTTGCTCTGCCATAACAGCAAATGAGCTGAAAGAGAAAACTGGCATTCAACCGTCAAGCTAATGACTGCAGCCAGACATTTCGTAACACAACAACACATAAAATCAATATGCAGCTACAAGAGTCTGCACACACATGCTTACATATACTATAGACTGTGTTTCGATTGTCAATGACACATGAAATGGAGCTTGCTTGGCTAGAGGTACCTGCGTTAGGATACATAATAACAAAGAAAACTGTAGCGTAGAGTGTTTGGTATAACATACATATAGTAGATCAGTTTTGAGGGCTGCACATGTGAGACCCGCAGAGAGACAGACAGAACTGAAACGGGAGACGGGAAGGAAGCTGACAAAATATGATGAATGGACACATCTGCTGATGGAGGTGTAGGGAGGAGATGGAGGGATGGATGGATGGTTGAGGGGAGGGAGGGATGGGAGTAAAGAGTGATAAACGTTTAAGATTGATCTCTCCTGTGAACTGAAGGGACAAAGCGTGATGCACTCATGCAGTCTGTGTGTGTGTGTGTGTGTGTGTGTGTGTGTGTGTGTGTGTGTGTGTGTGTGTGTGTGTGTCCGTATAACACACAGGCTCTTTCATCTGCTGTTCCAGCACATCCTTGTGAAATAAAAGCAGAAGCAAACCTTCAGAAAG
>NC_133385.1:8026780-8041990 GCF_049309525.1 Garra rufa
ATTGAATATAAATGTTTTTTATTTATTAATAAAATGTATTTTATATATTCTTCTTATCAAATGTTTTGCTTAAGCTGTATTTCTTCCGAATAAATGTCACCAGCTTTTACATTTTGTTGTTATCTACATTCAGACATTTTGAGGTGTCCACATTCTTTTGTAAGTCACTTTATCTCTTGCTCTCGTTGTTTCCCTCAGCGCTGTTGTAATCAGACATTGAAGAAGTCGTTCTGGAGAAAGGACTGTGTTTTCTCTATCTCTTTCTTACAGACACACTCTCGCCCATACAAACAGAACAAAACTCAGTTCACCTGTTATGAAACACCAGTTGCATTTCTCTACAATGAACTGAGGTGAAATTGGTTTCTGAAACAGATCAACACTGGATTAATGCTGGAAACTCATCTAGATATCGGATTTGCTCCAGTAAAACAGAGCATTTGGAACTGCAATGAAACCATACTACTTTTTACAGTATGCAGAATGTATACAGTGCATCTGCAATATGCGATTTTTTCTTTTCATGCATGGAATATGGTCTAGCTGCTACCTTTGTCAAAATGCAGTGCACAAAAAAAAGCAATGCATTTGAATTCACGTTGTAGTTTTAGTACAGCAAATGAATCTGCAATTTTTATTTATTTTTTAAAAACATTTCCTAGCATTTCCTTGAGTCCTAGAACAGAATTATTATTATTACTATTATTATTATCATTATTATTAAAAATATTATAAATATTATATTATTATTATTATTATAAAATTCTAAAATAATATTGAACACTAATAGTAACAATACAGATTATATACACGTAGGATTAAAACCATACAAAAAACATTTCCAATACTTGAAATAAAAAAAAACATTAACTGAAAAAAAAAAAAAACTTAAACTAAAAAAAACACAACACAAAAAAATTATTGTTTACTTGAAATAAAACAAATTAAAAAAATTACATTTAAATAATTATTTAATTTCAGATAATTGCCAATGCAACATTTATTATTTTCATTTAGTTTAAGTTAAAGTATTAAAACGACAAAAACAAATTAAATTAAAAATAATAAATAATAAATAAACACTAATAACACATAGACATATTTTCAAAAAAAAACACAAAAAACGTATAATTTAATAAAAATAAATAAAATATTTTTAAAAATTAAAAAACTATTTTATTTCAGCTAGTTGCCAAGGCAAATGTATTATTTTCATTTAGTTTGGGATAAAGTATTAAAATGACTAAAATGAAATACATACAACTAATAAACAAAAATAATAATAGCATGTACACAAATATAAAAAAACACAAACAACTTGTTTATTTTAAATAAAATAAATATTTAAAAATGTTCAAAAAATATTTTGTTTCATCTATTAGCCAGTAATATTTATTATTTTTGTTTAGTTTTAGTTGAAGTAATAAAAAAAAGTTAAACTAATAAAAAATGAACAACATACAGACATTTAAACCTAAAAAACACAAACACAAACAACAAAATGTGTTTTTTACTTAAAATAAAAATATTAAAAAAATGTAATATATATATTTATATACATAAATTATATTACATAAATATAAATAAATATTGTTTTTTTATTTTATGTAAATATTTTACATATATTTGTATTATAATATTATATATATATATATATATATATATATATATATATATACACACACACACACACACACACATTTTTATTTATTAAATATTTTTTCAATACATAGTTTTTATTTTATTTTTATGATATTTGAGAGAATAAATACATAGTACATAAAAGTGGAAAAATTTATTATTTATTTATTTATTATTATTTATTATTTCTGTTAGTTGTATTTATTATTTTTGCTTAGTATAAGTTGAAGTAATAAAATACTAAAAGTAAACTAATTAACTACTAATTATAAAATATTATAATATATAAAAATTTATAGAAAAAAAGCAAAAACTAATACAAATGACAAAAACAACAAAATTAGTAAAACTAACTAACATTAAAGGGAAAACACTTAGCATGACTCTGTTAGCCTTTGTTGGTAGATAGTACAAATAGACTAGCATCAAGAAGCATCTTTCTCCGTTGACGGCCATTCAAAACTTTCCATGTATACTGACTAACCACCTGCAGGTTTCACAGCGGAGCCTCACACTGACTCTGACAGGAGCGACTGACTGCTGCTCGCTGGTTAAATCAACACACAGACAAACAGTCAGACGCTGGTCAGGAGCACAGCTCATAAACAAACACTCCAGAAACAGCCTGTATTCACACGTCCTTCAACCCTGAATGAGGCTGTGTTCAACACAAGAGCAGGTCTGAGATCAGAGAACAGCAGACCAGACTCTATAAGGCAGCAGGCTCTTGCATGTTAAGATAGGAAGCGACAAAACAAACAGTAGTCAGTCATTTTCACTGACAGCAGCTGATTTATCCCCATAAGTTCTGCTGTAAAATTCATGAATAAACACACATTGATTTACAAACAGAAAACTGGTTCACAAATAAAATCAGATTTGTGCAAAGCTATTTTAACTACAGTACAAAATGAAGATAGCCTGACAAGCCAGACCCACATAAATGTAGGGTCTGGGCACTCTCCAGAGCAACGAAGAAGGTGACGTACTACATAGTCAGAGCGGACTCAAATGAAGGTGTAGAGCCATCTCAAGGATGATCAGAAGAAATGGACAGCACCTGAGTTAAATATATGAGTGTCAGCAAAGGGTCTGAATACTTAGGACCATGTGATATTTCAGAAATCTGCAAAAATGCCAACAATTCTGTGTTTTTCTGTCAATATGGGGTGCTGTGTGTACATTAATGAGGAAAAAAAATAACTTAAATGATTTCAGCAAATGGCTGCAATATAACAAAGAGAGAAACATTTAAGGGGGTCTGAATAATTTCCGTACCCACTGTGTGTGTGTGTGTGTGTGTGTGTGTGTGTGTGTGTGTGTGTGTGTGTGTGTGTGTATATATATATATATATATATATATATACATATAATATTTTTTGATGTATTTTTAATTTTTTTATTCATTTATTTCTTTATTTTTTTCTACATATAGTTTTTATTTTATTTTTATTATAATATTTCATAGAATAAATACATAGTACATAATAGTGAAGAAATGGGGAAAAACCTATATATTGAAAAAATATAAATAAATATATAATAATAAATAAATAATAAAATATAAAACAAAAATAACAATATATCAATATAAATAAATATTAGTTTGTAAAAATGATTCATACAATATTTTATACAATATATTTATTTATATTTATGTACTATTATTTTTTATAATACATTTTTATTTTTATTACATAAATATTTTCAATATATAGTTTTTATTTTTAATATATTTTATAGAATATATTTGTATAATTTTTCATTAATTCATTTAACATTAATTTTTTATTACAAAGAAAAATGATTTATTTCTATTTAATTAACATAATAAATATTTATAAAATGTATTTATTTTTTATTCATTTATTTAATAATTTTTTCAATATTTAGTTTTTATTTTATTTTATTATAATACTTGATAGAATAAATACATAGTACATAATAGTGAAAAAATAAAAAGATTATAACAAATGTGTTTCAAATATTATAATCAAATATTACAATAAAAACTTTATATTGAAATATTTATATAATAGAAAATAAATAATAAAAATAAAAATATTATAAATAGTACATAAATATAAATATTAGCTTGTATAAAATGATTCATACAATATTGTATACAAAATATTTATGTACTATTATTTTTATAATATATTTTTTATTTTTATTATTTACTTTTATTATATAAATATTTTCAATATTATATATATTATACATAATATATTATTCATATTGTAATATATTGTATAGAATAAATATATTTTATAATTTGTTCAATTTTTGTATAATATATAATATTTTTATTACAAAGAAAAATGACTAATACAATATTTTATACGAAATAATATTTATTTCTATTTAATTAATATAATATTTATAAAATGTATTTTCAAATATTAATATTATTAATATTTCTGAGCATAATACTGATTAAAATATTTACTTGAATTTACTTAATTTAAAATCTTTCACATAAAATATGACTTTGTTGCAAAATATTAAAAAAAATCAATGATTTTGATAATAAAATAAACAAAAACCAAACTAAATTGAAAAGCAGAATAAAATAGAATAAAAAAAACTAATAAAACTTATTTATTTGCTAATTATTTACAAAAGATTCCTGCTTGTTTCATTTAAATTCAGTTATTATTCAGTTGTTTTTTATTTATTTAGTAAATTATTAAAATTAAAGTATTAAAATATATAATTATTATAATAATTGTGTGTCTCTGTGCATTAAATCTTTATCCTAGCCCCACTTGAGGAAGACAGGTTTAATGACAAATCCTGCTTAAAGCTGGACAGTTTTGGTGAGGCTGTGAACTTGTGGCCTTCATCAAAAAACAACCTTCACCTTTATCTGAGAAAGACACAGAGCAGTAGATTATGTTTGTGTCTCACACACACACACACACACACACACACACGCACACACACACACACACACACACACACACATATATATCTGGGTGTTTTATCAGAGTGTGTGTCAGTGTAATCGCTGCTGACCCCGGGGAGCAGAAAAGAGGAACGGGAGGATGAAGGTGCGTTTGCGCCTCCGGCCAAAGGAGGAGTACGGCTGATGAAATCTAAACGAGAGAAAGCGTCCCCGCTGAAGGACACACACACACACTACTGGAGCCCCGTATTTGTTCCCCTAAATAGTGTGCAGTTAGCAGAACGAGACAGACGGAGAGAGATAAGGAGAAGTTTGGTTATTGTTTTGCGTCTGTAGATAACGTTCCTCTCAGACAGCCACCGCGACTCCTTTATGCGATCCTGATCTCTGATATATTAAGAAGTCTGGCTGTAATAATACAGGAACCTCACAGACGGTGAATCTGCACTACTCAAAGTCGTACAATATCTCGCTCTCCGCCCTCTAAACACCAGAAATGTCCAAAACCTCACAGCTTATTCGAAGAAATGCTGAACTTCAGTGTCATAGGAAAGCCGGCGGGAAATAAACACCTCAAACACAATCTTTTTTTAATATCTCAACTGTTTCTTCTAGACAACAACTGGACAGAGCTCACAAACATGCCAAAGTCATATTACACTACAAAATTAAACGAGAGAATATTGACATTTTAGATATTAAAGATATTTTTAATTTTGTGACTTTATTTTCACGTTGATTAAAAACTTTTTTTAAATTCACAATATTATAAATACATTTTAATGCTTTGTATTATTATTATTATTATTATTATTATTATTATTATTATTATTATTATTATTATTATTTATAATAATAATTAGAAGTAGTTGTAGTAGTTGAAGCATTATTACTAATAATAATATGAAAAAATTATATTTATTAGCATAATTATAATAATAAAAATGGTATGTATTTTTAGATATTATATTTAGATATATTTGTTAACAATTAGTATTTGCTAACAATTATGAATAAATTTTCACATTACTATACAACAGATAAATATAAATGTATTATATTATTATAAATAATAATAATAACAATAATAAGTAGTAGTAGTAGTAGCATTATTACTAATAATAATATAAATCAATAACAGTTATTGGTAGTATAATAATACAAATAAATACAATTCTAGACAGTTCTTTATATATTTTCTGTATCTATTTATATTTTATTTAAATAGTATTTGTTGACCATTAAGAATATATTCCTATTTTTACATTTTAACAAAAAGTAAATATTATTGTTTTATATTATTATGAATAATAATAATAATAATAATAATAAGTTATTGAAGTAGTAGTAGTAGTAGTTGTAGCATTATTACAAAAATAATATTTAAAAATAATATTTATTCATAGTATAGTATAAAATTCATAGTATAAAAATGTTTTATGTATTTTATATATATTTTTAACAATTAGTATTTGCTAACAATTTTGAATATATTTTCACATTACTATACGACAGATAAATAAATATAATTGTTTTATATTATTATAAATAATAATATTAATAATCATATAGTAGCAGTAGTAGTAGAATTACTACTATTAATAATATAAATCAATAACAGTTATTGGTAGTATAATAATAACAACATATTATTATTATTATTATTATTATTATTAATAATAATAAATACAATTCCACACAATTCTTTATATATTTTATGTATTTATATTTTATTTAAATAGTATTTGTTTACCATTAAGAATATATTCCCATTTTTACATTATAACAAAAATAAATATTATTGTTTTAATATAAAATATTATAAAACAGATAGATAAATATAATTGTTTTATAATATTATAAATAATAATAATAATATTATTATTATTATTAATACAATTTTAGACAATTTTTTATAAAATTTATGTATTTATATTTTATTTAGATATTTGTTGACAATAATATTTATATTATATTTACATTTAGTTTTTGTTGACAATTATATAATAAATTAGGAAATAATACTGTTTTATATTATTATGATTAATAATAAGAAGAACACAACTTTAGCCTGTCTGATATTATTAGGAATAATAAAATTAAATAATAATAATAATAACAACAGCAAGTAGTAGTAGTAGTAGTAGTAGTAGTAATAATAATATTTATTGTTAGTATAGTTATAATAATAATAATAATAATTTTAGGCCAATTTTTATTTAGCTTTGATTTATTTTATTTAGATTATTTTTGTTGACAATTAAGAATATATTTTTGTTTTCAAATTACTATATAGCAAATAAATAAATTATTGTTTTATATTATAATGAATAATAATAATAATACAATTTTACGCCACTTTTTTATATATTTATATAACATTTACATTTAGTATTTGCTGACAATTATATAATAAATTAAGAAATAATACTGTTTTATATTATTATGAATAACAATAATAATACTACTGTGATTTTTAAGTAAATCATAGTATTGCATAATAGTATTCAGGTAATATTTATTGAACAGTCCCTGTAGATGAATAAGTAACACAAAAAAAAGCTCAAAAATGAACCAGTAGAATGAATTAAGAGGAGTAATGAGAATTTCAGGAGGAAAATGTATTTCATTATCATGAATAATGATAACATTGGCAAAAAAATATGAAGGATCCTAAAGTAGGCTTCATTTTCGTCATGCAAGATTTAATTTCTTATCTTTTGCAACAAAATGTGGCCTGGACAAGTCATAATGAGATTCACCAGTCAAACTGAACTCCTGCTGGCGTTTCTCGTAAGAAAAACGTCCCAGTAATCGCTCATGTGTCTCATCTACAGTCTCAAATTGTGCTCAAGATATAAACTCAAACATATCTTATCAAAATCCGAATGATCTGAACAGCTATCTACATTAATTTTACAGTCAATTTCTATGCCTCACAAAAAAAAATTTAAATAATAGATTTAATAATTTTTAGAAATATAGTATAAGAGATTTACATTGAAAGTGAGAACTCCACTAAATCTCCTATAAGCTGTGGAGAAACATCAGCCTCTGAACAACACTGTGTTCTCTCCTGTGTGTGTTTGGTCTCTGCGTGAGATCCTGAGTGTATTAGTCTTATCAGAGGTACGAGAAGATGATTACAGCTCAAGTGCATTAGACACACACACACACAAACATCTATTAGTTCCCCTGATTGACTCTTAATGATTTACTGGCAGTGGAGTTTGAGCTCACAGCACTGCATTAAAGCTCCTGATAACAACTTCATACTGCTTTGATGCTCTTCACCAATAATATTATCTGCTCTGCTTCCTTCTTATTACCTCACCATGACCGGGCACGACAAAAATAGCCATTGTTGATGTGTAAATCAGTTGACATCGCAGTTGAGTTATTATCGGACTAGTTTTCACTTCTTTTAGTATATTAGAACGTTTTCTGAAGGATCATGTGACACTGAAGACTGCAGTAATGATGCTGAAAATTCAGCTTTGCATCTCAGGAATAAATTACATTTTAAAATATATCCACATAGTAAATAGTTATTGTAAATTGTAATAATATTATAAAATTTTACTGTGTTTTTGATCAAATAAATGCAGCTTTGGTGAGCAGAAAATACATTTTAAATGCAGTAAAATATAAAATATTATTAATTAAAAGAGTAGTTCAATTTCGTAAAGAAATTATGATTTTTCAGGAAAATATTTCAAGATTTCTCTCCATATAGTGGACTTCACTAGCAAAACGATCTGTCAAATTTAAAAAATAAAAATAAAAAGTTATATACTTCACATTACTATACAACAATTAAGTAAATATTGTTTTATATTATGAATAATAATAATAATAATAATAATAAGGAGCAGTAGCAGCAGTATTACTAATAATAATATAAAACTGTATTATTTATTGGTGCTATAATAATAATAATAATAATAATAAGTATTATTATTATTATTATTATTAATAATAATAATAATAATCACAATAATAAATATAATTATTTTAGACAATTTTTATGTTTTTGTTATATTTATTATTGTTATTATTATTATTGGCAATTTTTTATATATTTATATTTTATTAAGAATATATTCCTATTTTCACATTACTATACAACAAATAAATAAATATTGTTTTTTAATAATAACAACAATAATTAGTAGTAGTAGTAATAATAGCAGAATTACTAATATTAATATTAAACAACAATATTTATTGGTAGTAGTAGTAGTAGTAGTAGTAGTAGTAATAATAATAATAATAATAATAAGGAGCAGTAGCAGTAGCAGTAGCAGCAGCAGTATTACTACTAATAATATAAAACCGTAATATTTATTGGTAGTAAAATAATAATAATAATTTAAAATAATAGTAATAATAATAAAAATAATAATTATTATTAGGCAATTTTTATATTTAGATTTTATTTAGATACAGTATTTATTGACAATTAAGAATATATTTCTATTTTCACATTATTATACAACAAATAAATATTATTGTTTTATAATAATAATAATAATAATAATAATAACAATAAGTAGTAGTAGTAGTAATAGCAGAATTACTAATTTTAATATCAAACAATAATATTTATTCGTAGTATAATAAATATTACTATTAAAAATAATAATAACAATAACATCAACAATAATAATAATGATAATTATTATTATTATTATCATTAATAATTATTTTAGGCAATTTTTATATATTTATATTTGATTTAGATATAGTGTTTATTGAAAATAAATACATATTATTGTTTTACTATACAACAAATAAATACATATTATTGTTTTATAATAATAATAATAATAATAATAATAATTAGTAGTAATAGCAGAATTACTAATTTTAATAGTAAAAAAAACAATAATATTTATTGGTACTAATAATAATAACAATAACAACATATTAGGCATTTTATTTTCACAACTACTTATACAATAAATACTATACAACAAATAAATAGTTTTATATTATTAATAACAACAATAATAATAATAATTAGTAGTAGGAGTATTACTAATAATACTACAAAATAAGAATAATTATTATTATCATCATTATTATAATTTGTTTTTTTTTTTACCCATTTGTACATATTTTATATATTTATATTTTATTTAGATAGTATTTCTTGACAATTGAGAATATTTTTCTATTTTCACATTACTATACACATTGCTAGTATATTACTATACTAAACGATCTTTTATTTTCTAAATATATATATATATATATGGAGGAGAAAATGAGATGGGAGTTTGTGGACTACCTAACTGTACTGACCCGGATCACACAGAGTACGCATGCGCATGGCAGAACTAGACAAGACGAGCATTTGAGGTTAAAAAGTATATACATTTTTTTTTTTTTTTTTTTAATGACCAATCGTTTTGATAGATAAGACCCTTCTTCCTCGGCTGGGATCATTTAGAGCCCTTTGAAGCTGCATTTAAACTGCATTTTGGAAGTTCAAGCTCGGGGGCACCATAGAAGTCCACAATACAGAGATAATTCCTGAAATGTTTTCCTCAAAAAACATAACCTCTTTACGACCGAAAAAAGAAAGACAGGAACATTTTGGATGACAACAGGGTAAGTACATTATCTGTACTTTTTTGTTCTGGAAGTGAACTACTTCTGTAATATTAATTGTGCATCTTGATCAATGTGGACGCCGCTGTCCTAAAGATCAGTGTGAATACGTCAGCATTGTGGCCGCTGGGGATTATGGGTAGGCAGTGAACTGGCAACAGTAAACTGTGCTGACACGTTCCAGCTTCATGAAGGCGGTTTGTGGCTGGACTCTGACCCGCCGCTCTCCTGCGTAAGAGCTGAGCGGATCTGATGTGAGCACAGATGTGACCGTGAGGAATCCTGACAGTCGTCCGGGACGGTTTTAACTCTCACACGACGGTCATATGTGTGTTTCATGTCATGGATCTGAATTAGAGTCACTGGAATAAGAGGGTCAGCAGGTGTCGTATGCGGCGGTATGGAGGACATCACAGTCTCTCATCATTCTACCATCATCTTTATCAACTTCATTTAGTGTTGTGTACATTGTAATGCATACTGTGCAGAACATACTTTATACTGCTGACTAAGATATTCTATTGCATTACTAGGGCCCTATGATTTCCGTCAAGTATTGATCTTTTATTATACTATTTGGTAAAATAATAAAAATCAATTTCTTCACAGTCCACAAGATGGTGTTGAGGTAGTGTTTGTGGGGTTAGTTTGGCAGAGTTTTCCCTCTATTCTTTGCTTTTCAGTAGCTTGAATGCATGTACGCGTTTTACTTTCACTTTCGAATTGGTGTCAATTGATTGAATGGACGACAATAAAACAGTAGGCTACAATGACAAACTCACTTATATTAAAGGGGTCATTGGATGCCCATTTTCCACAAGTTCATATGATTCTTTAGGGTCTTAATGAAAAGTCTATAATATACTTTGGTTAAAAATTCTCAATAGTAGTGTAAAAAACACCCTTTTACCTTGTCAAAATCAGCTCCGCAAAAAAATCAACTTATTTTATTGCATGGTCCCTTTAAATGCAAATGAGCTCTGCTCGCCCCGCCCCTCTCTGATGTGGGATTATGAGCCGTAATGTTTACTTTAGCCGCATTTAGTGGCGAAACTTGCCAATAAGCACATTATTAAGAAAGGCTGTTTAAAAAAAAACTTATACTCACTTCGGCTGTGGGTGAAGCGGCATCAGGAGCAATTTGCATATGTAGATCGGGATCTGCGCTTTCCTTTTTAAAAATGAAAGTAACGTTATCCTCTGAGTCTTCAGCAGCTCAACACCTCAATAGCTCAATCTGAAACATTCTTGGCTTCCTCTGCACCTGAGTCACACAATGGCGATCATATTCGGACTGTTTCAGCTCGGTGAGGGCGGGTCTAAGGTAAGGTGCTCATGTCAATCAACTATCGTGGGAGTGGCCTTTGTCGGTGTGCCTTCACATGACAAGAAGCTGAGAATGACCTGATTTTAAAAAGGGGATATTACTTTAAAAAAATTAAAAAATACCACTGGGTGGATTTTTATCATTGTAGGTTGGTTGTGTATACAAACTGCCAACACACATTAATGTTCAAACAACATGGAAAAGTGAGTTTAGAATCCGATGACCCCCTTAAACATAGAATGATTTATTTAATAACAAAATGAATACAAACAGACCATGTTATCGCTATGAGCCTAATATAAAATAACAAATAACTTACATATTTCACATTTCAAAAACTGTATATCAGCAAACGCGGTGGAACCAAATAAATTAGAAACAAATGTTTAAAAAATGTTCAAAATCACCTTTGCTAAATGTCAAGAGTCAACAGGCTTTTCGATATCAAAAATATTTTTAAAACAGGCATTTTTGCATTTCGTTTTGCAACTAAATCTTGAAGTACCTCAGGGCTCAGTTCTTGGACCACTTCTCTTCTCTGTCTACATGGTATCACTAGGTTCTTTTCATATAACTGCTATGCTGTTGACACTCAACTCTACCTCTCATTCCATCCTGATGATCTGACGATAGCTGCTCGGGTGTCAGCTTGTCTAACAGACATTTCTTTCTGGATGAAGGACCATCATCTTCAACTCAACCTTGCAAAGACAGAACTGCTTGTGGTTCCAACAAACCTATCATTTCATCACAATTTCACCATCCATCAACCATAACTCCTTCAAAAACAGCCAGAAACCTTGACGTTGTAATTGATGATCAGCCAGTCCTGCAGATTTACTTTATTCAACATCAGGAAGATCAGGCCCTTTCGGAACATGCTTTACAACTCATTGTTCAAGCTCTTGTTCTGTCCAGGCTGAAATATTGCAATGCTCTTTTGGCAGGTCTTCCAGCCAATTCTATCAAACCTTTACAATTAATCCAGAATGCAGCTGCAAAATTAAGAACAAAATAAAGAACACATGTCACAGCTCTCTTCATCAATTTGCACTGGCTACCAATAAGGCATTAATGCCTACAAAACCACCACTGGCTCTGCACCCCTTTACCTAAATTCATTACTTCAGACTTGTGTGCCCTCTAGAAGCTTGAGTTCTGCAAGTGAACGGCGCATTATTGTGTCATCCCAAAGAGGCACAAAATCACTTTCACGTACTTTCACATTAAATGTACCCTCCTGGTGGAATGACCTGCCCAACTCAATCCAAACAGCTGAGTCCTTAGCCATCTTCAAGAATCAGCTAAAAACACATCTCTTCCATCTTTATGTGACCCTCTAACTCTAGCACCCTCTATTCTAATTCTATTCTTTAATATATATTTTGCATTTGACCAAAATCCAAAATGTAATGTAAGATTGTACATGTATTTATATATTTTGGCCATTTTTATATATATATTCTGCAATTTTTTAGAATGGCAAATATCTTTTTCAAGACCATTTATGTTGTCCAATACAAATAGCATTATTTCTTTCACCATGCAGCAAACGTAAAAAAAAAAATTAAACCGTTTAACTGACAGTAATAAACGGTTAAACGGTCAATATGAGCATCCCTAATATATATATATACAGTGAGGTCAATAAGTATTTGATCACCCTGTGATTTTGCAAGTTCTCTTACTTAGAAATCATGGAGGGGTCTACAATGCATAGGTGCATTTCCACTGTGAGAGACAGAATCTAAAAATAAAAATCCAGAAATCACATTGTATGATTTTTTTTAACAATTTATTTGTGAATTACTGTGTCAAAAAGTATTTGATCACTTGCTCATCAACCAGATTTCTGACGCTCAAAGACCTGTTATTTTGCTTTTAAATAGTCCAGCTACACTCTGCTCATGATTCTAAATTAGTAGCACCTGTAGGTTGTTAGCTGTCATAAAGACACCTGTGCACCCCACAATCAGCCAAAGTCTAAGTAGCAACATGGGCAAAACCAAAGAGCTGTCAAAAGACACAAGAGTCAAAATTGTAGACCTTCACAAAGCTGGAAAGGGCTACGGGGCAATTGCCAAGCAGCTTGGTGAAAAAAGAACAACTGTTGGAGCAATTGTCAGAAAATAGAAGAGGCTAATGATGACTGTCAATGTCCCTCGGACTGGGGCCCCACGGAAGATCTCTCCTCGTGGGGTATCAATGATGCTAAGAATGGTGAAGAATCAGCCCAGAACTACAAGGGAGGAGCTGGTCAATGCCGTGAAGAGAGCTGGGACCATCGTTTCCAAGGCTACTATCAGTAATACACTAAGACTTCATGGTTTAAAATCTTGCATCGCACGGAAGGTTCCCCTGCTTAAGTCAGCCCATGTCCAGGCCCATCTGAAGTTTGCCAGGGACCATCTGGATGATCCACAGGAGTCATGGGAGAAAGTAATGTGGTCAGATGAGACCAAAATAGAACTCCATTCGCTGTGTTTGGAGGAAGAAGAATGATGAGTATCATCCCAATAATACCATACCTACAGTGAAGCATGGGGCTGGAAGCATCATGCTCTGGGGATGTTTTTCTGCACAGGGGACAGGACGACTGCACTGTAGTAAGGAGAGGATGAACGGGGCCATGTATTGTGACATATTGGGCAAAAACCTCCTTCCCTCAGTCAGAGCATTAAAGATGGGTCGTGGCTGGGTCTTCCAACATGACAATTAACCCAAAGCACACAGCCAGGAAAACCAAGGAGTGGCTCCGTGAGAAGCATATCAAGGTTCTGGAGTGGCCTAGCCAATCTCCAGACCTAAATCCAATAGAAAATCTTTGGAGGGAGCTGAAACTCTATGTTGCTCAGCGACAGCGTTTGACCTCTGTAATTGTTAAAGGTTGTATCAGCGATTTCTAGCCTAAAACATAAAGTGTCAATTTCAGCTGACCTTTCTTCACGATCCGCTCGCTGCCTGCCCCATAAATTGTCTGTGAAAAAACCGCGTCTCTCTGGTCAGCCTAGGGTCTGAGATATGCCAAAAAAAACAATCAGCGCTATCAACACACCACAGATAACCAAACAGTGTTCCAACCAATCAGCGTCAGGGATTTGGTGTTGTGGACTTTCCTACTGGTGCTGGGATGTGAGGGAGGCGGAGCGAAAGTCCACAACACCAAATCCCTGACGCTGATTGGTTGGAACACTGTTTGTTTTTGTGTGGAAAGGTTGGTAGTGCCGATTGTTTTTTTGGCATATCTCGGACCCTAGGCTGACCAGAGAGACGCGGTTTTTTCACAGACAATTTATGGGGCAGGCAGTGAGCGGATCGCGATGAAAGGTCAGCTGAATTTTACACTTTATGTTTTAGGCTAGAAATCGCTGATACAACCTTTAACAAAGGCTTCTGTACCAAATATTAAAAATTTTTGACTCAAGTGATCAAATACTTATTTGACACAGTAATTCACAAATAAATTGTTAAAAAATCATACAATGTGATTTCTGGATTTTTATTTTCAGATTATGTCTCTCACAGTGGAAATGCACCTATGCTGAAAATTATTTAATTATAATATACACACATATATACACATATACAGGTGCATCTCAATAAATTAGAATGTTGTGGAAAAGTCCATTTATTTCAGTAATTTAACTCAAATTGTGAAACTCGTGTATTAAACAAATTCAGTGCACACAGACTGAAGTTTAGGTCTTTAACAAAAACT
>NC_133385.1:8042490-8084990 GCF_049309525.1 Garra rufa
ATAGCACTAGGGATGTACAGTACAGTATCAATTCTTTATATTTATAATAAATAAAAATATATAAAAAATACATTTTTTATATTGCGGAATTTCACTTTGTTTTAATGAAAAATGATAAAATAACCTATATATGATTATATTTATATTATTATTGATTTATATGTTATTATACTAAAAGTGCCAGTAAATATTTCTATTGTTACAAAATATTCTGGAAAAAACATTTTTGAAAAAAAGTTTATTTTATAATCAATGAAAAATAAAAAATACATTTTATATTAATTGCATAATTTTACTTTGTTTTAATATTTATTATTATTATTATTAATATTATTATTATTACATTAAGTGACAGTAAATACATTTTTATTGTTACAAAACATTCTTTAAATATATATATATATATATATATATATATATATATATATATATAATATTATTATTATTACATTAAGTGAGAGTAAATACATTTGTATTGTTACAAAATATTCTTAAAATATATATATATAATTTATATATATAAAATATTATTAGTATTAGTATTATTATTATTATTATTATTATTATTATTATTACATTAAGTGAGAAATTTTTATTGTTACAAAATATTCTAAAAAAAAAAAAACATGTTCAATCCCAAAAAATAAATTTTGGGAAATGTAATTTTTAAAGAAATACAATAAAATAAATAAAAATAAATACATATATATACATATATATATATAGTACATACTGTTTTATTTTATACGACAATATAAATTTTTATATTGCATAATTTTACTTAATTTTTAATAATATACACACACACACACACACACACACATATATATATATATATATATATATATATATATATATATATATAAATTTGTATTATATTAAAAGTGGCAATATATACATTTATACTGTTACAAAATATTTAATTAATTATATATAACTGTTTGATTTGATAGTAAAATATACAAAAATACATTTTTATTATTATTGCATTTTTTTACTTGCATCATTTTACCTATATACATATATATATGTGTGTGTGTGTGTGTGTGTGTGTGTGTGTGTGTACATATTTATTATAGTTTTTAGACTTTTAGATTAAAAAAAATGATAGAAATTATATATATAACTGCCAACAATATAAACCCAACTGTTTTCAACATTGACAATAACAAATGCTGAATATGCTGAAGAACTGCTAAAAGAAAACAGCTTTGCCATCATAGGGGGAAAAAATACATCTTAGAAGATAACTAATTAGAAAATAATATGTAATAATTTTTTTCAATTGTAATAATATTTCACAATATTACTGTTTTTACTGTATTTTGTTCAGATAAATGAGCTAAACTTACCAAACAAAACCAATGTCATGTTACTTCATCACCAATAATGCATTTCAGCACATTTGTACCATCAAGAACAGAAAGAGCCCAACAGGCCACTGCCTTGACCTGTCCAACAATAAGACGACACAATAGTGTACGTTTGCCAATTGTCCTCCTTTACCACGTTTAACAGCACCAACTGATGTACAAATCACCATGGCGACCCGTTGAACCGTAACGCTGGACTTGCGCTCCGGGTCCGTGAGCCGCCACAGAGTTCTGCTTCAGGGGAAAAAAACAAACGCATTTCATGTGACAAAACGTCACATCCACAGACTTACATAACTAAACACTGGATCTGACCACTGTTCTGGTTATTAAACGAGTATAATCTTAAATTAAAACACTTAAATGAAATAATTAGACCTGTGCTGCGGGCTCAGAGGAATATTAATTAATCTGCTTTAACAGGCGGGGTCCGAATATCTCGTTTTTTAATTTGGCCCTCGAAAACTTGTTTCCTCTTGTGGCCGTTCTGGACCGTGATGCGCCTGCTTGGTTTCATTGGCTGGTTGTCATGGATACGGTAATTGAATCTGTTCTCCGGCTAGTCATGTGACCCTAGCATCCCATGTGTGATGGTAGCAGTGCTTGACGGACAGCTTTAATGCTGGCTGTGTGTATAGCACATGGAATTAGGGAACGACAGCAGCGTTGGGCGGCAGTGAATGAAAATCGGTTCATGTACTATAACAACACACCAACCCATCCAGCACTTCCTGCTAAACATCCTCCATTCAGAGCAGTTATTATATAAACTTGATGTGATAGCCATTTCTGTGCAAACGTTTCACCTCAGACTGGTTTAAATGGGGTTTAAGGTTCTGAACTGTCCGCTGTTCTTCGGAAAAATCCTTTAGGTACCACAAATTCTTTGGTTTTCTAGCATTTTTGTGTATTTCCACTTTTTCCAACAATAACTGTATGATTTTGAGATTCGTCTTTTCACACTGAGGACAACTGAGAGACTCATATGCAACTATTACAGAAGGTTCAAACACTCACTGATGCTCCAGAAGGAAACACAATGCATTAAGAGAGAGAATTTGAAGATCAGGGTAAATTTAACTTATTTTGTCTTTTGGGAAACATGTAACTCTCTTTTGTAGCCTCTAAAGGGCAGTGCTAAATGAAATGAAACTAAATGAAAGGCAAAATAAGAAAAATGTACACATCTTCATTCTTTTTCAAAAGTTTTCACCCCTGGCTCTTAATGCATTGTTTTTCCTTTTGGAGCATCAGTGAGTGTTTGAACCTTCTGTAATAGTTGCATATGAGTCCCTCAGTTGTCCTCAGAGTGAAAAGATGGATCTCAAAATCATACAGTCATTGTTGGAAAGAGTTCAAATACACAAAAATTCTGGAAAACCAAAGAATTTGTGGGACCTGAAGGATTTTTCTGGCAGTTTAACTGTTCAGAATAAACAAGGGAATCATAAAAAACTATCACAAAACAAAAAACACAGCTGTGGATCATTCAGGTAACAACACAGTATTAAGAATCAAGTGTATGTAAACTTTTGAACAGGGTCTTTTTTAGAAATTCAATTATAATTTTCTCTTCTGGGTTTTATGAAAACATCTTTTATGTGAAATATTCTATTCAGGTTAGTACTAAATAAACAGTAACATGCATTTATTATGATCCCTCTTATTTTGGTAAAATAATTAATATTTTGCAGAAAGGGGGGTGTAAACTTTTGACCTACATTTATTTTTTAAAAATCCAGTAAAAATGGCAAAATTACATAAAAACTAAAAATAAAATTATATTAAATTGAGACAGATAAGAACATTATAAAAACAATATAATTCAATTAATAAATGCTCTATAAATAATAGTATACTGTAAGTGAAAATGGATGATGAAGCAATTTCAATTTTGGCCAAGAATGAAAATAAGTTAAAAGGCTACATAGACAGCAAAGCAACTGACACGTTCAAGGCCCAGAGAACTAGTATAGACACTGTTAAAATAGTCCATGTGACATCAGTGGTTCAACATAATGTTATGAAGCTACGAGAAAACTTTTTTGTGTGCAAAAAAACAAAACAAAAATAACTTTATTTAACAATTTTCTTCTTTTCTATGTCAATCGTTGATGTGTGTTCACAAACCTTGAATGTGTCAGTTGCATTGCTGTCAATGCAGGGTCAGAAAGTTCTCGGATTACAACAAAAATATCTTAATTTGTGTTTCGAAGATGAACAAAAGACTTGTAAGTAAGGCTGAGCAAATAATGACAGAGTTTTCGTTTTTGGGTAAACTATCCCGTTAAAAACTATTATACAATTTCTGGCTGTTATCAAAGGAAAAACTTGATGATGTAACTAAAAAAAAACATTATTTTTAGTATAAAGCCACAGTTGCTGTGCAGTATAAATGCTGTTTTATGTGAAACTACTCTCTATAAAAGCTCTTCTATGACTGGGAAGAAAGTTTTGAGTTCTTTAAGTTACAGTATGTTCTCAAAAGATCAAGAATAATTTAATTCCCTATGATATGAGCCCTTTAACTGGGCCTGAATGATCTCTGTCTCTCTCTACACATTTCTTCCCTCGGTTGGCGGTATACAGGTCACATGTGGGCGTGGGTCAGCGGCACCCATTTTTTTCTTCTGCCATTTTCCTCATCCAGTAATACTAGATCAAATGTCCAGTGGCAGGCAAACAGAGCGGACGGCTTCACACGTACACACAGTGTGCTTTAGTGTAGATAAAAAGCTTTAGCCTCGGCCTAAAGAGAGATTTATATTGCATGACCTGAGAAACTGAAAACCTCAGTCTCTCTCTCTCTCTCTCTACTTCCCAGACGACTCATGAAAATGTCAACTGAGGCTTAAAACTCAATCGTGAGATGATCAGACTATTAATCGGAAACAATCGCACCCGTCATCGCATACAAAAGGCGCTAACTCTCTGTGTCATATCTTCTCTATTATGTCACGCTTATGAAAAGCTTTCATTATGTGCTTTTGTGCTTCTGCTGATCAGTGTTGGGGAAGCTACTCGTCACACCACAAGCAACTCGTAATTTAAAGTGCTTCAACTACAGTCAAACTACAGTCACGCTTTTCAGAAGAGTTAGCAGTACCCAAATCGAAAACATGTTGTAACTAAATATAACAACAGCAAAGAAATACATACTGTACAATACTGTGTGCAGACTTTCGTGAACACTACTGCGTTGATGACTCAGAACAAAGCAATTCACTAAACTGAATTAGCTGAGCAGTGCTATTTTCAGTATGTTATACTAGAACACTACTCTATTTGTGGTATGGATATTCTGTGCAGGACGCAGAAAAACACGGTGTATGAATGTAATACACTTATGAATGACACACTACAGAGCACACTGGGTATCCCAAAATGCAATGTGTTTGACCTTGACCTCCTTTTTACTATGTGATGAATGAACTTGAACTACGGTGAAATCAACTGCCAACAGTATTAAGACAGACAGAAGGATAGATAGATAGATAGATAGATAGATAGATAGATAGATAGATAGATAGATAGATAGATAGATAGATAGATAGATAGATAGATAGATAGATAGTTTAGACCGACTGAAAATAGATGGATAAACAGACAGAAAATAAATGGATAGACAATTAGATAGACATGCGGATAAACAGACAGATGGACAGATAGATAGACAGACAGACAGAAAATAGATGGACAGACAATTAGACAGACAAATAGAGACAGATATACAGATAGACAGATAGACAGATAGACAGGAAATAGATGGATAAAACAGATGGACTGATAGACAGACTGACAGATAGACAGAAAACAGATGGATAGGCATACAGACAGATGGATGGATAGATAGACGGATGGATAGATAGACAGAAAATAGATGGATAGACAGATGGATAGACAGAGATAGAGACAGATAGATAGATGCATAGGTAGACAGAGAGAATATAGATAGAAAGACAGAAAGACAGACAGAAAGAAAATGATGGATGGACAGACGGATAGATAGACAGACAGACAATAGACGGACAGAAAATAGATGGATAAACAGACAGCCAGATAGATAGGCAGACATAAAATAGATAGACAGACAGACAGAAAATAGACGGACGGATAGACAGACAAACCGACAGAAAGACGGAAAATAGATGGATAGATAGAGAGACAGACAGACAGACAGATAGATGGAACTTTTCTTCCACACCAAAAGGAAAACAGCCAGACAAAGAATAAAGCTCAGTGACTTACCCCATATAAATCCACACGAAAGATTTGTCGATGATTTCTTTCTCATGTATGCAAATTAAACTCCAGTTATGTTAACAGGAGACATCCCGGACGAGCCCCCAATTATGTTACGCCCCTGGTCCAGGGTCAGGGAGGCAACATAAATAAAATGTCTTAAGAGGTTCAATTTCAGCAGTTTTCTTGTGTTTATTACTTTTCTTTCAGTTTCATAAAGGCAATAGGCAGACAGAAAACAGATAGACAGACAGACAGAAAATAGATGGATAGATAGACAGACAGACAGACAGACAGACAGATAGATAGGCAGACAGAAAACAGATAGACAGACAGACAGACAAAAAATAGACGGACAAACAACTAGATAGACAGATAGATAGACAGACAGAAAATAGATGGATAGACAGACAGACAGACAGATAGATAGATAGACAGACAGACAGACAGAAAATAGATGGATAGATAGACAGACAGACAGATAGGTAGACAGACAGAAAATAGACGGACAGACAACTAGATAGATGGATAGACACACAGACAGAAAATAGATGGATAGACACACAGACAGACAGATTGATAGACAGACAGACAGACAGACAGACAGACAGACAGATAGGTAGACAGACAGAAAATAGACGGACAGACAACTAGATAGATGGATAGACACAGACAGAAAATAGATGGATAGACACACAGACAGACAGATTGATAGACAGACAGAAAACAGATGGATAGATAGACAGACAGATAGGTAGACAGACAGAAAATAGACGGATAGACACACAGACAGACAGATTGATAGACAGACAGACAGAAAACAGATGGATAGACAGACAGACAGACAAGCAACTCTTAACAAAGCTTAACTTTGTCGCATTGCCTGTGGTCTGTGTCGCTGAAAATCTTGAACTCTCATTGAAAATGAATGACTTGTGGTGTTTTTTTTCTAAATCGCTGTGAGTGTGAACAGTCCTTTCGTAATCAGTTTGCCCATTAGCACTGTGATTAATGAAGGCTTAAAGGTCAAACGGCCTCTCTTCTGTCATATTCATAAACGCTCGGTTTCGTCTCATGGTCATCCGCTGTAAACTCACTATCTCAGTCTCAGCGGCTCTCTGCCTTTCATTTCTCCCCTATGTTTGCTCGATTCCTGTGTCCATCTTTGTATCCGTCCCTTCACTCTTCCTCTCATCGCAATACTCTATTCATTTAACAATTTGCCATAATCTACTCCAGTAATTTCTCTCTCTATCTCTCACTGTCTCGCTCTGTTGTTCCCTGATAAAGCCATAAAGATGAAGGACAACAGATAAACAACTGCCGGCCTACTCTCCTGCCCTGTGGGGACGAGTGGAACGACAGAGCAGAGGGAGAGAAAAGCGATAGACATAGAAGGAGAGATACAGACGCCGGTAATACTATTTAGGAATGATCTGTTGAGCAGCAAACAGTTCACACAAAAATGAAAATTCTATAATGATTTATTTAGTTTCCACTTATTCCAAAACAATACTTTCGTTTTGTTTTTCTTAATTTGTCAAAATTACAGCTTGATTGGAAATGACGCAAAATAAAATACAAATATTTCTTAATACTGGTTATATTTACCTTGACTTTCTTTTTCTCTACACATGATATCTTATAATTGCTGGCTAAGCACATCACATCTTATCATTCCTGGGGGGGGGGGGGTTCTTGCTGTTCTAACCAATAAAAGGTCTGAATTGCAAGATGTAATCTTGGAATTCTGGAGAAAAGAAGTCAGACCTTTGAGATGTAAACTTGGAATTCTGGGGGGAAAAAGTCTGAATTTCGAGATGTAGACTTGGAATTCTGAGAAAGAAGTCAGAATTGCAAGATGTAAACCTGGAATTCTCAGAAAGAAGCCAGAATTGCGAGATGTAAACTTGGAATTCTGAGGAAAAAAAGTCAGGATTGTGAGATATAAACTTGGAATTCTGAGAACGACATCAGATTTGCGAGATGTAGACTTGGAATTCTGAGGAAGAAGTCTGAATTGCGAGATGTAAACATGGAATTCTCAGAAAAAAGTCAGAATTTCTAGATGTAAACTTGGAATTCTGGGGGAAAAAACTCAAAATTGCGAGATGTATACCTGGAATTCTGAGGGGGGAAAAAAATCTGAATTTCGAGATGTAAATTTGGAATTCTGAGAAAGAAGTTAGAATTGCGAGAACTCGTGATTCTGAGGGGGAAAAGGTCTGAATTGCGAGATGTCAATTTTGGAATTCTAAGAAAACTCTGAATTGCGAGATGTAAACTTGGAATTCTATGAAAGAAGTCAGAATTGGAATTCTGAGGAAAAAAGTCTGAATTGTGAGATAAAAACTTGGAATTCTGAAGGAAAAAAGTCAGGATTGTGAGATTTAAACTTGGAATTCTGGGGGAAAAGTCAGAATTGTGAGATATAAATTTGGAATTCTGAGAAAAAAGTCTGAATTGTGAGATCTAAACTTGAGATTCTGAGAGAAAAAAAGACTGAGTTGCAAGATGTGAACTTGGAATTCTAAGGAAAAAGTATGAATTGTGAGATAAAAACTTGGAATTCTGAGGGAAAAAAGTCAGGATTGTGAGATTTAAACTTGGAATTCTGGGGGAAAAGTCAGAATTGTGAGATATAAATTTGGAATTCTGAGAAAAAAAAAGTCAGGATTGTGAGATGTTAACTTGGAATTCTGGGGGAAAAAAGTCAGAATTGCAAGATGTGAACTTGGAATTCTAAGGAAAAAGTCTGAATTGAGAGATGTAAAATTGGACCTCTGAAAAAAAAGTTAGAATTGCGTAATGTAAACTTGGAGTTCTGAAAAAAAAAAAAAACTGAATTGCCAGAGGTAAACTTGGAATTATGAGGAAAAAAAAGAATTGCGAGATGCAAACTTGAAATTTTGAGAAAAAAAGTCAGAATTGCCAGATGTAAACTTGGAATTGTGAGAAAATAGGTTTATAGTTTATACTTCGCAAGCTTATAAGCTCAGAATTGCAAGAAAGAAAAGTTAGAATTCTATTTACTTCTGATTTTACTTCTCAGAATTCAGAATCTACTATTTTTCTCAGAATTCCATAAGTCCAACACGTAAGATAATTACAATTAACTTATTTATTTTTTATTCTATGCAGAAACTGTCTTCCACAATTTCAAGTTCTGAAAATATTTCACAATATTTGTAGGACGGATTTTCTTAATTTAGGATTGAATGTCTAGGTCTGGGAAGAGGGTAAAGCTAAATCTATTAAAAGGTATTTAAAAACTAGCAAAAATAAATGAAGTCAGGTAAAGAGTTCCAAGACAGTGTTATCATGACTTTCGAAAATAAAAATAAGAACTCTGTTAGTTTTAATAAAAATCAACCCTAGGTGCATAAAAGTGTTCACAGTCCACTGAAGAAACACTCCCAGCAGTAAAATCAGTCAAGTTGGATATCCTACACGACTCGCCCCAGAGGCCTAGATTTGTGAAGACGTTCTAGTTTATGTTTAGAGGACTCATGTGGTGCTGTGAGACCCAACTGGAGAAAAACATCAAATGACAGGCAGATGCAGTCATCCCGCTCAGAACAGGAAACAGTTGGTCTCTGACATCATTATCTAGGCTGACATCTCAATCACAGCCAGCCCTCTCCATATTGTCCTTATTTTACTAAATAAGACAACAGAATCATGCCAGGTTTAATTAAAAAGTTGAGGTCTTGCCTGGAAGTTTAACTGAGGAATGTGAGATTTAATGAAAAGTAGGAAGCTCATTTTGTTAGTCAGGTTAATGCACAAATACGGAAGTAATTAAACTCATGTCCTAAAGATATTGACACAGCGGTCACATACACAGCAAGGAAATTAAATGTAGGAGTGAATCCCTTCAATTAAGAGTTTAAGATGTTCAAATTGGTTTCGGAACATGGCAGCCGGTTTTTTAATGGTCTACCAGCCCTAACCAGCTCCATCATGTCAAAACTAAGTGTACTGTCTGGTAATCCTTCTGGAAAAATAAACAGTTCACCCATAAATGAAGATTGCTTTATTATTTGCCCAATTTTCTGATGTCCAAGCTGCTCTTTTCCATACAATGAAAGCGAATGGTGACCAAAATTAACATGAAAGATTTTCTGTGAATAATGACTTAAATTTAATTAATCTAAATTAATGTCTAAATTAAGAATAACAAGGAAATTAAGGAAAATTAATTGAGTAAGAAATTACTCACCAAAAAAAAAAAAAATTCTGTAATATTTGTGATATTTACCTTGATTTTTCTCAAGTCACATCGAGTTAATATTTTGTATACAAACACAATAACTTAAATAAAAATATTTATTATTTTTATATATATATATATATATATATGTATATATGTATATATATATATATATATATATATATATATATATATAACAGTTCTTTCTGGTCCTTTATGAAAGAAATTTAAAAAACAATTTAATATATATATTTTTTACTAGGGGTCGACAGATATGTTTTTTTAGGGCCCATGCAACATTTATTACTACAGCCAATATCCGATATTTTGAACCGATATATATGTATGGTGTAAAAATTAAAATGTCAAATACAAGAATAACAAAGACTCTGACAAAAACTTTCTTTAAATGCTTTTAAATTAGTTTATCGGCAAGTCGGTTTTTTAAAAAAATGCTTAATATCGGCACAGATAATCGGTCAACCCCTAATTTTTCTCTTTGTTTCAAAGTTCCCAAAATTTTTTACAATATTATTATGCTGATTAAATTAATAATACTTTTACATTTTGCATGCTTTGAAAAAAAATTACAGCTTGTTTTGGAAATGACTCACCAAAAAAATACAAATATTCTGTAATATGTGTCATACTTTGATTTTTCAGGCTGATCTTTTCCTTACGGTGAAAGCGAATGGTGACCAAAACTATTAGGCCAGAATTATAAATTAAAAACTCACACAAAGCTATCAAGTAACTTCAGAAAATAGTCCATAAACTACATTTTATGATGCACATTTATTCTTTTTTGGCAACCATAGTGCCCATCCATTGTCATTAATAGAACTCAAAATGATGTTCTAAATCTCATTTGATGTTTTCTATGAAAGAAAAAGAGACTCAACGGGTGAGTAAATGATAAACACTCATTTTTGTTCAAACTATCCTTTTATCCGCCTAAATTAGCTTAGACCAGCTAATGACCAGCTACAACCCATGTAAAACCACCAACCACCTTGAGCTGGCTTTAGCTGGATTTCCCAGCAGGGAACCGCAGCCCATTTGGACCCTGAATCTCATCTGCTCCACAAACGGAGACATTTCCAGGTTCACGTCCTAGATTCCCTCCACTGCCAGTTACACACACACACACACTCACACACTCACACACTCGGCAATGTGTGTTCGCACGGCCCACCCTCAAATCCAGCCAGACTCCACTTGCCATAAACAAATTACTGAAGATAAATGAGCACCTGGTGTCCTCTCTCTCTCTTTCTCTTCCCCCCTCTCTCTCAGCCCATTCATTGAATTAAAGTGTCCTGTAAAGCATGTTTTATGATAAGTTTGCACGTCGGGCCCGGCGGGCTCCAGAAGGGGGCTGTTATACCTGCTCTTCTGGCCTCGACACAAGTGCACTGACTGAAGCAGAGCTGTGGACGGCCTGGGAGTTCATAAAATACATCGTAAAGTGCTCGTCTGAGGACACTGCTGTTCTTGGGTCACCTGCCTGCCTGCATCTCGTAGATCACCATTGCCCAAAGTTCAACACATCAAAATTAACAACATCTAGTCAGTTTATGTGCGTCACCTGTGGTCGACTGTGTGCCTCGAGGATTGGCCTCTAGTCACATCATAGGATGCTCCAACAACTCTGTTGAGTCGACTCAGAGCAAGATAATATCTGAATACCAGTGTCCTTCAAATGTTTGGAAGTGCTCAATAGGTTCTGGACAATATCAGAATAAACCTTACCATTTATGGGTGTAAATGCATTATAAAAACTTTTTTATTTTTTAAATTTAGTAATAAAAAAAAAAAAATATATATATATATATATATATATATATATATATATATATATATACACACACATACATACATATATAATATTTTTAATGATTTTTTTTATTTCAGTTTAATTCAAATTTTCAATTTAATTATTATTTTATGTATAATTGATATGTACAATTTAATGTAACGAATAATTTAATGTACTTTTTATTGTCATTTTTACCAGTTTAATGATTCTTTTAAATGATTCTTTTTTATTTCAGTTTGTTATTTTTTTTTTTTTTTGCAGTTAGTAATTTTAAAACCTTATATTAGCAATTTAATACACTTTTGTCATGTTTAATTTAAAAACATATATGTTTAATGATAGGTTTATTTTTTTATTTCAGTTTGTTTTTATTTTTTAAATGTACTAATTTAAAAAATACATTAAAATGTATATTAGCAATTTAATGCACTTCAGTAATTTTTAATAAAAAATAGATATATTATACTTTTTTATTTCAGTTTGTTTTTATTTTTTTACATTTACTAATTTAATATATAATTTTTCATTCAGATTCTAATTTAATTTTAATCATTTAATGTGCTTTTGTCATTATTATACATTTTGAATATATATTTTTAATGATTTATTTAATGATTTAATGATTTATTTCCAGTTAGTACTTTTCACAAAATTATATTAGCAATTTAATATATATGTGTAATGTTTTGTACAATTTTAAAGCATATTTTTTATCATTCTTTTTATTTCAGTTAGTTTTTTTTATGTATTTACAGTATTTTTTTTTTATCTTTTTATTTCAGTTTGTTTTTATTTTTACAGTTAGTCATTTAAAAAAATATATACATATAAATGTGCATTAAAATTTTAATTTAATTTTTAGTCCTTTAAAGTACTTCTGTCCAATGTTTTGTCTAATTTAAAAATATATATTTTAAATTTAAATGATTCTTTTTATTTTAGTTCATTTTTTATTTACAGTAATTTAAAAAAAATTATATATATATAATTGTCATGTTTATTTATGGGTTATTATTTAATGATGGGTTTAATTCATTTTATTTAAGTTTGTTTTTATTTTATTACAGTTAGTAATTTAAAAAAATAAAAATTTTCATTCAAATTTTTATTAATTTTTTTAGTAATTTAATGTACTTATATATATATATATATATATATATATATATATATATATATATATATATATATATATATATATAATGCACTTTTGTAGTGTTAATTTTAAAACACTGCTATTTTTAATGATAGGCTTAATTCTTTTTATTTTTATTTTTTTAGTTAGTAATTAATCTTTTTGAAGTAGGAACTGAAATAGTATTTTCTACTAAAATGTACTTTGAAAAATCATTTTTAACAGTTTCATTTTATTCAATGCAAAGTCCTTTAAAAAAAGCTAAGGATTTATGCTGATACTGTCCGCAAAAAATCTGAATGAGACCAAGATAGTACGTCACTTCTTCTCCTTCCTTCCTTGAGTGTTTGGAGGGCACGCCTGAGGGCCGGCAGGCGGAGTATGACATTTTCTCCAGAGCAAATGAAGGCTCTCTCTCCAGAGCTGGCTTTTCTTGAACCCTGACATTTGGCAGTAATTGGTGGACTGTGGGTCTGCGTCCCCCTCTCCATTCTGAGCAGGTCTCATGTCCGCAGATCAGCACACACTCACACATATGCACAAACAAGTACACACTCACAGACTCTTAGACGTGTGTGTCAAAAAAAAGAAACTTTTCTCAAGGCATTTCCACTGCAAAGGGCTCTTTGAGAAACCGCTTCTTAAAATACACCCTGAGTGTCCCAACAGTGTCCTTGAAGAATCTACTGAGTGTCAGAGAGACCGCTCATGCTTTTTAATGTGCTTATTGATCTACAGAACATACTTTTGTTTGTGCCTTCAACAAATAAGTTGGGCCATCAAAAGTCTATGAACTAAAAAGGCCCCTGAAACTTTATTTTAAACTATTATTTTACTTTGCTTTGTCCTAAAGTCTAGTGAGCACCCTACGCTGAATTCAGAATCGCATACTACACTTACTATGGTACAAATAGTAAGAAGAGAAGAAGTGTGCTAGTTATGTAGTTACAAATTCTGCAAACATTAATGGTGATTCAGTACCGGGGTTATTAGCTTTAACAAGTATTAAAAACATGTTTAATTGAAATAAAATCATCTATATAATGTATTGTTATGCTTATTATAGTACCATGTTGTTAGCTTCGTAACGTGCTAATATCCAGTTAAAATAAAAATATAAAATTAAATAAAAATATTAAATAAATAAATTAAATTAAAATATAATAAAACAAAACAATTATTAAAAAATCCAAGTATTATTTCAATTAAAATAAATTAAATTAAATTAATTCAATTTAAAAATATAAATAAAAATAAAAATAAATTAAATTAAAAATAAATTAAATCTAATAATGTAATGTATTATTGTACGTATTGTAGAACCATGTTGTTAGCTTAGCAACATGCTAATATCCAATTAAAATAAAAATATTACATAAAATAAAATAAAAATAAATAAATTAATTAATTAAATTAAAATATAATAAAATAAAAAAATTATTGAAAAAAAATCTAAGCATGTAATGTATTGTTATGCTTATTGGAGAGCCATGTTGTTAGCTTAGCAATATGCTAATATCCAATTAAAATAAATACAATTAAATTAATTAAATTAAATCAAATTAAAAAATACAAAATAAAATAAAATTAAATCAAAAATAAATTAAATCAAAAATAAAATAAATCTAATAATGTAATGTATTGTTGTGCTTATTGGAGAACCATGTTGTTAGCTTAGCAACATGCTAATATCCAATTAAAATAAATAAAATAAATTTAATTAAATTAAAAAAAATAAAATAATTAAAATTTAATTTAATTAAATTAAAAATAAGATCAAATAAAATAAATCTAAGCATGTAATGTATTGTTGTGCTTATTGGAATACCATGTTGTTAGATTAGCAACATGCTAATATCCAACTAAAATAAAAATATAAAATTAAATAAAATAAAAAAATAAAATAAATAAAATAAAAATATAATAAAATAAAAACAATCATTTAAAAAATCTAAGCATGTAATGTATTGTTGTGCTTATTGGAGAGCCATGTTGTTAGCTTAGCAACATGCTAATATCCAATTAAAATAAATAAAATTAAATTAATTAAATTAAAAAATACAAAAAAATTAATGAAATAAAGTAAAATAAAATAAAATAAAATTAAATTAAAAATAAGATAAAATATAATAAATCTAAACATGTAATGTATTGTTATGCTTATTGGAATACCATGTTGTTAGCTTAGCAACATGCTAATATCCAATTAAAATAAAACTATAAAATTAAATAAAATAAAAAAATAAAATAAAATAAAAATATAATATAATAAAATAAAATAAAAATCTAAGCATGTAATGTATTGTTATGCTTATTGGAGAGCCATGTTGTCAGCTTAGCAGCATGCTAATTTCCAATTAAAATAAATAAAATTAAATAAAAAATTAAAATTAAAATACAATAGAATAAAAAATAAAAAATCTAAGCATGTAATGTATTTATGCTCATTCAAGTACCATATTCTTAGTTTAGCAACAAGCTAATACCCAATTCCACTGGAATCAATTATAAATCAAGTAAGGAGTGCTACAGCATATGTGTTTGTTGATATAAAACATATAAAACATCTTACAAGGTTTCCTCACAGTTATATTCCATTTCAGGTAGATAGTAAAACAGACATCTTTATAGCAAAGCATATCTAGATTAATTTCAGCTGACTGCCTGGCTTCGAGTTTATCTGCAGAAAACACACACGCCTGTAGGGAAGAAAAAAAATTAATAAGATCTCAATTGTTTCTACTAAACAGCAATGAGACGAAAAAGGAGACTTTTACTTGAAGAAAATGGGTTTCCTGACACTGTAACACCGGTGCTTTAAAATTATTGGTCCGTTCATGTAATTTGATACGTCAACTTGGGGTTCGACCAATGGCGTGAGTTTGGGGGCGGGACTATCGGTTTGCTCAACCAATGGAAGGCAGAAATAGAGACAAAAGAGTTTGCAATTCCATGTGTTTCTATTGAAATAAAGCATCTTACAAGGTTTCCTCACAGTTATACTACATTTCAGCTGCCTAGGTAGACAGTAAGACGACTTTATAACAAGGTAAAAAGTATTGTTTCTCCTAGACAGCAATGAGACAAAAAAGAGACTTTTGCCTGAAGAAAATGCGTTTTCTGACGCTGTAACACCGGCGCTTTAAAATCATTGGTCCATTCGAGCAATTCGATATGTCAGTTTTGGAGCTCGACCAATGGCGTGAGTTTAGGGGCAGGACTATCGGTTTGCTCAACCAATGGAAGGCAGAAATAGAGACAAATAAGTTTGGAATTCCATGTGAAACAAATTCCTTGTATGCGCAAGCATACTTGGCAATAGAGCTCTTTCTGATTCTGATTCTGATTCTGAGGTATATCTAGATTCATTTCAGCTGACTGCCTAAAGAAAGAAAAAAAACCTGGATTGTTAAGCTTCGAGTTTATCTGCTAAAAACACACACGCCTGTAGGGAAGAAAAAAAATTAAATAGATCTCAATTGTTTCTCCTAGACAGCAATGAGATGAAAAGGAGACTTTTGCTTAAAGGAAATGAGTTTCCTGACACTGTAACACTGGCGCTTTAAAACCATAGGTCCGTTTGTGTAATTTGATACGTCAACTTGGGGTTCGACCAATGGCGTGAGTTTGGGGTCGGGACTATCAGTTTGCTCAACCAATGGAAGGCACAAATAGAGACAAAAGAGTTTGGAATTCCATGTGTTTCTACAGACCTTTTTCCTGAGTAAATGATGATGAGCGCCGCCATTACGGATTCTAACGTCAGATTGAATGCTTTTCTGTTCCGGTTTCCATAGGAACCCATTCAAATAGCGTCCATCTGTTTTTAATGTAGCTAACGTCCGCTGCTTCGTGTCATCTACACACTCATTAAAGTGAGGCACTGACAAATGACGGTCATTGCGACATTGCCAAGTGATGGCGCTATGGAGCCATGTGCTTTTTAAAAACATTTTAATAGGTTTAACATTAGTTTATTAGCTCGGAATATACCCTAATTTGACTAGAAACAATGAAGAACGGAAATGCAAAGCATTCTTTCAGTGAAGAGTCGGACTTACTTCCGTGTTCAGGAAAAACGTCTGTTGATATAAAGCATCTTACGGTTTCCTCACAGTTATACTACATTTCAGCTGCCTAGGTAGATAGTAAGACGTCTTTATAGTGAGGCATATCTAGATTCAATTCCTGAAGAAAGAAAAACCTTCAAATTTATCTGCTGAAAACATACACATCTGTAAAGAAGAAAAAAAAAATCAAATGAGATCTCAATTGTTTCTCCTAAACAGCAACGAGACTTTTGCTTCAAGAAAATGCGTTTCCTGACACTGCAACACTGGCGCTTTAAAATCATTGGTCCATTCGAGTAATTCGATATGTCAATTTTGGAGCTCGACCAATTGTGTGAGTTTGGGGGCGGGACTATCAGTCTGCTCAACCAATGGAAGGCAGAAATTGAGACAAAAGAGTTTGGAATTCCATTTGAAGTCATTAACAGGGCAGAAACTGCACATTTGAGTACAAAAGACTATTTACCTTCTTCCCACACATTTCTGGTCTTAATGTCTGCGATTCATGAGCGTGTGTTCTTGTAAAGACACCAAATGTTTGTTTTAGCTGTCCTCCTCCTCCAATTCTCCCTCAGTAATCTCACGTGTGTCTCCATTAAGTCTCTGAAGCTATGAGAGAGCAACCTCAGAGCAATAACAACCTCCTCCAGGCGGCTAAATGGCTCGCTATCTAGAAGGTAATAATGGGAAATGTATGAAGACAAACAAAGGCGTCGTGGTTCATCATTTTCCCAGGTCTTCGGTGTGGTACGGAGGAGATTGCGGAGCTTGTAAAATGATTACGGCTCTTGTGCGTCTGACCGGCCGCAAGACAAATTATAATAACACCCTGTGAATATCCAGAGTGCTTATAATGCATTAAGACACTACAAGTGCTCATAAAACGGGGTGATTGTTGATGGCCCTTAAACAGATGAGAGTTAATGACGGGAGCATTAAGATAACTCAGTTTCTCTTGCTCGCTGTCTCAGACGCCGCTAATGTCACAGTGGAAATATTGGCTGTGAGGGATGGAGGTAAAGTTTGTCCTCAGTTAAACTGCTGTTTGCTTTGATGACGACGGCTGTACTAAAAAAAAACTAAAAATATGTTTGTCGGAAATATTTCATGTGAACAAAAAGGAGCAAACATGAGCAAAAAGGGCTGTGTAATTAATGTTAGTAAGTGAAGTAATCAACCAATATTATTTTAAATATTATTTTAATGTTTCAAAGTGTTCAGGTGTCTAATACTTGATATACAGAACACTTCGCACTAAATAATACAAAACAAATAATCAATAGAATAAAACTACAACAATAAAACATTTTTAAAAATCTTTATATATTTTTCAATAATAATTATTAGCATGTATATGAAAAATAGTTACATATTACTCCTATAAATAACAAACAATGCATACTAACTACTTTTTTAATTCACTATTTAATAATACTAAAACAATTATTATTATATATAGAATATTTACATATTTAAATAAAAATGTAATATGTAAAATGTGATATGCTTTATGAATATTTCAATAAATCATGCATATGACAAATACATACATATTATCATATATATATATATATAATAAAAAATGTAATTATAATTAATCTACTTATTATTAGGGCTGCAACAACGAATCGATAAAATCGATAAAAATCGATTACTAAAAGCGTTGGCAACGAATTTCATAATCGATTCGTTGTGTCGCGCGACGCAGAGACATTTGGTTGTTATTATATATATTAAAAAAAAATTGAGCGCAGAGCGGAGTGGACACATTCGGTCTCTCTCCCGCACTGATGCCAGCAGAGCTCGGCACCTCATGTGTTTCCATCCAAAAATGCGAATTTAACTTATGCGCAAAACTGGAACATTTGAGCATAAAGCACCGCCGTTTCTACATTATATATATATGCTGCCCCGATTTATATCAAACATGTTTGATATTTAAGCCTACTTTGGCTAGCGTACTTTCACAGCAGCCAATGCTCGATCGCAAAACAGCTGCTGTATGGGTCGTTGGATAGTGGAGATGGAGAAAACAACTTCTATAGTTTTTGTAACACTGTCTGTCTGTATAATGTGTCGAAAACATACCACAACCGTAAGGAGAAAGAGGAGCTCTGCCGAGGTGAAATCGTCTCAGTTTTGAATAGGGCTGTGACGGTGGCACGTTGTTTTTTATATATAGCCTACACTTCAGTCAGCTAACAAGCAGCCTAAAAACGCTAAAATAAATCAAAGAAATAATATATTTAATTAAGAAAGTAGCCTAAGAATATTATATAGGTTATTAAACAAACATTCCTTGTAAAAATGTCCGACAGCTCATCAATTTTTGGCCGACTGAATTTCCAGTCCGACTGTCTTTTTTTCCTCTTTCTCTTCCTCATTACACAGCTGCTGTTTTTAATAGCAAAGTGATTACATTTATTTTCGTTCCTTTAGTTTATAAAGTTAATTTAGAGATATATTTGGAACACTTTTTGTTTCTTAAATTAAATTTTTGTTTTTTAAAGTTATGACCTAGCAAACAGCGGCAGACAGATCAAAAGCCTGCTTAATTCATCGCGATTTAAATTAAAATCCATTGATATAAAAAACTTAAAACATCACAATATTAGTTTAATCATTCAATCAAGATAATTCCAAAGTTTGTGCGGAGAGAAGCGCGCTTTGCAGGACATGGAGACGCAGTGCAATGTGGAATTTCTTTTTTGCTCATAAAGGTAAGAGTAATTTACCACCCGGGCCGGAACTGTAAAGGGTCTACCTTAGTTTGTGTGTACTAACAGTATCAACAAAATGTGCTCTTAAAGAAAACAAACAGAATACGCTTGATACACAATATCTATAGAAAGCTTTAAATTATTATTTTACTATAAAACGAAATAATTAAAATCGAAAACAAAACTCTTTCATTAGCTAATCCATAAAGATGCATTAGGCATTAATGAGCAGATGGCAGGGTCGTCAATTTCATCTTTGCAACACTGAATCAGAAAATACTAGTTTATTAATAAGTAATTCAAATATTTTCTTAATTTTTGCCTTAATTCATGGTAATTACTTTTGCTGGGGCTTTGAGGCCAGTTTTGCGTGCATTTGAATGCGGAACTCTTCCAGCTGGTCGCTGCTGATGGCAGGACACTAAACACCGCCATGGCAGAATGAATGTAGCAGAAAGTTAGTCAAGTTGTCCGGTTCCAGCGTGCAAAGTCACATGACTTTTTTAATGCGCTCTGAGGAATTTAATTTGAGAGGCTTCTTGATGGGAAATGCAGCATGTACACCACAGCAAGCCGCTGTCTTGATGGATAGTAATTTTAGTTTATTTAGTCTATATATTTGGCAGATGTAAAGCATACATGTGTATGTTTTTTATGTTAGTCCATTTTTATTTTATTATTATTATTATTATAACAGTTCAAGGAGCAACATGTTCGTGCACTTTCTAAAGATTTTAGTTCTGTTTTTGAATAAAGGGTTGTAAATCTCTTGGTTTTTTTTTATCCGATTCATCGATTAATCGAAAAAATAATCGACAGATTAATCGATTATTAGAATAATCGTTAGTTGCAGCCCTACTTATTATAATTATATATATATATATATATATATATATATATATATATATAATATATAAACTATAATTAAATAAGTTTCAATTTAATGAATATATTTATATACAATTTTATATATATATATATATATTTTTTTTTTTTTTATGTATTATTAAAACAATTTAATAATGAAAAACAAAATATACTTTTTGAATATTTTAATAAGAATTATTATCATGTATATGACAAATAGGTACATATTATCATATATATCAAACAATGCATGCTAATGCATACTATTATTTGTTTATTATATAATTATTGAGTAATAGTAAAAATATAAAAAAAATGTAATATAGACTTATACCATAATAATTGTATTTAATTATAATTAATATATTTACACAATTATGTACATATTACATATTTAAATAAAAATGTAAAAAAACATAATATTCTTTATATGACATATTCTATTTAATCCTAAAATTGAATTATTATTTTTATATAATAATAATAATAATAATAATAATAATTTAGTGAAGGAAAAAATTGTAATTATATAAAAAGTTTATTATATATATGAAATATTTACATATTTTAATACAAAATGTAATAAAAATACAATAATGCACTTTATTAAAATTATTTATATTATTTTTATTTTAATATACTAATTTAATTCATTTATTGTATTTCCTGCAATAGTGTTTAATCATAAACATCAAAAAAATTTAATAAACATAAATAACCCAATATTTTGTGTGCAAAATTAAAGAGCCTCCTTCTGACATGTGTACATAGACTACATTTAAAAAAATGATTTGCTAACTTTAAAAAAAATATATATATATATTCAGTGCACTTTAATGCTGTTATGCTCTTTAATGCTCTGCCACAGTAATGCAAAATAAAATACAGCCGCCTCTACTCGACTGAAGTCCATTGATAGATGCTTTTTGTGACTTTTAAAGAATGTAAGGACACGTTTGATTAGAACATCAAAATGAAACACGACCATATGGCTCTCGTTTGCAATTACACCTGGCTGGGGAAAAATGGAGCAGCTTTACAATATGTTCCATTACTGTCAACATTTATGATGATGAATTCACAGGTGAAGGTCGATTATAGACCAGCACAGGGTTTCAAAACATTCTAAGAATGCATGGACGTTGGGTTTGTCAGGGCCTTCAAGCTTAGTAGCTTAAAAACCGGCCTAAAACCCATTTACTTCAAATTATATTTGAAGGCTGTCGACGGCAGAACAGCTTTACTGTCCACTGTAAAATCCACAGCTTTATAGGAGAATCATCTTTAGTGTTCACACATAAAAAACACTGAAACTGTCTCTTTTAAGTATTATTTTAAGGTGTTTAGGCCTAAATGTCACCAGTTTCCATTGTGGCCATACATGGACATGCAATATTCCACTTCAAAGCTGGAGAAATGGAGTTTAATTTGGCGACAGGGACTTCATTTTAAATGCTAAATCCTTTCCTGTTACTGGACACCTCAAAGCCACAATTTGGACAGCTAATCTGCTTTAATGCTGAAATGTTTTTCCAGGACAAGACACAGACAGAGAGGGTGCCTACGCACAAAAGTTTATGCTGCGAATCCACTGACTTCTAAGAGGAAAAATGCAAGAGACTGCATTATATGACCACAAGTTTTGCTTCAACACACTTGCAGATATGAACTGTAGTATTTGAAGTCGATGTTATAAATGACAGTAGACCAAGGAGATTTTAAAATGATTACGATTAATTTGGTAATTGAGTAATCGGTCGATTATTCTGACGATTAATTGAGTACTCTGTTAATTAAACAATATTTCACACTTGCAGACATGTGTTGTAGTGTTTGAAGTCGATGTCAGAAATGACGGTAGACCAGGGAGATTTTAAAACAATTACGATTAATTTGGTAATTGAGTAATCGGTCGGTTATTCTGACGATTAATCGAGTACTTGGATAATTAAAATTATTTTAACACTTGCCGATATGTGTTGTAGTGTTTGAAGTCAATGTTATAAATGACAGTAGACCAAGGAGATTTTAAAATGATTACGACTAATTTGGTAATTGAGTAATCGGTCGATTATTCTGACGATTAATTGAGTACTCTGATAATTAAAAAATATTTCACACTTGCAGACATGTGTTGTAGTGTTTGAAGTCGATGTCAGAAATGACAGTAGACCAGGGAGATTTTAAAACAATTACGATTAATTTGGTAATTGAGTAATCGGTCGGTTATTCTGACGATTAATCGAGTACTTGGATAATTAAAATTATTTTAACACTTGCCGATATGTGTTGTAGTGTTTGAAGTCAATGACATAAATGACAGTAGACTGGGGACATTTAAAATGATTGCGATTAATTGAGTACTCAGATAATCACAATTATTTTCACACTTGCAGATATGCATTGCAGTGTTTGAAGTTGATATCATAAATGACAGTAGACCAGTAGACAAGGGACATTTTAAAATGTTTATGATTAATCGAGTAATCAGTCGATTATTCTGACGATTAATCGAGTACTCTGATAATTACAATTATTTTCACACTTGCAGATATGCATTGTAGTGTTTGAAGTTGATGTCATAAATGACAATACACCAGGAAGATTTTAAAACGATTACGATTAATTTGGTAATTGAGTAATCGGTCGATTATTCTGACGATTAATCGAGTATTTGGATATTTAAAATTATTTTCACAATTGCAGATATGTGTTGTAGTGTGAAGTCAATGTCATAAATCACAGTAGACCAGGGAGATTTTAAAACGATTACGATTAATTTTGTATTTGAGTAATCGGTTGATTATTCTGACGATCAATCGAGTATTAGGATAATTAAAATTATTTTTACACTTGCAGATATGCACTGTACTGTTTGAAGTCGATGTCATAAATGACAGTAGACCAGGGATATTTTAAAATGATTACGATTAATTTGGTAATTGAGTAATTGTCGATTATTCTGACGATTAATCGAGTATTTAGATAATGAAAATTATTTTCACACTTGTAGATATGCGTTGTAGTATTTGAAGTCTGTCATAAATGACAGTAGACGATTAATCAAGTAATCAGATAATTTAAATTATTTTCATGAATAATACGTTATGTGTACATTTTCAATTGAGTATTTAAAATATCAAATAGTTCTGATAATTGAGTGCGACCCATATTTTCTAAGAATGTGTTGATTAATGTAGACTGTCGTTGTTCTAATTACTACATCTAATAATTATAGACATATTTTGGTTTACAAACTGTATTGTTTCATCAGTTAATCGCATTAGCACTCGGCTAACATATCTACTATTAATGTTTTGTGAAGTGTGTAGCAGCTAAACTTTAGCTGTCGCATAATTCACTTGCATTGTATACAGAAAGACCAATCACAACAGACACAGCCAGTGGCTTATGAAAGGGAGGGGTTTACAGATCTCAAGCTCAGAAGTGCTTCAAACAAATCGTTTCGAGCTCACTGCAAAATGATTAAAATATTAAATGTATATTCCAAGAAAAACACAATGTTTTATGACCTTAGAAGCATTTAAACGTAATGCGGGGGACTACAATACCATATGATCTGATTTTTAATGTATTATTTTAATTATGAACACAATGGAAGTCACACATTACCAGAAAACCGCTTACTTCCGCATTAAAAAAATAAGGTGGCTATAACCTGGCTGCAAAATGTAAACAAAAATCCATGTACTTCGAAGCGGTGATGCACTGCCCTAACAACTGTCATGCTAACGGATTGCTCTCTCCAGGTAATACAGACCTCCTTGGCCCAGACAGAGGAAGCGCGGACGGCTCTGAGAGGCTCTTGTCCTTCGAGCTTACCGGCTTTGCCCTGGTCACAGCGAGACAATGGCTATAAACGTGAGGCTGAGGATGATTTGTTGGTGACTTGACCTTTCCAGCACTTCAGAGGGGCTCTTTTAGCCACGAAGAGAAAGCGAGGGAGAGAGGGAGAAGGCTATCTGTGCGGCGCGGCAGCTCAGCGGAGAGCTGTTTGGCTGCTATCTGGATCAGATAAGATTCCCCCGTATTCAGGGCGGCGTAGCCTGGGGAGAGAGAGACGCGGCCGGGGGGCAGAGAGGGTCTGCTGGCAGACGAGGAGTGGAATAATGTTATGTGCAAAACAGCGGACGTACAGGCGAACAGGGATGTAGAGCTGTTGTGTTGCATGTATTACATAGCGACGAATGTAACAAGATCTGTTTGTGCGGGAGAAAAACGAGATGTTGCTTGTATTGATATATAATCTACAAAGCATCGATTGTACACAACCTGTTGTGTTATTTGTCAAGCTCAAATAACAACAACAGGTTGTTCTTGCATGGCTCAGGAGACTAAAAGAGGAGAATAGTTCATGAAAAAAATCAAATTAGTTGTGAATGTACTCACCCTCAGGTCATCCAAGATGTAGATGAGTTTGTTTTATCATCAGAACAGATTTAGAGAAATGTAGCTCTACGTTATTTGCTCACCAGTGGATCCTTCGCAGTGAATGGGTGCCATCAGAATCAGTCTAAACATCTGATAAAAACATCACAATAATCCACAAGTAATCCACACCACTCCAGTCCATCAATTATCATCTTGTGAAGCAAAAAGCTCCATGTTTGTAAAAAACAAATCCATCTTTAAGCCATTTTGGCTAAGATATGAGTCCATAATTCATAATGCTTTCTCCAATGAAAAAGTCCATCATCTGTTGTTGCCTCACATCAAAATCCACCAACATATTTGTTTTTGACCGTTTTGGAAAGCAGTATTATGAATTATTGTGGCTAGAAGCATGTTTTGAAGGTAAAATGCCTTACTAATGGATTTGTTTTTTGTACATACACGCAGCGTTTGGCTTTACAAGATGTTAACTGATGGACTGGAGTGGTGTGGATTACTTGTGGAATATTGTGATGTTTTTATCAGCTGTTTGAAACAAACAAACTCATCTACATCATGAATGGCCTGCTGAATTTTACATTTTGGGTGAAATATTGCTTTAATGGAGCAACTTTGACTCAGGTGTTTCTTCTAAATTCCTTACGAGAAAAAAAAATGACAAAGAAACAGCAGGAGACTAAAGTCTCATTTTACCTTAGTGCTGTCTGAGAGAAACAATTGAGATATTCAAGACTTCCAATAAATTGGTGTTTCGTGGCTTTTAGACCATGTATGTTAGCGCATTTGTTAGTGTTAGTCCTTCTCTTCCAAAAAAAAAATAATAATAATAATATTAATGACATCATCATGCAGTTTGAAGCATTTGCACATTTTTGTCCAATCAAATGCTGTCTAAGAGATTGTCACTCCAGCTAATATCATTAAAGGGATAGTTCACCCAAAAATAAAAATTCTGTCATTAATTACTCACCCTCATGTCATTTTAAACCGTAAGACCTTTGTTCATCTTCGGGACACAAATTAAAGGTCCCATATCGTACACATTTCTGGAGGTTTATTTTATTTGTTGATGTCCTTAAGAATATATATTTGCGGTATAAGTGCCAAAATCCATCTCAATATGTTTTTACAGCTCCTTTTTTAGGAGCTCTGTCAAAAACAGGTCGATTTTGGCCCATCTAATTAATATTCATGAGCCTCTCTTCTGATTGGCCTGTTGTTTTCTGAGTGACGCACAACCAGGCCAATCACAGGTAACTACGGTCATGTATGCTGTAAGCGTAAGCGAGCTCAGAGCAATAGAGAGAGCTGATACTCAACAGGATATTTTAGAATGATCATTAATGTTTTTTCTTTTACAAACACCGAATGCAGTAGGCTACATAACTGTTGCTTTAGTAAAGCCCCTTTCACAATGCGCGCTGATTCTGGAAAATTACGGGAACTGTGTGAACCAAAGCCAGAACCTAAAGGCAGTGTTGTAGTAATGATGCACGTTATCAAGCGACTCTTCACAACGAAAAATAACGTTACGTGCAAAGTGGAATGAAGCAGCGATCATCAGGCAGAGCCAGCTCCTCACTATCAGCGCTGAAGCACAGTTTGTTCAGGTTAGTTTCAGTTTAGTGAAACGTACGCGTCGCATTACATCTCACATCCAAACGTCACATGTCTTTATGGTTTGTGTGTAAAGGTAAAGCACGCACAGATTCCGGAAAACAACTGTGAATGAACCAAATTAAACAATTCCGGAACAAATCGTGGGACACATTATCCGTGTATTTACCGGAATCGCTGTGTGAAAGAGGCTGAAGTTGACGTGCCGCTGGTCTCTTATATTAACGTTGTTCTGAAGCCTGTGTAATGATCGTAGCTTGACATCTATCGACTGAACAGGGTTTTCTCCACTTGTTTTCCTGTTGTTGTTGCTCAATGGAATGGATGCGTTGTTGTCTGGGGGTTTGACAAAAGGAGGGTGGGACGTTGGTTGGTGACTGAAGGCGGTGACTTGAGTCGATCGGACGTCACATCGTTACGGAAGTCACAGCTGCTCGTGAAAATGAACAGCTACTTTAAGCAGGCTGTGTGCAGTTTACTGTGGATTGACTGTTTTGAAACTCATATGGTAGTTAGATAGCCCCTAGACCTTAGTTATCATGAAAAAAGCCAGGAAATTTTGATTTTGACGATATGGGACCTTTAAGATATTTTTGATGAAATCTAAGCGCTTTCTGACCCTGCATAGAAAGTAATCAGAATCAGAATGAGCTTTATTGCCAGGTATGTTTACACATACTATGAATTTGTTTTAGTGACAGCAGCTCCACAGTGCAACAGAGTGACAGTGACAAGACAAGACATAGATTATAAAAAAGAACAATATACAAGTACACAAGACAAAGTGCAAAGTGCAAAATAGCAAAAACACAATATACAGAGTATGCCATTACTAGGTACAGGTATATTAGGTGCAAATTTGGATGTAAGTAGGTATTAATAAATACTGAATAGATTAATAAAGTGTATAATAGCGCTGCATGTTCCACGTTTACTGACAAGTGTTCATGAGATGGATTGCCTGGGGAAAAAAAACTGTTCCGGTGTCTGGTCGTCTTGGTGCTCAGTGCTCTGTAGCGCCGACCAGATGGTAACAGTTCAAAGAGCGAGTGTGCTGGATGTGAGGGGTCCAGAGTGATTTTGTCAGCCCTTTTGCGCACTCTGGATAAGCAGAGATCTTGAAGGGTAGGAAGGGTTGTACCAATGATTCGCTCAGCAGTCCGGACTATGCGACATAGTCTTCTGAGATCAGAATTGGTAGCTGAGCTGAACCAGACAGTAATTGAAGTGCAGAGGACGGATTCAATGATGGCAGAGTAAAACTGTTTCAGCAGTTCCTGTGGCAGGTTGAGCTTCCTCAGCTGGCGGAGGAAGTACAGTCTCTGCTGGGCCTTTTTCACAATGGAGTCTATGTGAACATCCCACTTCAGGTCCTGGGAGATGGTATTGCCAAGGAACCTGAATGACTCCACTGTGTTTACAGTGCTGTTCATGATGTTGAGTGGGGGGAGAGCAGGGGGGTTTCTCCTGAAGTCGATAATCATCTCCACAGTCTTGAGCGTGTTGAGCTCCAGGTTGTTATGACTGCACCAGACAGCCAGCTCTTTAACCTCCTGTCTGTAAGCAGACTCATCACCGTCTTGAATGAGGCCGATGAGTGTGGTGTCGTCTGCGAACTTCAGGAGCTTGACAGAGGGGTCTTTAGAGGTACAGTCATTCGTATACAGGGAGAAGAGCAGTGGGGAGAGAACACAACCCTGAGGGGCGCCAGTGCTGATAGTCCGGGTGCTGGATGAGAATTTTCCCAGCCTCATTAACTGCTGTCTGTCTGTCAGGAAGCTGTTGATCCACTGACAGAGAGCGGTGGGCATGGAGAGCTGAGATAGTTTGAGAAGGAGGAGGTTTGGGATGATGGTGTTAAAGGCTGAACTGAAGTCCACAAACAGGATCCTCACATAAGTAACGCAACTGACACATTCAAGACCCAAAAAGGTAGTGAGGACATCAATAAACTAGTCCATGTGATATCAGCAATTCAACCTTAATTTTATGAAGGTACAAGATGCGTTGTGGTACTTTTGTGAACGCGCATTGAAGACACGAAAGAGAAGACATTTTTGAATAAAGTTGTTATTTTAGTTTTCTTTGAGCACAAAAAGTATTCTCATAGCTTCATAAAATACAGTCGCAGTTGTATTATTGCTGCTGCAAGCAAGTACTTGCTACTGCCAGAGCATATGGCGATATGGTGCTGTGAGTATTTAAGACATACTGTACTGCTGCTGCACAAATAGCATAAAATAACCCACAGCAGATCTATACAGGTGGAGCTGGGGAAGGTGGAGGGTTTTAGAGTGCCCAAGTGAATGCTACCAGCCATTTAAACGTAAAGCTGCAAGCTCATTGGTTGCGTACACAACATGAACCAATCAGCTTGTGCCAAGTCTTATAACTCTGTGATATCATCAGTTACGTCAACAACCCATCAGCTTGCGCCATCTAGAGTTTCATGGCAGAAGTAAGCATTTATACAAAAAGTCATTTGTCAATGATTTCAAAACAATTCTTTCGAACCAGCTTTGAGCATAATGTCTGTAAACCCCTCCCTTTCATAAGCCTACTCTGCTCTGATTGGTCAGCTAGCCAAGCCTGTTGTGACTGGCACAGAGAGGAGTGTTTGAACAAGTTAACAAGTGTTACCATCTGTGTTGCCATGTCCACAGGTTGAAGCAACCCCAGTAACGTCATAGTTGGCCCCTGGAATCCGAATTTCTCTCAGAACGTGACTGGGCTAGTAGTTAGTAGCAATTGGGTGGGTTTTGTTGTGAATACCTGGCAACCCCGATGCACCTTTTCACACAACAATTATAGTGCTTCAATACGTTTTTAAAATAATGACATAAAAAAATTTTTTTAACACTTATGCAAGCCAATCGTGCCCACAGCTAAATCTTAGCTGCTAAACTGTAAACACATAACAAAACAATAATGGTGGAAACGTTAGCAGAGTGCTAACGTGATTTACTGATGTAAACCAAAATATGTCTAAGTTACATTCTACAAAGTAATTAGAACAATGACAGTCTACATTAATCGACACTTTCTTAGAAAATAGTGGGTTCACAACGAAATTTCAGTACTTTTTCAAATCAGTAATATTGTGGTTTACCTGGAAACCTAAACTTGCATTAGGTATACATCACATATTAGCAAAAAAATGTGACTTTTTGAGCACTCAAAATTGAAAATGTACACATAACGTATCAATCGTACTTACAGGTTGTGGTTCAGAGACGCTTGTTAGTCCAGATTAAGAAGATAACAGCCAAGATTAAAGAAGCAGTCCTCGGTAAAATGACAATCACACAACAAAACTTTTGAATTGTATTGTTGTGGTATCGTTGAAAAAAATTATTTTAACCACTGATTCTTCGCATCATCATTTTTCGGGAATGAAAACAAAACAAGCTTGGTTTTATAGCCTATAAAAAAAGTCCTGTTTCAAGAAGAAACACATCAAATACAATCTCAAGAGGTCTTCAGAGATTTCATGCGTGATTTTTCTCTCCTACAAGGAGTGTTTATCCTAAAATGACTCTATGCTTGGTGTCTAATTGTTCAGTCAGGTAATGAGGGTAATTTACATTTGTTTTGAACGATTCTGAAGTGATTTATGAGTGGTAATGAAATAAAGAGCGAGGCGATAATGGTGCAGAGAGGAATTTAAAGAGGAAGCGAAGACAAAAGACACTCAATGGAGTGCAGAGAGAGAGAAAGAGAGAGATGCTTCAAACGCGAAAAGGAAACAAAAGAAGAAAGAAACCAGGCTCTTTGGCAGCCCGGTGGCGTCACAGGTGCAGCGTAAGCAGTGACTAAAGAGGAATATTCCTGGATGAAGTGATGCTGCACATATTATGGGAGATTTGCTGCTTCTTGTGTTAGATCGGATGACAAGGTCACACTAGCGGACATGAATAAACGCGGTTCTGCGCTACGCTGGGAGTGGAGTTCAGCCCAAGTCAAACAGAGAAAGAGGCTGGCACACAACACAACAATGCAATGCGTTAGTTATGCTTGGTAGCACATGCTGGCTGTTACCAACACAGGAGAACAGAGAAACAATCCTTGCTCAAGGGCACTGAAAAATAATGTACAGTATTTACGAAACGCATTTTTCCACAGTGGAATTTTGGATAACAGCTTATGGACTGAATTAAAGGTGAAAGTGTGTTATTCTGCACCATTAGTGGAACCAAATCCTTTTGTATAGAAACAAAGTATCATATAAAACAACATATTAGGGATGTGACAGAATCTGAAAACTATGTTAGGAAAGGAAATGACATGTACTATGGAACCCCTAAAGGGAATAAACACAAGAAGGAAGGAAAAAATATGTTGCAATGCTTTCTTTCAAAATTATAATTTTTAAACAGGTTTTGACTTTGTTAAACACTTCTGGCCCAAACTCACGCCAACTAATTAAAAACCAATGATTTAAAACAAAAAAAACGGTATTTTAAAATTAGACAAAAAAGCAAAGCTGTTTACTGCTTTAACTAGGAAAAAAACTACAATCCCATGACGCATTGCACATGACAATTAAATTTAAGATGTTTATTATATACAATATATTACACATTTATTGCAAATGTCTACAAATACTATATTAAATATTGCATTTATTTATTGCATTTATTGCATTATCCAGAACTTCAGGTAACAAATATATAGTAACAATATATATATCAAATATTTATTATACAAATATTGAAAGTCATTTGAGATTGGGAATGGGCGGGGCGTTTTTTTGGTTTTGTTATATTTCTCTAACTGGTGGAAATTTCTCTGCAGAATCATGGGTAATGTAGTTTATTACCAGGAACTCTGCTGCTAAACACAATTATTAAAAAAAATAAGATGAAATAATGTGGACTGATGGCTTCAACAAAATCATATACTGTTGATTAACAGTATTTTAGCTCAAAGTAGGTCTGTCTTAAAACGATTAATTCACTTCCAGAATAAAAATTTTCTGGTAAATTAATTTAGGAAAACATTCCAGGATTTTTCTCCATATAGTGGACTTCTATGATGGCCAACAGGTTGAAGGTCCAAATTGCAGTTTCAAAGTGCTCTATATGATCCCAGCTAAGGGTCTTATCTAGCGAAACAATCTGTCATATTCTGAAAAAAAAAATGTATAATGTATACTTTTTAACCACAAATGCTCATCTTGCACTAGCTCTGGCAACAAACTCCATCTCATTTTCTCCCCCAACTTCAAAATCACCTGATATCGTTGTTTTGCCTTTTTTCTTTGTAAAGGGTGTTGTAAAGGGAACCTTGTAAACGTTCCATTGATGTAAGGTTTGTTATGATTGGACAATATTTGGCCAATATACAACTATTTGAAAATCAGAAATCTTGAGGGTGCAAAAAAATCAAAATATTGAGAAAATAGCCTGTAAAGTTGTCCAAATGAAGTTCTTAGCAATCCATATATTTATGGTAGAAAATTTACTAAATATATTCATGGAACATGATCTTTACTTAATATCCTAATGATTTTTGGCATAAAAGAAAAATCGATAATTTTGACCTGTACAATGTATTGTTGGCTATTGCTACAAATATACCTGTGCTACTTAAGAATGGTTTTGTGGCCCAGGGTCGTAAATCAATACCCCCCATATGGAGAACATAAATGGGATTTTACCTTGCACTCTATTGGAGTTTTTATACTCTTCAGGAAGTCAACAAACCAGCAGCTTCCTTGAAGTTGTCTCTGCACATTAGGCTTCGAAGGAAGAAAATAAGTATTTTAAGTCCCAAAAATTACACACTTCACCTTTAATTGTACATTACAGCAGTAAATTCCGTGTATTTCAGACAAGCTAGTCAAAACATTTTTATTTCTGCTCCTCTGTTCCATCTGCTACATTCATATTTCATACAGTACATATATTATATCCAAAGGCTCTGCCAGTACACTGTTCCAGCCGGGGGCTGTGATTGGCTGCTTTTAAGGTTAACTGTGCTCTGATTGGCTGGTTTCACATTAACAGTGATCTGTATGCTAGTTGGGTGGATGGCCCACGCTGCCAGACCCCTATTAGACCTCTGTCACTCGCTTTTTCCTGCTCCATCCATCCGTCCATTCATCCATCTGTTCTCACTATCCACCCACCACTCTTTTTTATTCTGGTATTTTGTCTTGACATGTACTGTAAAATCTTGCTTCAACTACATTTATACTTTTTCCTGAAGAAAATAGAGGGTGCTCGGGATGCAAAGTATGTGATTTTCCAGTTTCTACGATGTACATAGTGATTTTAGTGAATTAAACTGCCTGCTGCTCTTCAGAAAAACCCTTCAGGTCCCACAATTGTTTATTTGAACCCTTTCCAGCAATGACTGTATGATTTTGAGATTTATCTTTTTCACACTGAGGACAAATGAGGGACTCATATGCAACTATTACAGGTTCAAATGCTCACTGATGCTTCAGAAAGTAACACGATGCATTAAGAGCCAGGGGGTGAAAACTTTTGGAATTTAAAGATAAATTTAGTAAATTTAACTTATTTTGTCTTCTGGAAAACATGTACATATCTTCTGTAGCTTCTGAAGGACAGTGCTAAATGTAAAAAAATATATATTATATTTAGGCAAAATAAGAAAAATGTACACATCTCCATTCGGTTAAAAAGTTTTCACCCCCTGGTTCTTAATGTGTTTTTGAGTGTTTGAACCTTCTGTAATAGTTGCATATAAGTCCCTCAGTTGTCCTCAGTGTGAAAAGATGGATCTCAAAATCATACAGTCATTGTTGGAAAGGGTTCAAATACACAAAAAAATGCTGGAAAACCAAAAAATGTAACTGTAATTTAACTGAGGCAGTTTAACTGTTTAGGACAAACAAGGGACTCATGAACAACTATCACGTAACAATAAAACACAGCTGTGGTTTGTGTGTGATTAAGAATCGAGCGCATGTAAACTTTTGAACCGGGTCATTTTTATAAATTCAACCATTATTTTCTCTTGTGGACTATATGTAATGCCTTTTATGTGAGATATTTTAATCAGGTCAGTACTAAATAAAATAACTTTTTGTATGATCCCTCTTATTTAGGCAAAATAAATAACACTTTGCAGATTTTGCAAGGTGTATGTAAACTATTGAAATCAACTGTATATAGATTTTTTATGCACTTGTCAACAAGCGTACATTGGTTGTATACTATACATGAAATTAAATTGATCAACACTAGAAACTACTATAAAATAGGTGAAACCTAATATACAAAGCAAACCCACATGACAATTTTACTTCTGTAATCAGTACTAAAAGTGATGCTTCACTTAGCAAACATTGCTAATAAATACAACAGTGTACTGCTGAATTACTACAGTATCTTTCTCTTCACACATTCCCTCTTTCGCTCTCTTCCTAGCTGTCTCATCTTGCCGTTCTCTCCTCCTGTGAGATTTATCCCTCACGTTTTAACTCGGTCCATATGTCACTTCTATCGCTGGAGTGCTCCATCCCTCCCAATCTTTCCCTTTCTTTCTCTCTCTAAGCGGTTTTATAGCCCCGTATGAGCTGGAAGAACATTAGACGTCAGGAATGCTGTAAACAGCATGTTACGGACAGAGACCACTTCAGGAAGAAAGAGAGAAAAAAAAGTGGAGCAGCAGCCTTCGAGGAATCATTCCCATCTCAAACCTAGTTCACCTATTGTACCTTCTGAACGGTGTTCAGCTCCTCCCTCTTTCTCTTTCTCTCCAGCAGGATTTAGAAACCCTCCGAAGCAGGATCAGCTGCTGACGGAGACGTTGTGAAATGCAAATAAGAGAAAGGATGAAATATTTAGACGTAATATTACAGAGTGTAAATAGTTCATGGGTGTGTTCAAGATGTGACGCCTGTGCGTTGTTTCTGTTCGTAACCTGTATGAGTTTCCTTTCTTACGTTGAACAAAAATGAAAACACTGTGAAGAAAGTTGGTGATCAAATAATTGCTGGTAGCCATTGATTTCCATAGTATGAAAGAAAATAATGCTAATAAAGGACAGAAAAACAATACTTCTCCTTAAAATGCATGACTTGAGTCTGCAAAACAAACAGTGCAGGATACATTGCAAACGCACTGACCTTAAATGCTAAGTACACCAGGTATGCGCATGATGAGTGATGCTCGCCTTAGTAAACACCAACCTTTGCTGCATATATCAGGAGCTAATATTCTGAGCTCCATGTTTGACCTCGTGACCTTCAGGGACAGTCGTGTTCATCTAGACTTGGATTGTCAGGGCAAGTAATTACTAGCAGGATCACTGAAGTGTGTTGGGGGGCGTGTGAAGTGTGTGTGTGTTTGGTCTCAAGGGGGTTGTGAACCAGTCAGATCAGCGGATCGCTGATGATCTCTGTGTGGAGCGTGTACATGAATTAACACGATCTGTCCTGAAATATTCATGAGGTTTCGTGTACGTATGGATTCATCTGTGTTTAGATACGATCAAAGGAAAGAAAAATCACAGATGAGGTCTCTTTAAAGGATTAGTTCACTTCCAGAATGAGCATTTCCTGATAATTTACTCATGCCATTCAAGATGGATGGAAAGAAATGAAGGTTTTCGAGGAAAATGTTCCAGGATTTTCTCCATATAGTGGATCAACGGGTTGAAGGTCCAAATTGCAGTTTCAATGCATCTTCAAAGGGCTCTACACGATCCTAGCCAAGAAAGAAGGGTCTTGTCTAGTGAAACAATTGGTAATTTTTCTGAAAAAAATTACAAATTTATATATTTTTTAACCACAAATGTTTGACTTGCACTAGCTAGCAAGGTGGAAATACCGACCCAGAGTTTTCAAAGTGAATGTGCAAAGAAAGTCAAACGCCCTTTACAAAAAAAATGGGGAAAAAAACTTGATGTTGGGCGGTTTTGAAGTTTGGAGAAGAAAAGAGTTTTTCGCCTTACCCTACCTTGAACTGGAGTACACAGACGAAGAACTAATGGTGCATGACTTTTCCAACGTGATTACGCAATGTGTGCAAGCATTTGTGGTTAAAAAGTATATAAATGTTGTTGTTTTTGTTGTTTTGTTTTTTTGTTTTTTGCAGAAAATGGTGATCGTTTCACTAGATAGGATTCTTGAAGCTGTACTGAAACTGCAATTTGGACGTTCAACCCACCACCATTGAAGTCCACTATATGAAGAAAAATCCTGAAATGTTTTCCTCAAAAACCTTAATTTCTCTTCGACTGAAGAAAGAAAGACATGAAAATCTTGGATGACATGGGGGTGGGTAAATTATCAAGAAATTTTTATTCTGGAACTGAATTAATCCTTTAACAAGGATGCAAGATATTGAATTTTGCTGATATCTTGCAATTGGATCTTGCAGACTCTTGAACCAAATGAATCTCTACCGCGCAGACTCTGGCTCCAAATGCATATCTACTGGACAGACTCTTGCTCCAAATGAATATCTACCACGCAGACTCTGGCTCCAAACAAATATCTACTGCACAGACTCTTGCTCCAAATGAACATCTACCACGCAGACTCTGGCTCCAAACGAATCTCTACAGTGCAGACTCTGGATCCAAACAAATATCTACTGGACAGACTCTTGCTCCAAATGAATCTCTACCATGCAGACTCTGGTTCCAAACGAATATCTACTGCACAGACTCTTGCTCCAAATGAACATCTACCACGCAGACTCTGGCTCCAAACAAACCTCTACAGTGCAGACTCTGGCTCCAATCGAATCTCTACAGTGCAGATTCTGGATCCAAATGAATTTCTGCCGTAGACTCTGGCTCCAAACGAATCTCTACAGTGCAGACTCTGGCTCCAAACGAATCTCTACAGTGCAGACTCTGGCTCCAAACGAATCTCTACCGCGCAGACTCTGGCTCCAAACGAATCTCTACCGCGCAGACTCTGGCTCCAAACAAATCTCTACCGCGCAGACTCTGGCTCCAAACGAATCTCTACCACGCAGACTCTGGCTCCAAACGAATCTCTACAGTGCAGACTCTGGCTCCAAACGAATCTCTACCGCGCAGACTCTGGCTCCAAACGAATCTCTACCGCGCAGACTCTGGCTCCAAACGAATCTCTACCACGCAGACTCTGGCTCCAAACGAATCTCTACAGTGCAGACTCTGGCTCCAAACGAATCTCTACCGCGCAGACTCCGGCTCCAAACGAATCTCTACCGCGCAGACTCCGGCTCCAAACAAATCTCTACCGCGCAGACTCTGGCTCCAAACGAACCTCTACAGTGCAGACTCTGGCTCCAAACGAACCTCTACAGTGCAGACTCTGGCTCCAAACGAATCTCTACAGTGCAGACTCTGGCTCCAAACGAACCTCTACAGTGCAGACTCTGGCTCCAAACGAATCTCCACTGCACAGACTATGGCTCCAAACGAATCTCTACAGTGCAGACTCTGGCTCCAAACGAATATCTACAGTGCAGACTCTGGCTCCAAACGAATCTCTACAGTGCAGACTCTGGCTCCAAACGAACCTCTACAGTGCAGACTCTGGCTCCAAACGAATCTCCACCGCACAGACTATGGCTCCAAACGAATCTCTACAGTGCAGACTCTGGCTCCAAACGAATCTCTACAGTGCAGACTATGGCTCCAAACGAATCTCCACCGCACAGACTATGGCTCCAAACGAATCTCTACAGTGCAGACTCTGGCTCCAAACGAATCTCTACAGTGCAGACTCTGGCTCCAAACGAATCTCCACCGCACAGACTATGGCTCCAAATGAATCTCTACAGTGCAGACTCTGGCTCCAAACGAACCTCTACAGTGCAGACTCTGGCTCCAAACGAATCTCCACCGCACAGACTATGGCTCCAAAGGAATCTCTACAGTGCAGACTCTGGCTCCAAACGAACCTCTACAGTGCAGACTCTGGCTCCAAACGAATCTCCACCGCACAGACTATGGCTCCAAACGAATCTCTACAGTGCAGACTCTGGCTCCAAACGAATCTCTACAGTGCAGACTATGGCTCCAAACGAATCTCCACAGCACAGACTATGGCTCCAAACGAATCTCTACAGTGCAGACTCTGGCTCCAAACGAATCTCTACAGTGCAGACTCTGGCTCCAAACGAATCTCCACCGCACAGACTATGGCTCCAAACGAATCTCTACAGTGCAGACTCTGGCTCCAAACGAATCTCTACAGTGCAGACTATGGCTCCAAACGAATCTCCACCGCACAGACTATGGCTCCAAACGAATCTCTACAGTGCAGACTCTGGCTCCAAACGAATCTCTACAGTGCAGACTCTGGCTCCAAACGAATCTCTACAGTGCAGACTATGGCTCCAAACGAATCTCCACCGCACAGACTATGGCTCCAAACGAATCTCCACCGCACAGACTATGGCTCCAAACGAATCTCTACAGTGCAGACTCTGGCTCCAAACGAATCTCTACAGTGCAGACTATGGCTCCAAACGAATCTCCACCGCACAGACTATGGCTCCAAACGAATCTCTACAGTGCAGACTCTGGCTCCAAACGAATCTCTACAGTGCAGACTCTGGCTCCAAATGAATCTCTACAGTGCAGACTCTGGCTCCAAACGAACCTCTACAGTGCAGACTCTGGCTCCAAACGAATCTCCACCGCACAGACTATGGCTCCAAAGGAATCTCTACAGTGCAGACTCTGGCTCCAAACGAATCTCTACAGTGCAGACTCTGGCTCCAAACGAATCTCCACTGCACAGACTATGGCTCCAAATGAATCTCTACAGTGCAGACTCTGGCTCCAAACGAACCTCTACAGTGCAGACTCTGGCTCCAAACGAATCTCCACCGCACAGACTATGGCTCCAAAGGAATCTCTACAGTGCAGACTCTGGCTCCAAACGAATCTCCACTGCACAGACTATGGCTCCAAACGAATCTCTACAGTGCAGACTCTGGCTCCAAACGAACCTCTACAGTGCAGACTCTGGCTCCAAACGAATCTCCACCGCACAGACTATGGCTCCAAACGAATCTCTACAGTGCAGACTCTGGCTCCAAACGAATCTCCACCGCACAGATTCTGGCTCCAAACGAATATCTACCACGCAGACTTAAGATGCTTTGGCTTCATTTTCTATCGTGGAATAAAGTGGAGACACGTCATCCATCTTTTTTACAGTCTATGGTTAGAACCTCTCAGCCTGCAATTTCATGAAAGAACTGTGCATTAAATGCAGTGGTCCAAAACATCAAATCTAATCACCTTTCAGGCAAAACTTGGCCTCAAGAATTAGCACTTTTTACCACTTTCCATCTTTTTTAGAGTCTATGGTTAGAACTTCTCGGCCTGCGCCATCTAGAGTTTTATGAAAGAACTGTGCATTAAATGCGGTGGACCAAAACATTAAATCTAATTACCTTACAGGCAAAAGTTGGCCTCAAGAATGACCACACTGCTGGCATAATCTTATCACTAGCACACCTTTAGCACATGCAATTTATTCATCTTATCGGCAAGACATATAGGCATAATTTTTCATATCTTAAATTTTACATTTTAAACTTTTATCGTCTACTTCTGATGATGTTCTAAAAATATCGAGCAGCACTGTGATTTAATAGACAATGATGAGAATACATAGGACTGCATAGGATTTTCTGTAATATTACAATTAAAATACACAACCACAAAGGTCTTCTATAGACTTATATTAGAAAAGAGCATAAGCTTGTCTCACGATACGGTTACTAAAGCAGGACTGATCAATAATGTTTTAAGGTGGGGTTTAGTGCCAAATCATCTGAGAAAAGTGGGGCGTTTCTGATTGATTGCTGGATTATGAAGGACAGTAGGATGCTGTTTCACCTTTGACATCACACAAAAGGGATTCATGATAACTGAAAGAGATGCTAAAGCTCTACTAATATCACTCGCACACACACACTCATATCATGAGAACATTTCTGCATTTTCATTAACATTATTTAGCATGTCTAAGCCGTTTCCCTCAAGGGGACTGTTGGCTGCTCTGCACAAAGTAGGCGATTTTAGCTTTTACAATTCTGTTGGTGACATTCAGTGGCCAAAACATAGTCAAACCTGACCCGAACACACAGGTTTATTATGTGACACGCGAGCTGTATCATGACAGCACAAACATCTCTCTTACACAGATAACAGTAGAAGTGCAATTATACTCTGTGTGTGTGCGTTTACCAGTTATGTAATCTCTGTGTTCATTTTACGTTCTCACAAGTGTAGAAACTCACACAGCTCTCTGCGCTCTCCATCTTTCTCATCTTCTGTTGTCTCTCGCTCTATAAATACCTAAGCCAAAACATACTCACTCCATCCCATCTGCACCTACAATCCTTACAAATAATACACAAACAAAAAGAGACAGCATGCATCAGACATGAAATGCATAGAAACAACTGTGCACTTAATTATTAATTGTTATTATATATTTTTAGATCATTTGTCAAAAGGAATTATGCAAATCAGGCAACAGTGCAAACATGACCGCAAAATACACACACATATACATGTATGTAAACATTTTACACACATATGCATACAAAATTATGTAAATAATGTAAATATATAATATTGTAAATAAATATATAATGTAATACAATATAATACAAACAGATTTTTGCATACACATATTATACACACAAACACACACAAGTGTTACATAAATGAATATATAAATAAATTAATGAATATATAAATAAGAATACCACACACATGCACACATATAAGGACAATGAAGACGTTTGTACGTGATTGTTGATGTTCTGCATTAGCATCAGATCTGTCACCTACTATTTGTCAGGATTTTCCCAGGCGTGCACGTGGCTGTATGTATGCATATTATGACGACAATTCTAGGTCAAGAGTAAATATTGTTTTGTAGTCAGCCGTATGAGTGTGTGCGTAACAATAGCTTGAGCAAATATACTCAGCAATAAGGGTGTGTTATCTGATATAAATCTCAACAACGAAAGCTTTGTGGAAGAGTACCTGTATGAGAACACCTGGTCCGCCCCTTATCCATTACATTAGGAGCCCTGCTGAACAGGAAGTGTATAAAATAACATTAAAGTAACACCTGCTATACCAGATAGGTATCAATTCAGGTGAAAGTACTCCACCTGTTAAAATAATATACCAGTCAAATGTTTTTGAACAGTAACATTTTGAAATAGTTTTACTATTTCAAGTAACTGTTTTCTATTTGAATATATTTTGAAATGAAATGTATTCCTGTGATCAAAGATACATTTTCTGCATCATTACTATATTCTTTAGTGTCACATTATCCTTCAGAAAGCATTCTAATATACTGATTTGCTGTTCAAGAAACATTTTTATTATTATTATCAATATTTAAACCAGTTGAGAACATTTTTTTCAGGATTCTTTGATTAATAGGAAGGTCCAAAGATCTTTTGTAAGCTTTTGTAACAATATACTATTCAAAAGCTTGGAGCCAGTTTTTTATTTTATTTTTTTGATGATAGAAATGAATACTTTTATTTAGCAAGATAAAACATTTAAAATGTTACAAAAGATTTCTATTTCAGATAAATGCTGTTTAATTCTACTCACCTATTTTCAACATAATAAATATATATATATATATATATTGTTTGTTTTTTGTTTTGAGCAGCAAATCAGAATGTTAGAATGATTTCTGAAGGATCATGTGACATGAGTAATGATGCTAAAATTCAGCTTTAAAATCACAGGAATAAATTAAATTTTAAAATACATTCAAACAGAAAACAGCTTTTTTTAAATGGTAAAAATATTTCCACATTTTACTGTTTTTGCTGTACTTTGGATCAAATAAATGCAGGCATGGTGAGCAGAAGTGACTTCTTTAAAAAAACATTAAACATCTTATTGTTCAAAAACTGGTAGTATAATATAATATAATTAATGTAATATAATATAATGCTGGGATCGGCATTTAAATTTAATGTGAGTTAAATGTGAACAGAATGTGAACTAAACCCGAATTAATTTTTAATAATATTCAATACAGATTTGATTCAATTACGATTTTACAAAGATTCACATTTAGATTTAATCTAAACTGAATTTGTATGAAATCCTAACTGTTATGTGAATCAAACCCGTATTGAATCTTATGCGAATGTGCATTAAACTTAAATCTAATCCAAACTGAATGTGGATTTATTCTGAATTGGATGTGTACGAAATCCTAATCGAATATCAATCTGAATTCAGAATAAAATCTGAATCCAACCAGAGTAGAATTCAATCAAACTGAATCTAAAATAAACACTTTTTCCCAGTCTGCTGTCTTTACGGTCACAGCACAGATAGAAAGGTCAATTCACCTTTATTTATATAGTGCTTTTTATAATACAAACTGTGTCAGCAGCTTTACTGTGTTTAACAGAGATTCAAACGATGTTTTTGAAGAGGTTTTTGGTCCAATAATTTAGAAACCTCAGTATTTTTTCAGAATTTAACAGTAGGAAATTACTAGTCATCCAATTTTTATAGAGCTGAGTATCAATGGTACAAAAGTGAAAGCTAACCATTTTTCCTAATGATATATCCCAAAGATACAAGGTGAAAAACAACGGTCCTAATACTGAGCCTTGTGGTACTCCATCCACTTGGGATCGACACGAGTGAACTTGTTTTAGTCACTAGTGCCATTAGCATTCTTATAATATCATTTCCTGCAGCTCTAAAGTATGCACCAGCCTAGCAGCTTCCATTCGGATGAATGTGAATACAAATGCATTGCTCCCTCCAGGTATTACAGACCCCCTTGGTGCCAAACATGGATGAGAGGAGATTGAGAACAGAGCTGCCCAACTGGTGTCGGATCAGGAGAAGGAACAAACAGTGACATGCAAATGTATGTGTGTGCGCTCGGATTTGGTCTGTTTAGGCCATATTGCGCCTGCTCTTCTGGTTTTCCCTATCTGTGTTCACATCTGTGTGTGTTCATTTATCTTTCACTTTAATTATGGGGAGGATAGCAGCAGTGTGTGTGCAAACAACACACAAACACATACTCT
>NC_133385.1:8089990-8138662 GCF_049309525.1 Garra rufa
TGTGTGTACAGTGTGATATGATGCTAGTTTTCTCAAATGAAACGGTAAAAGTGACACTAGTCTAGTCTGGCGGGCCGCCCCCCCAAGATAATGGTAGGGGAAACACTGATCTATAATAGCAACGAGGTAATAATTAGTTCAAATAAAGTATCAAAAGCAAGTAATCATATGGTTTTATTGAACAAAACTGTTATGGTGCGTTCACACCGGACGCGACTTGCGCGGAAAAAACGCGCTATTCGCGCGTAGTTGAACGCTTGAACATTTGAGTTTACTCGCGCCATTTGCGCGGTAAAATTCGCGTCATTCGCGCGCGACATTTTCTTCACAACAGATGCGAATTCGCGTCAAGGGAGGGGCTTCTGCCACTCGTCAGCGGGAAAGTAGTTGTAAAATAGGTGAATGAGCTCAATTTGCCAGCTTTAGCTTGCTTGTAGTCTCAATATGTATGTATATGTAGGTCAAATTGAGTAAAGAGCGTTTTTTAAAACTAACCAGATTGTCCGACCTCTTCACTCACTTTATTCCTAGCAAGATCCCTTTTATTCCTGTTTCTACAAAAGTCCAAAGATGTATCGTACAGCTCCGAGGAACCACAGACAGCAACGGTGATTTTGTCCGCCATTGTTGTTTCAGATTTCTGCCTCCGTCACTACTAGAGCAAGCTCCTGATTGGTTAACGCGGCGCGGATTTTCGCCAAAGTTCAGATTTTTGAACTCGCACGTTTCGCGCGAATGGCGCGGCAATCGCTTGAAACGCTCAATGCGCGCCGCGCCATTCGCGCTATTCAGCGTTTCGCGCCGCAGGATGGCTATTCGCGTCTTTGCATTGACTTAACATGTAAATCACTCGCGCTTGCCGCTTCATTCGCGTCCGGTGTGAACGCACCTTTAGAATACATAATATATTATAAACAATAGAGCTAATGTACATTACGCATAATAACAAATGCCTGCAGACGGTGCCAACAACCTGACGACTGTTTTTTACACTGCGATCTAATCCTTGTTTAATATTGACTAAACATTTAAGTCAAATGTTGTCTTAATCTTTAATATTTGGACATTTCCTTACAACAAAAATGCTAAAGCCACTGTAATTCCTTGAATATATGGACATCAAAACATGTAAATGAAATAGTAAGGCTTTGAGCTTTTATTCTGAAATTGCGATGAACAGTTAACATATTGAGAAAGATACTGATGATTTCCTGTGATTGCGTAGGTTTATAAAAGGATTTATCTTACAAATCTGATTAAAATGGCGCACGTTGCGTTCCCAAATGAGCGTTATAATAAACCCAAACTCACAACAATATGCAGAGATGGAGTTTGAGATGCTCCACACATGTAAATGATAACAGTTTGTGTGGAGCAGCATTTACTGCTTATTTTAAATTAAAAAAATTAAATAAAGCACATATCGTCACCTTAGAATTATAAGGTTCTATCTGACATTTTTGTAAAAATTTAGTTATTCACATATTCTTTTTCTGTGACAACTTATTTACATTATCTGATATTTCTTTTGTAAGCTTTGTATATTTTGAGCCCTTTTTTTTAGAAAGCAAAAATGGTTATATCAACAGAAGTCTATGGAATGCAAAAACTTTGAAGCTCAATAACTCGAAAGTGCTCAGAAGGCAGATAGAACCTTATAATTCTAAGGCGACGATATATTAAACCTGCACCGCATATATTTAATTAACCGAATTGTAACGTTTGTGAATTCACAATTATACTTAATGGATTTTTTTATGGATTTAATATACCATGCAGCCTTGGAAAACTGTCTAATAATGCGTTTTATAGATTCTCGTCCGTTAAATGTGCCACTTCCGGTATTTTGCCGGTTACTCAATGTAGGCAAAATGAAATTTTGAGGATTTTTTAAAATCGAATACTCAAATAGAATCGACGAATCGCAACAGCCCTAAAAAGCAATTAGTCATATGGTTTTATTGAACAAAACTGTTGAAATACATAATGTATTATAAACAATACAGCTAATGTACATTACACATTATAACAAATGCCAGCAGAGGGCGCCAACAGCCTAACGATTGTTTTTACACTTTACAGCGCAATCTAATCCTGGTTTAAAATTGGCTAAACAGCATTTAATTCAAATGTCCACTTAATCTTTAATATTTGGCAATTTCTTTGCAACAGAAATGCTACAGCCACTGTAATTTAATGAATATGTGGACATCAAAACGTTTAAACTCAGAACGAGGGTTTACACTTTTATTTTGAGATTGCGATGAACAGTTAACATATTGAGAAAGATATTGATGTATTCTTGAGTTTTCTAGATTTATAAATGTTTACTTTACAAATCTGATTAAATGGTGCATAACGCATTCCCAGATAAAAGTTATAATAATCCCAAACTCACAACAATATGCAGAAATGGCTTCTGAGACGTTCCACACATGTAAATGATAACAGTTTGTGTGGAGCAGCATTTACTGTGAACAGAGCCACTCTGGCACGCACATATGTAACCTACACGTGTAAATAATTAAAAGCGCATATATGAAACCTGCATCGCATATATTTATTTAACTGACTTGTAGCATTTGTGAATTTTAAATAAGTTTAATATATCATGCAGCCTTAGAAAACGATCTAAAAATGCATTTCATGGATTCTCATAGAAGTTTGCCGGTTACTCGACACGGGCAAAATGCAGTCGATGATTTTATTAAACCGTGTACTCGAATTGAATCAAGGAATCGTGACAGCCCTAACCAAAACTGCAATTTAAATGAGAAAAATTCCAAATTATGCATCCCTATGATTATACAAGATGAGATCAGATTAAAGGAAAGAATGAGAACGGAGCAAAGATGCGCAAGGAAAAAGAAACAAGAGAAAGAGAGGAGAAGAGAGTCTCTTATGCTGCTCATGTTGAACAACGCCATGGTTGCGTAACACATCGCATGCATTAAAGCACACATTGTGTGCGTTCACACACACAGGCACGTATACAGCATTGTGTAGCTGTATGACGAAAGCCTTTCATGTCTTAGCTACTCCCTGTGCTCCTCTCATCTTCAGTAAACCTGCTCTCACTTCCCTCTCACCTCAGAGTTTACAAAGCTGCTCGATCTGACTGTCTGCTCTCGCTCAGACACACGTTCGGCCGCTCTCCTCCACATGACCTTGACTGGAAAATCACTCCAGGGGTTATTCCCTCCGTCATTCTGTCATGCACATTTTGACATATTAATCCTGCTTCAAGAACTTCAAATTGTCTGAGAGTCCGACACTCCTGAAAGAAGAGATGAGATGTGAGACGGGAAGAGAAAATGAGTGGTGGGATTAGACAAGGATAAAAGAGACAAAAATGTAGAAAAAAGGATGAAAACAGAAAAACAGAGAAGTTTTAAAAAAAATAAGTCAAAAAGACAAGGAAACGGAAACGAGAGGTGAGATGAGGCAACGTGATGTGAGATGAGGTAATGTTAAAACGAGAACAGACAGAAGAGATGAGACAAAGTGAGCAAAAAAAAGAAAAGTGCGTAAAGAAGGGAAGTAAGAAAAATGAAAATAAGAAAAAATTATCAGATGAGAAATAAAAAGAAAACAGAACAGAGAAAAGTAGAGATGTCAAGTATGAAAGAACTAAAAAAAAAAGGGAAGAAATGAGAGGTACTTTACAGCAGAAAAAAAGTTTTTAAGAAAGTCAAGCGGAGACCAACCAAAAACAAAAGGAACAAAAGAAAAACAGCAGGAGAGAACAGAACAGACAAGACAACGCCTCCTGAAGCATCTTCTGTCCCTCTCTGAATGACAAGTGAGTCTGGACCGAACTCAAGTCCACTCTGCTGGAGTGCTGCAATCCCTCTTTTAGACTGAATTAATACACTCGCTCTTGTCAGATGGAGGGTTTGAGCCAAAACCCTGCTTTTAGAGCTGGAGTAAATTCAAGAGGGTCATTACCATAACTCTGCAGGAGAAACTACATCTACATCATAACAGCCAGATGAAGACTAGAGTATAATTATCTGGCTGTACAGCGTTAGACACATCCAGTTTTTCTGATCAGATGTAACTATATAATCATCACACAGCTCTATATATAAAGTTGGAGTTCTGTCATGAAACTCTAGATGGCGCAGTCCGATAAGTCAAACTCATAAGCCGCTTTTCCAATATTGGGCCGAACCGTTCTCAATGCTTAACCGTTCTGTTCCGTGCCGATCCGGGCCAGTCAGCACAGATACGGTTTGATTTTCCACTGTGGTGCAGATAACGGAACTCTCTGGAATGTAAATACAAATGCGTCAAATCGTTGCCTTGGTAACGCAAGAGTAGGCAGCCCCTCTTCTACTGTTATTGTCCTTTTGGACGTGATATGTATGTTTTTTATTTTTTATTTTTTCCCGGCACTGTTTTGAACTTTTCTTAATGCCCTTCTCTGCAAGACACTGCGCTATAATTTTAAAAACTTTTTGTTTCTCTTTGCACCCTCCAGCTGTTGTTGAATTTTTCTTTCTGTCCAAAAATCAATATTAGAGCAAATGTTTCATCCACAGACCAAAGTGTCTCAGCCATTTATATTTATATTTACCGTATCTGCTTACTGCGCATCGCTTATAGCCATAGACAGAGCCATTGAGAAACTGGTAGCCAAGCAACAGCGTGGCGACGTCATGCATACGCATTTTACCAGCCCGGTTCAGCACGGTTGTCTAACCGTGCCGAGAATTCCGGGCCGAGAACGGTTTGTAATCGTTCCGTGCCGTACCAGGCTCAGGTGGAAACACAACTGGAACTGTACCCGACCGTTCTAAGAACGGTTCGGCCCGATAGTGGAAAAGCGGCTATACTGACATAATAACATCATTACTCACATGGCGCAGCTGACAGGCTCTTTTCGTATCAGCAGCCAATGAGCTTGCCGCTTAATATTCAAATACTTGGCAGTGCACTTCAGAAACCCTCCTTCCCCAGCTCCACCTGTCTAGATCTGCTACGGGAAGATTCATGTGTGCTATATATGGGGGTTATTTCATATTTCTTATATGTACAGCAGCAGTATTTCTTACATGCTCACAGCAGCATCCTGTGGATGTATTGGTAGTAGCAAGTCTCTGGATGCTTTTAGTTTCACTTTCGATTTTGCGATTTTTGTGTCACGTTTTACAAGATATCTGTCTGTTGCACTTTCACTTTCTAAGACTACAACGAATGCTTGACAGACAGATTCATTATTAGTCTTAAATGAAAAGCACAACAATAAGGTTCCTAGTTCTGGGAATTCCATTTGGCGGAACTTAATTACCTCCAACTTTAGAGTAGGGCCTAGGGATGCTCATATTGACCGTTTAACCGTTAACCGACAGTAAGAATTTTAACCGATTATTACTATCAGTTAAATGGTTTAAATTTTTTTTTTTTTTTTTTACGTTTGCTGCATGGCGAAAGAAATAATGCTATATGTAATTAATCTGTTTACTCACGAGCGCGTGTCGACACGTGCAGTGTGGCTGTACAGACATAAATATTAGGGATGCACCGAAATGAAAATTCTTGGCTGAAACCGAAAACCGGAAAAGAGGAAACCAAGGCCGAAAACTGAAAACCGAAACACCGAAAGAATTATGCCAATTATTAGTACCATTGCATTTATGGCTATGACTGTGTACTAATCTTACTAAAATCAAGGCATTGCAATTGCATAAATTAATATTATAGTTTCAAAGAATAAATCAATTATATTAATTTAAACAATTGTTATCAATCAAGTATTATATTACTTAAATAACATACACATATATTTTACTGCGCTGTTTAAATTGTTAAAATTTTTATAGCACATTATCTTGTAGATCCATCAGTTCACATTTACAACTCTATGTGTTTCTCTTCCAGGGGAGGCGCTATCAGAATTGTACACAAAGCAGCGACTGACTTTGAAACGTGCAGCGCTCATATTTATTCAATGGATTGCCTTTTGAAGTTTCATAGTGTGAAAGAAAAATTCATTTATACCCTTTCTGTGTGATTTTAGAAGCATATACTTTTTCTTTAAATAGAGACACCCAGAAAGCAAAGAGACATAAAAGGTAAAGAATGTCATCTAGATGAGGGGAAGCAGCTGGGGAAGCAAATGGGCACCTTTGGTGACCCAAAAGGTCTCTTAGAAGGTTTTCCATAGGTTGACTAGTATGCTAAAAAAGGAGTTTTCTTTGGTTCCTGGGGGATGGAGAGTTACAGGCTGTTTAAAGATATAACCTTGAGGACTAGGGAAGGGATATAAAAGTGGAGGAAGCCCTCCCTTTCTTTGTCACACTCTGCAGCAACCTGTGTTCCTGTATGACTGTCTGACCTTCTTTGCAAAGAATAAATCCTTACAAAAGACAATTGATTGAGTTTGTCTCTTATGCGATGAGAGTCGTTTGATTTCTGCCACGACAATTTGGCGTCAGAAGCGGGATTTCCTTGGATGTGCCTTTTGGACCCGAGAGCGGACGGTGATTGATCATCCTGGACTTAGAAGTCGCAGCCCTACCCCGAATAATTTCAGGGACGAGGGGCCGCCCGCCAGGGCCCAAGAGGGACACCACTGGAAACAACAAAACGAACCCGAGTGGCATCAGAACTCTCCGGTAAGAGACTGATTTAAATGGTTTAGAAACATTTTGGGGTTTTAAAAGTGTTTTGAGAAAATTTTGGGTACTGAATTATAATTGGAATTGAGACAAACCATAGTGGCTGGTCTGACTCTGTGGGTAGCGTGATGGGGCATCACGCGTGATTTGAGGCAAATCACAAAACGACAGCACAGATAATACAGGAAAATTGAAAAAGAAAATTGTGTGGGGAAAGCAAGCGTGATTAAGATTTCACGAAGAAATTGAAATCAGCAGATTGGGAGATTTCAGAGATCGAAATCACGTAAGCAAGTACGACACAAGGAGTAAGTTTCAAGTGGGGTGTTAGGCTGTGTGGGTCATTGTTAATCGGAGCGGAGGCCGCTTCGCCCTCCCGACTAGGGGTTAGGAGTCGGAACTGTTGGAGACGTCTAACAGATTATTTAAGGCGCCGGGGTACCCAGGGGAAAGAGAGTCACTATGGGGAAATCTCAGAGTAAATTTGATAAATATGATACACCGGTGTTTGATCAAATGAGAAAATTGTATGGCCAAAAAATGCATGAAATATATAGGAAAGTTGGATGAATATTATGATGTCCCAGAGGAGGGAACGTTTAGTGTTAAGAGATTAGGAGTGGTAAAGGAGTCGATTGAAGAGGGTAGCAGTAAAGCACAGAAAGGATGCTGTGCGAAACATGTTTGTCGGAATTGTGAACAGACAGTGAATTGTTGGATAAGGGAGGCAGATAGAAGAGAGAGGAAAATGATACAGAAAGAGTTGGGAGAGAACAGGATAAAAAAGGAAAATAATAAGGAATGTGAGGGAGAAGTGATTGCAAAGTGTGAACTTTTGAACATGTGTGATGCCTTCGCTTCTCCACAAATGATATCACCACATGAACCTACTAACAAGTGTAATGTCTCTGTGTTTTCACATGCACCGCCGTATCATCACTATCCCGTGGCTGAGCTGCAAGCCCTGAAAGTGGACCCCGATCTCGACTGCTCTCCACCGAAAAGACCAACATCATCACTAACGAGACCAACATCACCACAACAACAGGTGAAAGCCGCAGGGGGCCAAAAAGAGGAAGAAGAAGACCCCGAAACGATTCCTGAGACCCCCAACAATGAAATTAAAGAGGAGAAGGCACGCAGACTCCCCCCAACAAAACAAAAGAAAGACAAGAACTGCCTTAAGAGAAGAAATGGTGAGCAAAACAGCATTTCCAGCACGTGTGGGCACAGCAAGGAGTGGCAACTGTTGCCAGAGCAGAAAAGAATCTGTTCAAGACTATTATCATCGATTGTGCGAGACTTTCAACAAACACAGCGGCTTGAAAGAGCCCGACGAGAGAGGAAATCAACCTGAAACCTGGAAGTGTCATCTGCGAAGCTGGTTTCTGAGTGGACTGAAACCTGAAATTGCACGAGCAATGAAATCCAGCTACATCGAGTGGAAGAATGGGCGGCTGTCTGCTATTTTAGCGCACGCTTTGCATACCGAAGAACAACAAACGGTGAAGGCGAAAAGGGTTGAAGCAAGGACTGATAAAGAACTACAGCTGGCCATGGTGCAGGCTGTAAACGCAACCTGGGGGTTATTCTGATGCCCGATATCAACGGACAAGAGGGGGAAGAGGAAAAGGACGGGGTGTAAGACCCCTGAGCTGGACTGGAAGAAACCCAGGACTGCGTACCTGCAAGTTTTGTGGGGGTACTGATTTTGACTTCAGACGATGTACCAAATGCAGACTGTGTGAGAAAGATGGTCACTGGGCCCCGAGAATGCCCTGAGTACCAGCAGAATCAAGCTGACTGAAGTGAGAAAAACGGAGAGCAGGGAGGAGGGGTCCCGGGTGAACAGCCAACAGCTACAGTGCAGGGAAGTGAACATTCTTTTTAACCACACACACAGACACATACACTGATGTAAATACTGCTCTCTGCAATGAAGAAAAGCTTGCATTTCTTTGTGTGTTTTTGATTTGAGTAATGAAATTACTGATAAATGTGTAACAAAGTATGAAAGTGAAGAATTTAAAATAAGTTTTAAAAGTTCCACAATACCCATGCTGGTAGAGGGGGTATTAGTTGAATCTCTAGCAGATTCTGGGGCATAAAATTTTTTGTTTGTGACTATGTGATCTGCAATGTCAACCGTCATTAACTAATAAATTAAATGAGTACATTTCTGAATTAGGGCACAAGATTTTTTTTGAAAGATTCACGGCACCCTAAAAAAAAAAAAAAAAAAAAAAAAAAAAAAAGAGGGGGCCTGAGTGTTAAAACAATCATTTTGTTGGCATGGCATGCCCTGTACCCCTTATGGGTCGAGATTACTAAAATTTAAAACTAAATTTGATGCTTGTCACTGACTCCTGGGGTGTCAGAGTGACAGAGCAGGAGGAGAAATCGTGCAGTCTGCAAGATAAGACCCGGTGGGCTTAGAGGGTGTGTGAATTGGCTAAAAATTGAACAGAGCCATTTAATGAAAAAATTATGCTGTTTGACAAATTACATTGCACATCACATGTCATAATGGGAAAAATAGACTACCAATAGGAGAAAGATTGGTTTAGAGGAGAGGTAGGAAAACTTTCAGCAGTAAAAAGATATTTTAGACAGAAAAGGTGTGTGCGGTTTCAATTAGCCTGACAGAAAAAAAAAAAAAAAAAAAAAAAAAACAAATTGAATTTTTAGCTGATTCAGGGGCTACAAGATCAACCGTGCGGCTATGTGACTTACCATGTGTACCAGAGCTAACAGATCAATTTTCTGGGTCTCTCTGTGCGTCAGGACGTACAATGTCTGAGAGATTTACAGAACCATTAATTTGCGAAACAGAAACAGGAAGGGTGCTAAAACATGCATTCTTGCTTTCAAAAACTTGTCCCGTACCCATTTTAGGATGAGATCTGATGTGCAAACTGAATTTGAGGCTCATTGCTGAATCTCACGGGTGGTGTCAGATGTGTAAAAAGAGATGAGCAATGGAGCTGTTTGCACGAAGAGTCTCAATGGGCTTACGAATGGCACATCATAAATCTTGATTGGGCTACAATGATGTGCGGAAAAGCTAGGGAATGTGTAACATGCTCTGAGGCAGAAATAATGGCACCTGATGATTTGCATTGTACGTCACATGTCGTAGTGGAAAGGGATGAAAACTACGAAAAAGATTGGTTTGAGCAGACTTGTGCAGAGACTCTGAGTTTTGACAAAATGTTTTGGCGAAAGGATGTGTGTGCGTTGGCAGCATGCCTTTCAGAGGCGCAGTCTAAACAATGCAGAGCAGAGCAGACAGTTCCACATTTGTCGTTAGCGAAGGCTAAAGGACAGGCTTGGGCAGAGGTTGGTTTGTTTATAAAACAATGTGTCGATAGTTTAGACTGGAGAGAAATAGACTCAGGATTGAAACACAGTGAGACTTTGAAAGCATTTATGATGACAGTTGAATGCAAAATTGAGGTTGAAAGAATTATAATACCAATTCTAAATGACAAAACTGACTGGGAGAATCAGTGCATGGTAAATGTTTACACCTCAGATATGCACCCTGCTTTGGCAGAGGTGCCTTCTAAATTCTGGGCAAAACACAAATATGATGTGGGCTTGATTAAGGGATGTAAACCGGTTGTGATCACTCCAAAATCTGATTACAGACCGTGTCAACACCAGTACCTCCTGAAACAGAGGCGATACTGGGAATAAAACCAGTGTTTGAGGCACTATTGAAAAAAGGTGTAATAATGCTATGTAATGATTTTTCCTGTGAAAAAAGTGGTGCTTTGTCCACGATTTAAAAGTAAAAGCAGTAAACGCAGCTGTCAGAAAAAGAGCTCCATTAGTGCCAAATCTATATGCATTTTTGTTGCAAAATTTCACAAGATGTGACTTTCTACTCAGTGGTAGACTTGCCTGGAACCTCTGACCCTGACAGCTGGAACTGCTGTATTTCAATATGTAACACACTATCAAAAGCTAGTTTTTAAACCAAAAGTTTACATTTTTAAGACATGTCATAAACCCAACAGCAAATCCCTGTCTGAGAATAAAAAAACAAACAAATGTTGTCATTTTTGGGAGTGTGTTCGTATTGCAGAACATTCATCCCCAACTATGTGATTATTGAACAGCCCCTGTGAGCCCTAACTCTAGGGAAGGGGTTGAGATCATGCAACAACATTGAAGGGCCAGAGAAGGCGGCCGAGGCATTCATGAACATAAAGTTTCAGCTGTCTCTGGCGCCAACTTTGGACCTACAGGTACCAACTAATTCTTTTTGTTCAGATGGTGAATGAGAAAAATGGGTTTATGACTTCTGTTTTCTTGCAGTATCATGGAGACAGACTGTGACCTGTGGCCTATTTTTTCAATCAAGCTAGAACCAGTAGTAGCAGGCCTGCCTTGCTGTCTGAGGGCAGTGGCATCTGCTGAGAAGGCCTTGATGATGTCTAGAGATTTCATAGGGTATTATGACCTGATATTGATTGTCTGGCACACAGTGTCCATGATTCTGCACGAGCAGAAAACATTGCATTTATTGACGGCTCGTTGGTTGCGATACCATACTATCTTGCTCGATATTTCGAAAATAGTGTTGAAAGTTGCACAACCTTGAATCCTTCCACCCTCCTTCACACAGAGGAGGATGGATAGGAACAACTGTTGTTTGACTGCGCTTGATCAAGTGAGTATGCCATGTGCAGATCTTTCAGATGTACCACTTGAAAACACAAAATGTCCTCTTTGTGGATGGTTCGGCGTTCAGAGATCCACAAACAGGTCAGAACAAAGTTGGCTATTCTGTGACGATGAGTTTGAAATTGTGACATTTGGCTCGTTGCCATAAAACGATTCAGCACAAGCAGCAGAGCTTGTGACTGTAACAGAGGCGTGAAAACTCAGGACGAATAAGTGCGTTACGAGGTATACAAACTCGCGTTACGATTTTTTAGTTTTTTCAAGATTTTGGAGCACTGTGGAAACAGAGCATTTTTTAAATTCAGATGGGCGCCCAATAATTCATGCTCCCCTTTTTGGCAGCTTCATTAGAAGCAATTTTGCTGCCTGACAAGATAGCCATTTGTAAATGTGCAGCACACACAAATAACAAAGATTTAGTATCCACAGGAAACGTCAGAGCGGACGCGACAGCGAAGGTCGCTGTGGCTAAATAGCCAAAGAAATAGAATGTACTTTGTTATCTGAAAATAACAATATTTTCTTCTTGTTGACAGAACATGCAGACTTTTGCTTTAGGGACAGAGAGAAACCTGTGGAGTAAGTCTGGCTGGACGTTGTTTGGGAAAGCTGTGATGGCAAGCCTTGTTTACCCCGACACTTCTTTCCTCACTATGCAAAAATGATGGACCAAGCATCAGAAGGGGGAATGGTAGCACAGATGAAAGAATTGTGCACAATGAAAGAATTGTGGTCACAAAGGGGTTAACAAAATTTTGTGAAATTTTTTTGTAAAAGATGTGTAATTTGGAACAAACATAATGTGGCAAAAGGGATAAAAATGTCCCGAGCATCTCAGCCACCACCAGCAGACTCATTTGGTGATGATTGACATGTGGTCCAAATAGGTGGAAGTTTTTCCAGTCTCGAAACAGGCAGCAGCAGCAGCAGCAGCAGTAGAAAAGGCTGTGTTGACTGAAATAGTCCCGAGATGGAAAAACCCATGGAAAATTAGCTCAGACAATGCCACACATTTTGTTAATGAGTCAATAAAACAAATTGGTCAAATTTTGTGAGGAAACTGGACCTACATGGGTTGAGGTGCTTCCCATTGTTCTTGTATACAAGAATGAGGAAAAGATCTAGGGTAAACCTGAGCCCATACAAAATTCTCTTTGGTAGACCACTGTTTATGGGAATAGAAGGGGGCAAACAACAGCTGCCATCAACAGGATCATGTGAGCATGACATGTTAGGTTGTTGCAAAGAAATGTCTTCTCTGTTGTCTAAATGTCTGTGTACAGGTGAAAGCTGCTCAAGGAAAGGTTGCTGAAAGTTCCTTGCACAACATCAAACCGGGTGATTTCGTGGGGGATGAGATCTGAGGAATGAGTAAAAGGTGGCTGGGCACATTCAATGTGTTCCTAGCTACACACACAGCTGTGAAGGTAGCTGACGTGAGAGCCACGTGGATTCATGCTAGCCACTGTAAAAGGTCCCATCTACATCCTGGGAGGAGGAGCGGATGGAGTAAAGAGATTTGAGGCAGACTACAGCGACAACATTACAAATATTGTGGCGCAATTGAGAAGGGCCGTAAAAGAGCCCGAAAAAGCTGATTCCATACAAGCAGAATGGTGGACCAGCCTCGGGGGAGGTTGGGCCTACTGGTTGTGTAGCACTGTGTTACCAATGATAGCAGTGGGACTGTTGTTGCTGATGTGTTTACCATGTTTCTTGCAAATTGTATCCAGCTCAGTACAGAGACTGGTGAAGACAGGGGTTTCACTTCAAATGGTTAAGATGGATGTATTGACTGACAATGTGATTATGGGGACGTGGGAACCACCAATGGATAGGGATGATCAGTAATGATGAGGGCCATGACAGACGACAATTGACTTAAGGAGTTTTGAGTAAAAGGCTGGTTTTTAAATGTGGTTTAATGATTAACCCAAATTTTCCTACTGATCTATCTTACCTTGTTTAAGCTTGCATTTTAAAAAGGGTTATACCCACAAAAAAAATGAGCGTGAAGCTTGGGTTCACAAATTTAAGAGAATGATCATTTATATGAAAGTCAGAGATGAAGAGTATAAATGTGATGTAATTACTTAAATTTGCTTAAAAGGGGTTGTGATTAAGGGAAAAAATGTACACCTGATGATACAAGTATGTATTCTAATCTGAATGAACGTAGTGATTAACAATGATGATAGCAGTAGTGGAACTTACAGTGAAATGAATTGAGACAGGATGAAACGACGAAGGTTTTAAGCAGGTCATTTGTCCGTGTTACGAGACAATGCAACAAGACGAAGGGATTGACTGTCTTTATGTCTGTAACTGTAATGTGTGGCTTGCTTTTGAAAGGGGGGGGGGGAAAGACCCCCAAAACAAAAAGCCTTTGCATATTTTTGAGTTTAGTAATGATGAAGTTTTTTTTGAGTCTCATATGTGTGTAACATCTCTATTTAATATCTGAGAAGTGACTGAGGGTCTGACCCATGTCAGGAATGCAATAACAGTGCTTATTAGTTTAGCCCGGCTTCCAGAGAACAAATGAGAGGATGTGAGAAGGATTGTTTATGATTTTTGTACTAACATTAGTAGATGATTTCAAGTATAATGAATTTTTTTTAATTATTAGTTATCAATGAATGATAAAAAGGGGGAATTGTGAAAGAAAAATTCATTTATACCCTTTCTGTGTGATTTTAGAAGCATATACTTTTTCTTTAAATAGAGACACCCAGAAAGCAAAGAGACATAAAAGGTAAAGAATGTCATCTAGATGAGGGGAAGCAGCTGGGGAAGCAAATGGGCACCTTTGGTGACCCAAAAGGTCTCTTAGAAGGTTTTCCATAGGTTGACTAGTATGCTAAAAAAGGAGTTTTCTTTGGTTCCTGGGGGATGGAGAGTTACAGGCTGTTTAAAGATATAACCTTGAGGACTAGGGAAGGGATATAAAAGTGGAGGAAGCCCTCCCTTTCTTTGTCACACTCTGCAGCAACCTGTGTTCCTGTATGACTGTCTGACCTTCTTTGCAAAGAATAAATCCTTACAAAAGACAATTGATTGAGTTTGTCTCTTATGCGATGAGAGTCGTTTGATTTCTGCCACGACAATAGCAATTCTTGTCTTTCAGTCCCCACATTTAAGACCACCTGAAATCATAATTAAGACTTTCTTAACCCCTAATAACACTGCAGTCATCAATGAAAAGTAAGAGCTTTATTTCAAGAACCGACTTTCAAAAACAAACCTTACCAAAATACGTTTCTTTTTATTTTTTTCCCACCATGTCCGGGGCACAAGAAAAATATTAGGGGACTAAATTAATATCAGCATATGAAGTATAATCGTCTCTCATTGTCTCTGAGAGAATGCACGTCAGATGCCGAAAGCACTGTCAGTTTTTACTTTCACTTTAACATATTGCGCAGTATTCACGTTGCTTGTGTGATATCCATTGGCTCACCTCATTGGTTTAAAACATAAATATTTATAAAAATACAGTATACAGAAAAGACATATTTTTTTAAATATATTGCGACGTAACACCAACGTAAAGCCATTGTTTTTCACTCACTGAAAGCTACATCTGTCTCTGTCTCTTACTCGTTTTTATTCACTAAGTTCACCGGAAGGACTGCTGCTTTTGCATAGTTTATTTGCTGTTTAATAACCATCATAATCATTTGAAACGGTCAGTTTCAGTAGTAAGATTAAAGGATTTATCTTAAACTCTGTCATGGAAATTATGTATAAACCCTCGTTAAAAAATGTAATAATCAATTTACAACGAACTTGTACCTGTGTTGTACGCTGTATTACGGCGTGGACAAGCGCATTGTAAAATGAACGGATGGATGATTCATCTGCGGGCGCCATCTTCTGGTGAGACACTGGAATTCAATCGGCGCGCCGTGACTCTCACAGTGCATTATGGGTTATCGCTAGCTGTTGAGTGTACATCGATTGTACATTTGTTTTTGCGGTGCATTGTGGGATTCAATGAGTGCACTCGAGAATGTCCACTATGGTTTCGAACACCACTTGAAATGGCTGTCCCCTCAAATAGTGCCCTATTCGAGAGTATAGGGGGAGATTTAGTTCTAGGAACACCGTTTGGGGGAACTAATTAGCTCCTTTCAGGATCGAAAACAGTTCTATAGAAATTACCAGTGATGTAAGTGTGTGCCGATTGGCCAAATGCATACGAAACACCAGCTACCCAGCATCTTTAACAAGCCATGTAAAAACATTTACTCCACGAACATGGAAAAAGGCGATAACAGCATTTAGATACATGCTGTCTGCAGCATTAGGAGTTTTCGCACTGGAGGAACCTTTCCATATTTGCTAGAACTATTGGCGAAAGTTCTCGCTCTTTGGCGTGTTCGCACTGCATGAACTAGGAACGGTTTTAGTTCTAGCAACTGTTTGGGGGAACTAAATTAGCTCCTACTTCACAGAAGGATCTAAAACAGTTCTATAAGAACTACCAGTAAGTGTACAGCGACTGGCTAAACGCATATGAAACGCCTTCTACCTGCCATTTTTAACAAGCTATGTCAAAATATTTACTCTACAAACATGGAAAACAGTGATAACGGCATTTAGCTACATGCTGTTTGCATCGTTAGGAGCTTTTGCACTGGAGGAACCTTTTCATATTTACTAGAACTATTGGCGAAGGTTCTCGCTTTTTTGCATGTTCGCACCGCAGGAACTAGGAATGTATTTAGTTCTAGGAAATGCATTTGGAGGAACCAAATAAGCTCTTACTTAAGAGTTGGGTCGAAAACGGTTCTATAGGAACTCCCAGTGGCGTAAGTGTATGCCGACTGGCCAAATGCATACGAAACACCGGCTACCAGTTTTTAAAAAGCAATGTAAAAATATTTACTCCACAAACTTAGATAACAGCGGTAACGGCATTTAGCTACCTGTTTTTCTGCAGGGGTTGTGTTCTTTTCTCTGCCTCAATGATATGTACATTCCATCTCTATTATCACAAAACCCTCGACACACAACAAAAACAGCTCCAATCACGGTTCTCTAGGAACCACCTCCCATTGTTTTTTATCGTGAAACCCATGACGCAAAACAAAACGTTCATAAATGACAGTTCTTGTGTGTTTTTTTGCTAAGAAATTGAACATGTTCACCTTCTTTGGTTTAAGAAGCAGTCTTTTACTTTACCTTTCATATTTCACTTGAAAACCAAATCTTCTGTCTCCCATCATTTCTTCAGTATACGCATAATTTTTGCCATGCGCACCTTCGCTCTCACGAGGCGAGTATAAACTAGGCTCTACACCCGAGCAGACGCTTTCTGTATACAATTGTAGCGTCCGTTGTCCAACTATTTTTATTTCTATAAAAAAGATAAATGACAGTGGGGGCAGTACCAAGCTGGCCAAGTAATGTATTCTGCGTATTACACGATAGGTCTTCAGGGCAAAAAGTGTACTTTTTAAAATATATTTAAACTTCTTATTCCAACATAAAATGTCTTTAAAGTTGTGTTTTGGGCCATTATGCTTTGGCAAAGTATCTGTCAAACAAACTAAAACCATGGCTTAATCTGTCAAGTTTTAAAGCAAAGCGCGAACTTTGTTTAGGCAATCAGCTCGTGATCCAGTGTTTTCCCCACCTCAGAATGGCGAGTGACAAGAAAAACATCCTGCGAGTAATCAAGACTGATAATGCGTATAGTACGTATAGTAATTATTATATATGCTACTGTTGCATATCTCAAAACTTGATTGCTTGTATTGTCAAAAAATTTAACTATATTATGTCCCAACTTGACTGTAAGGCATAAAAATACTAAAACATCAACATCATGATTTTCTGTAAAGCTGCTTTGAAACAGTGTATTGTGCATGTGTATTGACTTGACATTTTGCATGCTTCAGTACTGTCTGCTGACAAGAGTATGACCTAAAATCTCCTCCGCCGTCTCATCTGATGCCACTGAGCTCAACGCGAGGCTATTTGAGGAGCACACTGACTCTATTTCAGGTGCCCTCACACAATGCCAGTAATTAGCTCCTGTAGTAGTGTGTGACTGTGTGAGAAAGATCCCACCACCAGCTCTTTACACTGAAAACATAGGTCATGTAAACAAGGAGCTGCTAGCATCACGAAACAGACAATTACTTTCGCGTCTCATAATGCCTATTCTTCATGTCATTTTACTGGGTGGTTTTCTAGCTAATGAAAATGGAGTATGATTACACACACACACACACACACACACACACACTTTCCTCTCTCTCTCAGCTATCCATTTAAATTCCACCCATCCAAACAGACTCGCGCATTAGTGTGGACTCACAGGAGTCGCTCTGTCTCGATCCTGCCAACTGCATCTCGTCCAAACGCAAGCGGGACACACCCAGGATGGCAAGACGGGCCAGACGTTGGCATAAAAGACTTTTAACAAAATACAGATACAAAGGAGTGATCCAAACCACTACTTCAGCAATCAGTAGATTAACTATTACAGCACGACCTTAGAAACACCAAGGTCACAGGTTCGATTTCAAGGGAGTGTAGGAAGTGATAAAAACATACTTAATTTGAATGGAATGTAAATCACTTTGGATACAATGCAGTTGAGGTCAAAAGTTTACATAAACCTTGCAGAATCTGCAAAATGTTAAAGGGGTCATCTGATGCCCATTTTCCACAAGTTAATATGATGCTTTAGGGTAGAAATGAAAAGTTAGTAATATACTTTGATTAACAATTCTCTATGGTAGTGTAAAAAAACACTCATTTTACCATTGGCTGTAAAAAAAAAAACGCGTCTCTGTGGTCAGCCTAGGGTCCCTAGGCTGACCAGAGAGACGCGTTTTTTTTACAGCCAATTTATGGGGCAGGCAGCGAGCGGATCGTGAAGAAAGGTCAGCTGAATTTGACACTTTATGTTTCAGGCTTGAAATCGCTGATACAACCTTTAACCCATTTAGATAGATCAGAGGTCACATTCCCTCAGTGCTGTCAGTTTACACTCGGGGCAGGACTATGCTAAAACACTGCTGTCTATCAACTGTCGCAGGAGCGGCCTCTCTCGTCATTACGCCACAACGACAGGCATCTGAGAACGGCTCGATATGAGAAGAGGCAAATTATTTTACTAAATTAAAAGAAAACTACTGGGTGGATCTTTGTCATTCTAGGGTGGTTGTGTACACACACTCCCAACACACATTTCTACGGAGCCCCTTACGTCACCTGTAGAAGAAAAATAATTAATCCGTGGGGACGGTTTTGCAATTCGTTCCCTCAGTTTATAAACCGTTCTCACGAATTCTTAAACTGTTCCCTCAGTTTAACAATTCGTGCCCACGGATTAACAAACCGTGCGCTCAGATTTTGTAAACCGTACCCTCGGATTTTGAATCCGTACCCACAAATTCATAATCCGTGCGCACGCTTTCGCAATCCGTTCCCACAGTTTGTAAACTGCTCTCACGGATTTGTGGCCCCGCCCCCAAATTCAACCAGGACACCTGTTTATATGCTGGATGCATTGTTTTGCATTTATTAAACTTTATTTCTCAGTAGGCTATATGAGACTATGCAACACTGACAAAACAGAGTTTTTAGCTTTATTTTATATTAATCACCAATAGATTAGCTGCCAAAACATCATGTGTTTTAACCTATTGGTTATAATGTAAAATAAACGATAAAAAGAAGCCTGTTTTGTAAGTGCGGTCATGGTACCAAAATAAAATAATAAGTGAAGAGCGCTGTTCAAACGGCTTTGTTTTATATAATATTTTTCAAAATATAAAATTACCTGAATTAAAAAAAAAAAACGAGTTTTGGAGAGGAGAAGGTAAAAAGTAATGTAGCCTAATATATTTCATATTTAATAATTACATTAACAGTGAAGCATGCATCTAACTCTGAGTAAAAAGATTATCATAAAATCACCAAAATGAGTCTGCATGTTAAGAATGAACAAACACATTTGTGCACTCATTTATTTAGCCTATAAATTAAAATAATAATTACTATTTTAAGTATTATGACGTAAACAGCTTATACTGTTTCTACTGATCGGGGCCACAAATCCGTGAGTACAGTTTAAAACCCGTGGGAACGGATTGCTAAAGCGTGCGCACGGATTATGAATTTGTCGGTACGGATTCAAAATCCGAGGGTACGGTTTACAAAATCTGAGCGCACGGATTGGAAATTCGTGGGTACGGTTTGTTAATCCGTGGGCACGATTTATTAAACCGAGGGAACAGTTTAAGAATTCGTGGGTACGGTTTATAAACTGAGGGAACGAATTGCAAAACCGTCCCCACGGATTAATTATTTTTCTTCTACAGGTGACGTAAGGGGCTCCGTACATTTCAGTTCAAACAGCTTGTAAAAGTGCATGTGGCACCGGATGACCCCTTTAATTATTTTACCAAAATAAAAGGGATCATACAAAATGCATGTTATTTTTTTTATTTAGTACTGACCTGAATAAGATATTTGACATAAAAGATGTTTATAAAAGTTTATAAAAAATGACCCTGTTCAAAAGTTTACATACACTTGATTCTTAAAACTGTGTTGTTCCCTGAATGATCCACAGCTGTTTTTTTTTTTTTGGTGATAGTTGTTCATGAATCCCTTATTTGTCCTGAACTGCCCGCTGTTCTTCAGAAAAATCTTTCAGGTCCCACAAATTCTTTGGTTTTCCAGCATTTTGTATGTTTAAACCCTTTCCAACAGTGACTGTATGACTTTAAAATCCATCTTTTCACACTGAGGACAACTGAGGGACACATATGCAACTATTACAGAAGGTTCAAACAATTACTGATGCTCCAAAAGGAAACACGATGCATTAAGAGCCAGGGGTGAAAACTTTTGAACAGAATGTGGATCCGAAAATATCATTTTTTTTAAATTTAGTACTGCCCTTTAAAAGCTACAAAATATACTTACATGTTTATACCAGAAGGCAAAATAAGTAAAATTTACCTTTAAATTAAAAAAGTTTTCAACCCCTGGCTTATATTGTATTGTGTTTTCTTCTGGAGCATGTATGAACCTTCTGAACACTGAATTCTGTGTTTAAGTGATAATAGCCAAATTAACATAAAATTACCCAAATAAAATGGCATGTATCCATTCATAAAATAGGTTAATCATAAATAAAGGCTAACTAAATATGACCGTGTACAGACAATGTAAAGGGAACTACTTTAACAATTTATTGAACTCAGAAAAACAATTTAAATACATAAAATACATAAATGCCATTTAATTGGATGTGAATAATGTTATCACTAGCTATGTTTCCATCACCCTGTTTTTAGGCACATTTTGAAGTATCACAACCGCCAATTTGCAAAAAAAAAAATTACAGTCAATTGAGTCGGTTTTTGACTTGTGCGTAAAAGAGTTAGTGCGAATAATAAAAGATGGAAACGCAGGTAACAAATACATTTCTCCATGCGCATCAAAAAAGTCATGTGAATTTCGCTACGGGATGGGATAACTTGAATAACCAGCGGAGCGATTTTGTTGCACTGCATCTGAAATGTTGTTATGGCCGTTAAGGACTAAGTAGCCCGGATCGGATGAACTTGAAAGAAACATCTTTCTCCTTTGCTTACCGTGATGTGGGCGTCTACTTTTGGCGCGGTGCCCTCACGTGGACGATTTTAATATGAAAAGCAAATAGCTTGTGGCCGTGATCTAATTATAAAATAATGAAGCAGACAGGAGAGACTGGACATCGTGTTGGTTTTATATGGATTACTTTATCACAGAATATTTGTTTTCGATAAAACTTACTTTGTTTAAAAGCATACATATCAAGCTTTCTCTAGACATATTGCTCATGTCTCTGTGTTGTGTATTGGCTGAGTTATAGTCTATTTTAATGACGCGTTTCTGAATGAAGATCACGGAGATCAGTGCGGCAGACAGCACATCCTTTTTGTTTTCTTTATTTTGCAAAATCACAATGTTTTTTTGTTTTTGTGAGTATATACAAATAAAAGTAGACCCTTTACAGATTTGATTGATGTACTGCTTTTATCTGTACAATCAGAAATGACAGAGTAATTGAAGATCCTTTTGGGGAAACTGCCACAAAACGCGTATACGCGTTTGTCGACCCCAGGGGGTTAAATGCCCAAGCAAAGTATTTCTGTATACTATGTCTTACGCAACTGCATTGCCAAACAGCAGGTATCCACCTCCGAAAGCAATAAACACTTTTTTGTGTGTTTCGTCTGCTTGCTCTGAGGTGCAAATAATTCATTAAATATGAAAAGTACTACATTTAATGGTTTCTCCTGCTTTTCTTAGTGATATTTAATGCCGGTTTATCAGGAAGTGACCACCTGACCTCATGGCAATTGGTACATATTTTATGAGGTAGCAAATTTGTATAAATTTTGTACATTTTCTGTGAGAGGTAAAGTGGTGGTCATTGGTACAAATTATTACATTTAGTGAAAAAAATATTAATTCATATGAATTTGTATGAATAACCACCACTAACCTACCCCTAAACCTACCCCTCACTGAAAACAAACAAAATCGTATGAATTTGTACGAATTAACAACCTCATAAAAATATAAGTTCATGAGATAGCACTAGAAGTGAGCGCTGGATTTTGGTCTCTTTGACTTGTTGGATGGAAACTGTGCTTATTCACAAACATTTTAATGCAATATCCCAATTTTGCGCGTTAGTTAAATTCACAACTTTGGATGAAAACCCAGCTACTGATTGCTCACAGACATGTATATCCTATTTTGCATACACTAACCTATGTCACTTTGTAGTATAAATGGTGTAAGCAATGTGTGTGAAAAAACACTTCCATCAAGAGTCCAATTTGAGAATTTCTAAACTATGGCAGAGTATATAGTGTAAGGGCATTGTATGTCATTTGGGATGCAACTAAAATCTTAAAGTTAATGTTTTCAATCAGAATGATGTTATTCACAACCAAACAAATGGCCTCTAGCTTTCATGTTGTTGTAAACTTAAATTTAGCTTGTCAAGTGCAGCTTTTAGAGCCTACCTAGACAGCATTTGTGGTTCTGGTGATTACCACAGAAAATAATTTCGACTCGTTCCTCAGTTTAAAGCACTTGAAACTGAAGTACACATAACCAAACACTCTGAGGGTCTAATGTGAAGTCTGTATATTTGCTTGTAGCATTTAAAAGCATATAAATATGATTTTTTGTTGTATAAATCATCCTTTTAGTGGTTGAATTACTGTTCGAGCAAGATAAATTTCTGGTAACGTAATTCCCGTGAGTGCAATTTGCTTTCGGTAATCTTGCATGACGGTACCATAAAAAAATTACAGGGCTTAAAGCATCATAACGTGGATTGTAATACATCTTGCATATGACTCTCAGACAAGATTAGTTAATTATTCTCCCATATAAGTCTCAAGTTAACATGTATAATGCAAGTCGTGATGTTTATTTGCATTCTAAGTGCTTTACTGTAACCATGAAACCAAACTAAAGAACGATTACTGAGGTAGATATCATGCAACAATGTTTTCTGCAAAGTCAGAGCCTCTCCATCTTCCTTTGTTTCTTGCTAATCACTTTGATGACTCTTGCATCGCTGCAAATTGCATTAATGGCCACTAGTGCCACTGATTTGTGAAACAATAAATATTGCCTCAGAAGATATGATTTCACACAGTCACCATGAAAAATATTTGGAATTGTGCACTGGGGCGTTCAGGCCACTGTTTTGATTCAGCCCGACCCCGAGGTCGAAATTAGCATTAATCAATGAGACAGACGGACCTTTAATCGCTCATCAGACCGCCGGATCAGATAGCGAGGCTTTCCGACGGTTTCAAGGGGCCAAATTATGAACAATTACTCCATTAAACCTGCACTTAAACTTCTTGATTTAAAAACTTCCAGACTCAGTGTCCTTCAATGAACCAATTTGTGACGGCGAATGTTGAACAGAATAGAAAAAGTAAAACCTGGGACTCACTCATAAGGTCACACGCTTCTCTCCGTTCGTGACGATAATTGAATTTTACTGCTGAAGAATGCACCGCAAGAGGCATGAAAATGAACCAGGGGCCTTCGCACTTCATTCAAGGTCACGTCCACACTCCCATTTGCCAATAAAATCAATCGCGTGACCGGCCTGTGACGGAGAACGCAACAGATCATTTCTAAAGAATCGTGAGCGAGCGGTCGCGTTTAACTTTGATACATGCGGACATATTCATTAGCTGACAATTTTGGCATCTAATATTCATTAAGATGAAGAGGCTCGAACTCACAATCAATTTCCTGTTTCTCATAAGAGCAGGGTAAGATCCAACAGAGCTTAAAATCAATGCTCTTCCCTCTCACTTATCCTCTGTATAATAGCTCGGTACTGGTTTCCAATTACTCTCCCTTGTTGTCCGAGTTCAGGTACTGTGAGTAATATTCTAAAGAATGACGGGTCAGAGGAGCGACTCTCCAAGGGCTTGGCGGCCATCTTCGACCTGGCTTTTAGAAACTCTTGAAGCTGGAAGTAATACATCTAAGGGGGAACAATGGCTCTGTAACTCCTTGGACGGTGTTGAGACCTAATTATGGCCATCTAGGGGTGTTTCGACCGCCAATTACTCTGTGTTTTTGAACAAATCTTTTAAGTGAACAAATCATCCTTCCTTTGTAAAGTGCGTGACTGCTTTGGTGACCTTCACCTGCCTTCGAAAACTGACTGTAACACAAGCAAATAGCTTTGCTAGTGACTGCATTGGCTGGACCTACTAAACAAATATGTTCCTTCATTGAATGAATAAGTGAATTTAAAGCTGTGCGTAGTAGTTTTGTGGATTTTTTGGACTTTGAAGCCCCCTACAGTTAAATGGAATTCACTTTTGTAAATATGCAGTTAAGGTCAAAAGTTAATTGTTAATTATTTTACCAAAATAAGAGGGATCGTACAAAATGCATGCTGGTTTTATATTTACTACTGACCTGAATAAGATATTTCACATAAAATACATTTACATATAGCCCACCAGAGAAAATAATAGTTGAATTTATAAAAATGACCCTGTTCAAAAGTTTACATACACTTGACACTTGAAACTATTTTGTTACCTGAATGAACCACAGCTGTGTTTTTTTTTATTTTGTGATAGCTGGTCCCACAAATTCTTTGGTTTTCCTACATTTTGTGTATTTAAACCCTTTCCAACAATGACTTTATGATTTTGTGATTCATCTTTTCACATTGACAACTGAGGGACTCATATGCAAATAACACTCACTGATGCTCCAGAAGGAAAAACGATGCATTAAGAGCCAGGGGTGAAAACTTTTTGAATTTAAAGGTCTGGATAAATTTGACTTATTTTTTTCTTCTGGGAAACATGGAAGTATCTTCTGTAGCTTCTGAAGGGCGGTACTAAATGAAAAAAAAAAATATGATATTTAGGCAAAATAAGAAAAATGCACACATCTTTACTTCAAAAGTTTTCACCCCAGTTCTTAATGCAGTTTTTCCTTCTAGAGCATCAGTGAGTGTTTGAATCTTCTGTAATAATTGCATATGTGTCCCTCAGTTGTCCTCGGTGTGAAAAGATGGATCTCAAAATCATACAGTCATTGTTGGAAAGGGTTCAAGTGCACAAACGCGCTGAAAAACCAAATAATTTGTGGGACCTGAAGGATTTTTCTGAAGAACAGAAAATCCGTTATTTTGGCAAAATAATTAACATTTTGCCAATTTTGCAAGGTGTATGTAACCGTTTGACCTGTTTCTGTATTTCTAGATGCAGTTTTGTGCAAAACTTTTTGTGGTATTTTATAAATGTTGATAAAATTTGCGTTTCTATTAACCAATGTTATGTGACTAAAATGTAACGTATCTTACGTATATCAAAGCCACCACACTAGCCATTATTTTTTAATCAAAGGAGCCTGTCTCTTAAGAAAAGTTTTCAAACGTGCTGCGGCGCTGCTGGTATACACACAAACAACAAATAAGGGGTTATCCAACCATTAATGGGATTAAAAGCCTCTTATATTTGAGAGTACATATGGTGTTTCTTGGAGGTTCTTGACTTTTACATACACCAGGTGAACTGTAAATGCGAAAAAACTGTTTCCATTGCAATTTATCTAAATATTGCTTTTCCAAATTGCCCGAAAAACCACCTCATTGCAAAAACTTTTTTGCGATATAGGGGGGATTTTGCGAAACTGACCTTTCCATTAGCATACTGATATTTCAAGGTAACAAAATTCTATACAGTTGCTTTAAGTCTTTGACAAGTCACTCTGAAGTGAACAAACTGAATGAATACGGCATAGTGTTCATGAACAAACTGAACGAACAGTCCAGCGTTGAACTAAAACAGTTTAATAGGTATGCAAATAGAAATTTCTGAATGTGTCAAAATAACTGATGAGCACATGCAATTAAAATGGCGCTAATTGGCAGTAGTCTTTCGGGAATGCATTGCTTTGGTTGCCCAACACTGTTAAAGGACATTATAATACACTTATCATAACTCGTAATTCATTTAAGCAGTCTTTTGTTGTCTTTTTTCTATGGCGAGATAAAAAGCCAAGCTCAGCAGTCCTACAAAATGGGGCTATTGGAAACAATAATAGATTGACACTATTTGTCTTTGAAGATTTGTAGATATGCTGGTTTTACTCATTTATATGATAATAAGGCTTTTTGGTTGTGAACAATTCGGCGTGGCCCAAAAACTGGTCATAAAATAAGTTTCTCTATTGATGGCCTTTCAGGACATGCAACGTAAGCAACATTTACTGTAAACTACAAAAGAATCATAATATTACACTACTGCAGATGTTTCACCAGTGCCAGATCTTTTTGGAGCGTTCTCAACAGTAAAAAATGGATTTTTCGATTTCTCTTCCATTACATTAATGGCTCAGATGATTAGTTCCAAAATAATTTGCAAAGATGGCAGCGTTAAGGTCAATCTGCCATTGAAATGAATGGGAACGCAACCTAGTGATCAAATTTGAACAACCAAAAGGATGAATCAAAATAACCAATAATACTTAACATGGAGTGTTTCCAAATGGGTTTATTCACCACTATAGATCTTAGTTAGGGTATTTAGTACGAAAATACACTTAAAATCTGTATTGTGGCAGCCTAATGAGAAAATGCTGTTGATTTGACGCTGCAGTCGCTCCAGATTTAAATACAGCCATTCAGCAAGAACAGTCTACGGAGGCACAGACAATTTGTCTCTTTTTATTTCTTTCTGTGTTTGTCTGTGTCTCTCCATCTCTCTCTCTCTTTCAGATCAACAGGATTGCATGAATAATACATGAACTGTCAATCATTCCAGCACATTATACCCCTCCTGTCATCTTCTGTGCCTCGGTGACACATCCATATTTACACACATACACTTTTTTTTCACCGTTTGGTCCATTCCCTCACTTATCATCCGCAATCTGTCCACTTCTTCACTCAATACAATCACACACACACACACACACACACACAAACATATCCAGCATGAGGAGCCAGTATTGGACTTGATAAATGAAAACCAATTCTTGAACTTTTACATTTAGTCCCCTAATCTTTAATATTTGGTCTATTCTAGTGAGTGGCTCCATCCATCAATGACTCAAATCGATGAAACACACAGATAGTTGCAATAATCAATAATAGGCTTCGAAGTGTCTTCATCTCCTAAACTGTACTGATAAAGCCCTATGGATGCATACAGAAGCAATCCATGAGCACCTGATACAAGAGGTTTGCTTGGTCTGAAGCTCATATTAAAGTTACGTTTACATTTGAATCTGTATTTAATAAAAACGAGTCATTAATAGAAGAGTAACAAGCATGAAAGTTAAATATGTCTCATAGAAACAGTAGGAGAGGGGGTGAGACTCCAGATTGTGTTTAACATCTCTACAGTCTGTTTGTTATTTGGTATTCGTCCTCAAAACAAGTTATTTTACCTTTTTAAAGGTTTTGGCGTTTTTAATAGAACACAATTAGTGAGTCATAAACCCACAGTTGTGATTACATTTGCAAGTCTGCTCTTTATCGATTTACTCATTAAAATAATAACATAGAAACAATAAACAGCGTCTGAGGTATAAACTCAACCACGCACTTGAAGCGCGGGAAGAAATGAAAGCTCTGGACTAATATCACCTGCCTTTTTCATCACTTAACTCCATCAATCACACCCTAATCAATTAAACCATCAACAAACACGCTTCCTAACATGTAAAGGCTTTCCATTACCTGATTGAAGGTAAATCCCGACTGAGTGAGAGCACCTGCTCACTGATTGTGCACTAGCGGCTGTTTATTTGTGAAAGAATCAGCGTTTTGAAGGAATTTTTTGAACGAATCGGTATCATTGTGCAGTTTGATGTTCTACTTTCTCTGGAACTCCGTTTGGAGACACGAACCAATAGCATTCGAGCGTATTCTCTAACAGCGAATTTCATTGGTTGAGCATGCTGAAAGAATACGCCCCCTTCACTAAACGAGTCACCTGAACATGACTCTGAACACGTCAAATTTGTTAATGAACTGAAATAACTTGGAATACACTGATGTGAGATTGAACTAAATGAAAGAATGAAGCATTTAAAAAAATATGTATGATGGCATTACATTTCTAAGGTACATTTCCAGACAAGCAAAGTTTCGCCCGAGTAAACGACTCATGACTCGCTCATAACACGCTCGAAAAGATTCGGTTGTCGCCACCTGCAGGCGTAACCGTGTATAAATGATTCAGCGAACAAATCGCTAATAGATTCAAAAGATTCGAATCGCTATGATGCATCGTCCCAAGCGGGCTGTTCGATTCCGAAAATTTTGGAATCGATTCCGATTCCGATTCCTGGTTCTGGAATCGATTGGATTCGATTCCAGAATCGATTCCTCACTGTTGTTTCGATTCTTTTTCGATTCTTGCTTTTTTAGATTGGAGGAAGCTAATTTCGCAATGAATGCAGGATGTAAAGGTTGTATAAAGTTACCTTCTCATAATATGAAGCTTCATTTGTATATATATACATACTATTTTTTTGTAGCTCTGACTGATTTCAAATTGTAATTTTTTATGCATTGCCCAGGAAACTATTCATAACCTACAGCTCAGCAGTGGACATGCATTTACTGCATGAATAAAACAAGACGTGACGTGTATAAAATGACAAAATTAGCAAACTATACACTGAAACAAAATAAACAGAACTTTAACAACAACACTGATATAAGAGCTCGTGGCGTAGCTGTCAATCAGATGCGCTCAAGGCCACTTATACATGCTCTCTGCGTTTTCTTTCAGAGTTATCATTGGCTGATAGAAAGATTAAAATTAGCATTTATTTAAGATGTAAATAAGATCAAGACACATCATGATCTATTCTGTCGTGCAGCACTCAAAATTGTGGACAACATGAGCCAGTTCTCCCGTAAAATAACATCTGAATCGTTTTTTGAACTGGTTCATTTAATGATCTATCCGAACGAATCTTTTCGTGGAAATGTATCAGGCTACAATAACTATTAGCGAGCAAGAGGCAAATTAATGGGTGCTTCTCAAACTGAAGGCTGCATCCTTAAACTCAGACGAGTTTAGTAATGAGTCGTTTTTATTGAGTTTATTTTCGTCAATCGACGTTTGATGACTTGCAGCCGAAATGCAGCCTTCATGGAATGCAGCCTTTCGTTTAAGAGTTTTGTTGAACTGAAAACAGCTCTGAATTAGGAGACGATTCCCCTTGAGAGGATCGATTCCAAACGTTGGAATCGACTCTCGATTCCCAATGCCTCAGAATCGAGGAATCGATTCTTTTTGGAATCGATTCCCAGCCCTAGGTAAATGTTTTGCTAACTTTCGCGGGATGAGAAAAATGCTCAATCTAAATGAACCTTCTCATGGGAATTTTTTGGAAATGGACTAAATGACATCTAATTTGTAAACAAACTGAATGAAATGAGATGTGACATGAAACAAAAAAAGGATTTTAAAAATTCCTGTGATGCTAGATTCCTGTAAACACTGTTTACTGACTAAAAAAACATAATAGGTCTTTTTCTTCGACTTGCTCGAGTGAATGACTCCATGACTCGTTCATAAAACACAAAAGACTCGTTTGCCACTGTCTTGTGGAAAAGGTCACTGAATCGCTGAGATGCACCGTACTCAGCCATTAGTGGGTGAATGTTTTAGGGATGAGAAAAAAGCAAAACCTAAATGAATTTTCTCATGGGAATAATTCATAAATGGACTAAATGACATCTCATTTGTAAACAAACTGAATGAAATGAGACATGGCGTTGAATAAAATAAGTGAGGTATTTGAAAAAAATGATGCTTAAACACTGTTTATTGAGTAAAAAAACAACTTAATAGGACTTTTCCTTCGACTTGCTCGAGTGAATGACTCCATACTCGTTCATAACACACACAGGACTCGTTCGTCACCGTCTTGTACAGAAAAGGTCACTGAATGAATCAGCAAACAAAAGATTCAAATCTTTGAGATGCATCGTCCCAACCACACTGTAAAAAGTTGTCACCAGTTTCAACTTAAAAAACTTAAGTTCAGCCGCTGCCTTAACATTTTAAGTTAAATTAACTTAAAATACAAGTAATTTCAACTCTTAAGTTAAACCAACTTAAAAATACAAGTAATTTTAACACATTTCATTGTCGTGAGTTGAAATGACTTGTAGTTTTAAGTTGATGTACAAACATCTGACAGACGTCTTGCAGGAGTCAAATAGACGTCTCTGTGATGTATGTGTGCTATCAGGGTGGGTAGATGTTTTGCTAAGCTTCACGGGATGAGAAAAAAACAAAACCTGAATGAAACTTCTCATGGGAATTGTTCATAAATGGACTAAATGACATATCGTTTCCCTGATAGCACGCATACATCATGGAGACGTCTATTTGACATCTGCATTTACATCTGCAAGACATATTTTTAGAGGGTTTGCTCATCTGCAATACGTCTATTGGACGTTCCCTATCAGATGTCAAATAGACGTCTATTAGATGTCTTTAAGATGTTTATGATTTAGGATGTGTAAAACTGACATCTTACAGGGGTCTGTCAGACGTTTTTTACACAGCAGATGCTTTCCAGATCAAGAGATCTGAATGAAATGAGACGTGACATTTAATAAAGTAAACAAATTAAGTATTTAAAACATCCTTGTGATGCTTAAACACTGTTATTGAGTTGCTTAGAAGATTTGCAGACTAAATCTTGCTGTAGTGAATGACTCAATGACTCGTTCATAACACACAACAGACTCGGTTGTCATCGTCTTGTGGAAAAGGTCACTGAATGAATCAGATCTAATAGATTCAAAAGATTCGAATCGTTGAGATGAGTCAAAGTCCCAGCCACTAGTGGGCACGTTTTGCTAACCTTTTCGGGATGAGGAAAAAAAGCAAACCCAACTGATAGGCTACTTCTCATGGGAATTGTTCACAAATGGACTAATTCATGTCTTAATTAGTAAATAATGCCTTAATTAGACTAACATAACAGTAATTATAACAACCTTTCAAGCAAACATGGAACATTTCCTTATGTGGTTCCTCTTTGGGTATTTCATGGTATCAGTTTACAACGTTCAAGCATAGTTCGTTTATTAAGAGTTCTCTTTGTAAATGAACATTCAGTTATGTTTAACTAGGCCTATATAAGTTAATTTGAGTGAGAAAAATCTAATAAAACACCAATTCTGTTTGGTTTGTCTCGTGTTATCCTGATATTTGAGGACTTATCCGTGACCACCTTTCCTTACCAAACCCACACAGTTCCATTCACGCCACGGTTATTAGCTCCTCACGGCCATTACCGCATATCAAACACCGTCTTTTGCTTTCTGGCTCTCGGTAGCAGCAGGTGTTGCTGGCGTAGCCCGAACGCGCCTCCACTCTTAATTCCAGTCACCTCCGCTCCGGAGCCCCGAAGCGAATTCATTTACCGTGGGAGGGACACCGGGGAAAATTGTAGTGGACACCCTGTGAATTCACGGGGAATCACGCTTCGGAAACACGTGGGAGAGCTGACACAAATAACAGCCCACCAAACCCCAGCAAAACGCCCACGGAATCATCATAAAGATTCACCGTAACGCCGAGATTCGCGTGTAATGGTGCGGATAACGGGGACGAGGCAGCGTCTAGCCCGCTTTGAGATGCTTTGACCTTGTGTTTTAGTCATTTGTCCTTCCTCAAGTCTCTTCGCGTGGAGATCCATCAAGGACGAAGCGCACAACAAGTAGCCCTGATTGAGCCGTCGATAAGAAAGCATTCGCGCATCCTTATGCAACGACAGACCTTCACGGGACCTCAAATCAAAGTTATTTATCAAATCCAGCACGCCACAGTAATCGCTGTAAATGCAAATGCCCCGAGAGCGCGGGACAATGTCAAACAGTCATTAGTGCGCGCTCGGACAATGATGTAAAACAAGGGGGCAAAGAAGTGATGACCCCGTGACAGGTGCTTACGATGCGATCGTGCCAGATGCAACACCCCCCAAACCCCCTCTTGCAACCCCACCAGACCCGTCCGTGCCAGAAGCACCCGTCCAAGGTGAGAAGAAGAAGATACTCCTACAAGTTTAATGGCAAGGCACTTACCTTTGCTGTACTCCTCCTCCCTGTTCAGATACATGGCTGCAGAAAGATGATGGACTCCTGGCTGGATGGTGTGACGTGATTTAAGTGCTTATTGTTACTCCACCGGGGGAAACTCTTGCGGTTCCGTGAGTGTTTATTGTGTCGTTGCTCGGCGGAGAGTCCTCCCAGAATTACGCGCGAGCAGGTTGCCTGCACACATCTACTTTCTCTCTCTCTCTCTCCCTCTCCTTCCTCACACACACTCACGGTGACGTGCTTTGAGACATTGCCCCGCGGGTGGGGTGGGCTGGGGTAGAGGATGCTTCGAAGCTGTTATTGTGTCTATATGCATGCACATATATATAACATCCATCAATGCTTTGACAATCTGAAATGTTTTATTGCTGTGGGAATAAAGCTCGGATCGCGGCTGAATGGTTTAAACATGTCTGTGTCAGGTTGCTTTGACATCTATTCCCTAAAACCGACTGTAATCTGCATTTTTATGTCACTATACTTCCTTTCTTCAGTTAGGAGTACGTAATTGTAAGTAAAACAAAGAATATTGGAGTACAAGAAAGTACTATTTTTCTACACCAATCTTTTTCCTCTTCTCAGAAAATAGGCTATACAACAAACAATGGATCACTAATATATTTTTAGTCCTTAGTAGATAAATATTTATAAGTTCTAATATCCTATCCACTTTTCTTTAACGCAGAAGTAAGCCCATGGGTGAGACTTCCGGTTCATTATTGGCTATAACAACATAATGTGCAGTAAACGGTAAAACTGTTTGCGCTACAAACCAGTGTGTTCATAATTAAGATAATACAGTACATTAAAATAACATGGTAAAAAGCAGCAATATTTTCAATATCAAGCTGCAAAACAAGCAGTTTTGTATAGCTAAAAATAGCTGGACGCGGATGAGACCAGAAGGCTGACCCATAAAATGTACAAATGGCCACGCCCTTTCTGGGTGTGGATATCTAATCAATTATAGTATTGTTGATAACAGATTCCACTGTTACTGGTGACTAATTGCATGAACTCAGGTTATCTTTGGTTTTTATCTGTCAAATGTGACCCTGGACCACAAAACCAGTCATAAGGGTCAATTTTTTTTTAAATTGGTAAAACTAAAAGTTGAATAAATAAGCTTTCCATTTATATATGGTTAGGACAGGACAATATTTAGCCAAGATTTGAAAATCTGGAATCTGAGGGTGCAAAAACAAATATTGAGAAAATCGCCTTTAAAGTTGTCCAAATGAAGTTCTTAGCAATGCATTTTACTATCAAAAATTAAGTTTTGATATATTTATGGTAAGAAAATGTACAAAATATCTTCATGGAATATGATCTTTACTTAATATTCTAATCAATAATTTTGACACATACAATGTATTGTTGGCTATTGCTACAAATATACCCGTGCTACTTACGATTGGTTTTGTGATCCAGGGTCAGCAATACTCTTTTCCGAGTATGTATTCAACTTGTTACTGGTAGGCCTACTACCTGTCCCAGTTTTACTAGTAACTACTGTATATACTAGTACTAATTTACCATTTAAATAGTTACCAATATGTATTTTCCCAGCACTAATTAAACCATATTGACCTCGTTTTACAATGCTGAAGTGAGCTATTTTCTGTGAATGTGCAAGACTTCCGATTCATTATGCCTCTATTATAGATAAATGACGATAAAAGAACAACAAAGTGCAGTAAACATAAAACTATGTGCGCTATAAACCAGCATATTTATGCTTGTGATAATGAAATACACATCTGCAATATCAAGCAGAATAACGGACTTATTAGTACAGGAAAAATAAGCCTAACCTGTAGCAAATGTCACCGGAAATCTCGCACATTCAAGTACAAATGCCCGCGCCAAAAACAAGGTGAATAGACTAGACTTAAATTATTACTAGTAAGATTTTTTAAGTTAGTACTGTAAAAAAAAGCCAATCTGACCAGTTAAAAATAAGCTATTCACAAGTGTTGCTAGTAATTGGAATACACTCTAGGGTCTAATAAATAGGCTAACTAGTGAAGTAGCTTTAGCTACTATTGGATTAACTACATGTAATTTAAAAGGAAACAAGTACTTGCAGCATAAAATAGATACTGGTTAGTTTAAATGAATATGCGTTGAATGTGAAGTTGTTTTGGGAAAGCGCGTATAGCCTAATGCAACCTTGTTTCTATCTTTGAGTGTTGTTGAATATCCACCTGGTGCCGTAGTAGTGAGTGAAACACTAACTGGAGCTCTGCTTTATTAACCCGTTGTTGCATAACATCCAATTTGTGCGCTGGCGGCGCAGATGAGGCTCCGCAGGTGGGGCTGGTCGGTCACCATCCCGATAGGGAAGGAGACCGTGTTCCCAGCGGCTTCCACCCGCTCCGCCTATCACCCCGGTTCGCACGCACAGGCGGCAGCCTCGACGGGGCCGTGAAGAGGAACAGAACGAGAGAACGAACGGACCAGTGACCAACTACATATCAGCCCGGTCCCGCAGTAAAGCACTGTGCGTTCACTCATTGCGCACGCCATTCACGCCTCTCTCAGACAGCCGAGGAGATGCGTGTCGAAGTGGCGACTTCTACCGGATAGATTGTCTAATTACAAGTAGAACTCACCCACAGTTAAAGGAACAGGTTATTCCAAAAAATTAAAAAGGTCATTATTTGCTTATTGCATTATTTCCTTGATTTCGTGGAATTGAAAAGGAGATGTTTAGCAGAATGTCTAGAGAGCGGTTTGTCATACAATGAAAGTTAATGAGGACTGCTACTGTTGAGGTGCAAAACAACAAAGCAGCATAAAAGTGTTTTTAAAACAGCTGTGATGTATAAAGTAAAATAATGTTTAAATTTAAAATACATTTTTCTATTTTAATATTTAAAACAAAATGTAATTTAGTCCTGTGATGATTTTCAGTATCATTATTGTATTATAACATTAAGTGTAACATCAGAAATCATTCTTATATACTAATTTGTTACTGAAATAACTTTTCTTATTATTGTTAATAAAAACAATAGTGCAGATTAATATTTTTGTGAAACCCATGATACATGTTTTCACGCTTTAATCAGTTTAATGTGTCCTTGCTAAATTAATTATATATATTAAAATATATACAATTATACATATAATATTACAATTTACAATTTATATGTTGTATATATAAATAGAAAATTGCATCTAAAATAAAATATATACACTACCAGTCAAAAGCTTTTGAATAGTAAGATTTATTATGTTTTTTTAGAAGTAACTTCTGCTCACTAAGCCTGCATTTATTTGATCAAAGGTACAGCAAAAACAGTACAATTTTGAAATATTTTTACTATTTAAAATAACTGTTTTCTATTCAAATATATTTTAAAATGTAATTTATTTCAGTGATTTCAAAGCTGAATTTTCAGCATCATTAGTCCAGTCACATGATCCTACAGAAATCATTCTAATATTCTAATATGCTGTTGATATGTTTTTTTATTATGTTGAAAAAAGCTGAGTAGATTTTTTCCGGTTTCTTGGATGAATAGAAAGCATTTATCTGAAATAGAAATCTTTCGTAACATTATAAATGTCTTTATCATCACTTTTGATCAATTTAAAGCACCCTTGCTAAATAAAAGTAGCAATTTCTATCAGTTAAAAAAAAAGTATACTGACTCCAAGATTTTGAATGGTATAGTGTATAAAATTACAAAAGATTTTTTATTTAGGATAAATGCTGATCTTTGGATCTTTCTATTTAGTGTCCAGAAAAGAATTGACTCAACAGTTTTAAATATTGATAATAATAATAATAAAATGCAAAAAAAAAAAAAAAACAGCAAATGAAGACTGGAGTAATGATGCTGAAATTTAAGCTTTGGTCACAGGAATAAATTAAAATATAAATATTTAAAATGTATTAAAATAGAAAACTGTTATTTTTAAATAGTAAAAATATTTCACAATATTAGTGCTTTTGCTGTATTTTTGGATCAAATAAATGCAATAAATGCAGGCTTGGACAGAAGAAGAGAATTCTTTAAAAAAAACATTAAAAATCTTACTGTTCAGAAACTTTTGACTGGTAGTGTAAAACATTTACTTTTTATTACACATAATGCAACGTGTATTTATATTTTTTCATTTTTCATTAAACACATTGTATATCTTACAACTCAAACATTTATAAGCGATTTAAAATTAATTTTTAATTCACTGTCATCACATACTGTTGTACACAGTGTTGGAAAATGTTCTTCTAAAAGTAATGCATTACAATATTGCGTTACACCAAAAAAAGGAACTAATAGAGGTACTTTTTATGTAAAGTAATGCATTTAATTACTTTTGCATTACTTTTTTCATCACCTGGGCTGGGCTTATGTATTTATTTTTAATTAAGAAAAAAAAACTAAACTATTTTTCACAACTCTCAAAGTAACTTGCGTTACTTATTTATAAAAGAAATGCTTTACTTTACTAGTTACTTGAAAAAGTAATCTGATTACATAACTTGCATTACTTGTAATGTATTATTGTTCAGCTTATTTCAAATGTTGCTCAACTGTCGTGTCTACATGAGCGTGTAATCTTAGATTAGTTGGCTTTAACCTTGAAATAATGGCACGCATGCAGCAGAGATCTGTCCTAATTGTCTTGTACTAACAGTCCTGTCCTTCTAAATGAGTGACTTTTGAAATAGAGATGGCACTCATTCCCCTCTGTCTTTTTCTCTGTGTGCAGTGTGCCAAGGATCATTTATGCAGTATGCAGTGGAGAAAACCAGCGGGTGACCTTCTGAGAACATCATTGGTGGCCATAGAAATGAATTTCTAGTCAATTCCAGACCGGCACCGCAGGCCTCGCTGACACATAGCGCAGGCCTGACGGCTTCCTCTCACAGGAGCAGGACTTCCTGCAGAGACTCATTCATCTTTAATGCCGCACTAGTTCATTTTTTTTAACGTAATGATTTTGAGAACTGCCCCCCTGCCGGTTGAGTTAATTTAGAGAGCAGTTTGGTGGTTGTTGAGACTGAAAATGTACCGGAGTGAAGGAGCAAAGGTCAGCGATTGAGGTGAGCGGTTGACGCTAAAGAAAGAAAGACAGATTGAACCGGTTTTGTTTGGCTCACGTGCGATCCACGAGCTTCGATTAGGAAACATTAAACGCAAATTTGATTTATTTAACCGCACGGGCCGAGGAATAAATCCAGCAGATTTCCCCTCGGGACCCTGAGTGAACAGAGCAGGGATAATAACGCTCTTATATAACCTTTACGGTCCTCTGTTACGTCTTTAATAAAACTGCCGTAAGGATGACTTGATGCTCAATGAAGTGTGTCCGGATGGCATGTGCTGCTCTTACAGCGCCCTTGTCATCTGAGCGTGTGGGCGTGAAAAAACCTGATGAAAAACGTATTCTTATTTGGATAAGCCAACCAAAGTTCAAGTGTGCATTTTAGTCGAATAGTTAATCTAAAAATGCAAATTTCCTGGAAATATACTCACCCTCAGGACATTGATCCAAGATGTAGATGAGTTTGTTTCTTCATCAGATATGGAAAAATGTAGCATTACATCACTTGCTCACCAATGGATGTAAATGGGTGCCGTCAGAATCCATAACTTTTTGCCTGCATGGTCTGACGATGAGTTAAGTCAAATTGGGAGAAAATCGGACCAACGGTCTGGAAGGAGTACGACAAAGATAAATCAAAATGGTGGACAGAAAGTTTTGCCAACTATGGCATAATTGGTTATTGGTGAAGTATTACATCACTTGCTCACCAATGGATGTAAATGGGTGCCGTCAGAATGAGAGTCTAAACAGCTGATAAAAACATCACAACAATCCACAAGTAATCCACATCACTCCAGTCCATCACTTAACATCTTGTGAAGCAAAAAGCTGCGTTTGTAAGAAACAAATATATCATTACAATTTTCTGGCTAAAATATGGGTCCATAATCTATAATAAAGCTTTCTCCGGTGAAAAAGTCGATTCCCTTTTTTATTTCTCACATCATATTCATTTAGAGCTGTTTTGGACTGTTTTCACTTGTAAACAGTGCTTGATCTGTGCAGATGACAACTTATTCACTAAAGAAAGCAATTAAGGGTCCAAGCACTAAGCAGACAAGGCAGTAAGCATCAGAGCAACTGAAGCAATGAGTAATTGAAGGCATTTTAAAAGGATTTTAGTCAAAATGGGTGAAAAAAAACCCACTAGTAATTTAACTGAATGGGTTATTACTTTTGACCAATAGGTGACACTGTTATCAAATATGTGGTGAGTTCAGCGTGAGATGACAATGACACACACAAGGTTTTTTGTCAATATGTCAAAGCTTTGCAGAGATAAAGTCTCAGAGTCATTTTGGCATCATGGCTCAAATTTGCTGCATTGCTATACAAAAACAGTTTCGTCTATAGACACAAAATCCATAATTTTGTGTCAGCCCTGTCTGAAGATGATCTGACTCGATTTTAGTGAAAATCGGATGAATGGTTGTGGAGGAGTTCGAAAAATAGGTTTGGTGTCAATATGTTAAAGCTTTGCAGAGATACAGCCTCAGATGTAGTTTGACATCTTTCAAGAAAATTTGTTGATGTGTTGAACGAAACCTGTTTTGTATTTATACACGAAATCCATAACTTTTTGCCTGCATGCTCTGACGATGATTTAAGTCAAATTGGGAGAAAATCGGACCAACGGTCTGGAAGGAGTACGACAAACATAAATCAAAATGGTGGACAGAAAGTTTTGCCAACTATGGCATAATTGGTGTGTATGTTGTCGGCATGAACCAAGAAATAGATTGAGACCAGTTTCATTACAATTGGTTAATGCAATCAAAAGTTATTAGCATTTTTGTAAATTTCATAATTAATTGTTAATAAATAGTTTATCACTCTTGACCAATAGGTGGTGCTGTTACCAAATTGATGTAGCATGGTCAGTGTAAGGTGACAATGAAACACAAAAAGTTTGGTGTCAATATGTCACAGCTTTGCAGAGATACAGCCTCAGATGCAGTGTGGCATCTTTCCAGCAAATTTGTTGATGTATTAAATGAAAACCATTTTATTTTTCAACATGAAATCCATAACACCCTGATGAAGGCAAGTTAGCCGCAACGCGTCGGTGCATGTTACTTGTTTTTAATTGTTAAGCCATGTGAATAAAGGCGTTTTATTCTTAAGAAGATTTTCGAGTGCCTTGGTCTGAGTAGTATTTTTGAAGATAAGTAAAGATTCCCGTGACCGAAGAGCACCGTTTTAAAGACTTTACACCCCATATTTTTTGGATTCATGAAATCCATAACGTTTTGCCAGCTTGGTCTGAAGAAGATCCGAGTCAAACTTGGTGAAAATCGGACTGACAGTCTAGGAGGAGTTTGAAAAAGAAAAATGGCAGACAGGAAGTTCAGCTAATTTTGGCATAATATCTTATCTTATCTTATCTTATCTTATCTTATCTTATCTTATCGATGTTCTCGGTATAACCCAAGGATTATATTGAGATCAATTCAGATTCATTACAATAGGCCAATTTAATCAAATGTTATTAGCATTTAAAAAAAAAAAATTAATTTCACAAGGTGGCACTGCCAACTCAAACCTTTTGAGTACTCTCAGGGCAAGTAAAAAAATATAGCATTTTATGATAAAATTTAAAATGGCCGGCACCCAAAATGGCTGACATAGGAAAATTGGACACAGGAAAATGATGTGTTGAACGAAACCTGTTTTGTATTTAGACATGAAATCCATAAATTTGCCAGTATGGTCTGACGATGATTTAATTCAAATTGGGAGAAAATCGGACCAACGGTCTAGGAGGAGTACGTCAAAGTAGGTTTTGAACATAAATCAAAATGGCGGACAGAAAGTTTGGCCAACTATGGCATAATTGGTATGTATGTTGTCGGCATGATCCAAGGGATTCATTACAATTGGTTAATGAAATGGAAAGTTATTAGCATTTTGTAAATTATATAAGTAATGGTTAATGAATAGTTGATCACTCTTGACCAATAGGTGGTGCTGTTATCAAATTGATGTGGCATGGTCAGTGTGAGGTGACAATGACACACACAAAGTTTGGTGTCAATATGTCAAAGCTTTGCAGAGATACAGCCTCAGATGAAGTGTAGCATCTTTCCAGCAAATTCGTTGATGTGTTAAAGGTGCTATAGAATGTATTGAAACAATATTTCAAATTGTTCTCTGATATCTACATAGAAGGTATATGGCATAGGAAAGGGCAAAAAATCTGCAGAAACGGTTTTACAGGTCCATTTACAACCCTAGGATTTGTCCCTAGAATGAAATGCTCTGTTATCGCCTTATTTGGAAGGTTCCTGCATAATAATGAGGAGCTCTGCTCTGATTGGCTGTCTCACAGAGCGGCTCGCTCACACAGCTGTAAGGAAACACATGGAGGAAATATATATTTAATTACAGCCGCTTTATTTATTTAACTCTAGCCGCTTTTAATATGCGGTTTGTTGAATCTGCCGTTTTGATCGCCAACATTTTACTCTGTGATCGCATGTGCTCTGTGTAACGTTATACTGCAGCGAAGTAGTATAATGTAAGGACTTACTACACAAGTTTTGATGCTTTAGTGATGCTCAGGATCTGTAAATCATTGGCCATCATCAGTGCACTCATCTCTCTGTTTATGCGGTAAGTAAAATCTTATGTACAGGCTAGCGCTAGCATTAAGCTAACCATGTCCCTTAAGTGGCTCGTCTTATTTTACTGATGTACTGACGTTAATGATGATTGGGCGATGCAAATGTTGGGGGCATAACTATTAAGGATCGGGACTATTGCGTAATAGTCGGTGTTATGTTGGAATTGACCTATTTTTTGGTGGTCTTTTGCAAACACGAGAATTATATAAGGAGGAGGAAACGATGGTGTTTGAGACTCATGGTATGTCATGTCCATGTACTGAACTGTTATGATTTAACTATGCCAAGCTAAACACAGTTTTCCATTCTATGGCACCTTTAAGTATAAAAAGCAGCAAGCAAGTATTCAAAATAGCGACACCCAAAATGGTTGACATGGGAAAATTAGGTATATTTCGACTCGGCATGCTCCACCGAATCTAAAGACAACAGTTTTGTGATTTTTGGCCAAAGTATTCAGAAATTATAAGCCAAAAAATAAATGTTTTCATATCTCCTGACCACTAGGTGGCGCTGCACCGAAACACTGCAGGTAGCCTCAGGTCATGCTTGTTATAACATACACCAAGTTAGTCTTAATACGCCAAACCATTATAGAGATAATATAGCCTTACATCCATTTTTGCGTGGTCTTCGTCAAATTCGTTTGCATGTTATTCGAAAACAGTTTAACTAATCAGCTTGAATTTCATAACTTTTTGCCTGCATGGTCTAAAGATGATCTGAGCCTATTTTGGTAAAAATCAGACAAACTTGAAAAATCCTTGAAAAAGTAGTTTTTCTGAACTAATAAAAATATCGACAAATTGGGAGAAAATCGGACCAACAGTCTAGGAGGAGTACGACAAAGTAGGTTTTGAACATAAATCTAAATAGCGAACAGAAAGTTTGGCCAACTATGGCATAATTGGTATGTATGTCCTTCTATACCTTACGGCTCAAAAGTTAACAGCAAAAACATGAACATGAAACTCTGGACAAGTGGTGGCACTGGAGAGTTTGAGTTATAGACTCTAAAGTGGTTAATGTTGAGACTGTCCTCTATCTGTGTGTCAAATTTCATAACTGTCCCGGTTCAATGGGCTGCCATAGACTTCTAGAGTGGAAGAAGAAGAATGCCAATGAATACAATAGGTGCCTTTGCACTTTCACTGCTTGGCCCCTAATTAAAACGCCTTAATGATGAATTTGTTTCTTACAAACACACAGCTTTTTACTTCACAAGAGGTTGATGGATTTATCAGCTGTTTGGACTCTCATTCTGACGGCACCCATTCACATCCATTGGTGAGCAAGTGATGTAATACTGCATTTCTCCAAACCTAATGAAGAAACAAACTCATCACGGATGGCCTGAGGGCGAGTACATTTTCAGCCAGTTTTCATTTGTGGGTGAATTATTCCTTTAATGAGTTGCGTTTTGTAAACCTAAGGAAGCTTGTTTGACCAAAACATTGCTAATAAAATCAGACGTGTATTCATAATGTGAAATCAGCATCTTCCAGCATTCTTATGCGTTAATCCAAAAGGAAAGGACATTCCATACCCCATCCCAGTAATTACCCATAATTCATTTTGCTCATCTCATGCGAAAGTCAGCATTTACACGAGGTCAATTAAAAATGTAACATGTTCAAGTCAGAAACGGCAGCATATGAAGATTAATGGTTTGTTGCACACATTGGCAGAGGCGTCTGCGCCGTGATATTTGAGTTTATTTCACATAACCTTATTGAATCATGTGAAATTTCACATGTATGTGATGGTTGGGGAGCCGTTAATGAGTTTGAGCGTGATGCATGAGGCTCATTACTGTAATCTCTGCTGCTGCTGTAAGGTGTCGGGTGGCTTTGTCTCTTTACTCCTTATCGCATTATTCACCAAAGCACCCTTACGCAATAACACAAGAAACTAGATACTGAAGAAAACATGAGAGGTGCCTGTGCAAAAGTCACCGTCTTGATGCTATAGCATTTCTATGTTGTTTCTAAGATGTTCTAAGTGCTTTTTAGGTGGTTCTTTGACCCAAATAATCTTTGATATTCTGCTATCTATCTATCTATCTATCTATCTATCTATCTATCTATCTATCTATCTATCTATCTATCTATCTATCTATCTATCTATCTATATAATACTAATAAAAGTATAAACCATAGTAATAAACTATATAGTATTATTATAGTATTTATTTGTTTATTTGTTAATTTATTTTGGCTTTTTATATTTTTTTTTATTAATTTAACAGTTAATATTATAGTATTTATTTGTTTGTTCATTTTTCTTTTTCACTTTTTTTTATTTTTCAGAGTTCATTTAAATTTTGGTTTCCTTTAGTAATTTTTTTAATGTGCTTTTGTCATTTTTATTTTAGTTTTAAGCTCTATTTCTATACAGCTTTATATTTCTATAGTTTTATTTCTATACAGTTTTGTTTCAATTTGATTTTATATTTTATATTTTAATATATTTTCAGAGTTCATTTAAATTTTTATGAGCTTTTGTCATTTTTAATAATTCTGTTATATGTCTATAAAGCTTTAATTTGTTTCAGTTTTATTTTATATTTAGGTTTGCAATTTTGGTTTGCTTTAGTAATTTTTATTTGCTTTTTATTTCAGTTTTAAGTGATATTTCTATACAACTTTATATTTCTATAGTTATATTTCTATACAGTTTCTATTTCAGTTTTAGTTTCTATTTAGACTTTTTATATTTTCAGAGTTAATTTTAATTTTGGCTTGTTTTAGTAATTTTTATGTGCTTTTGTCATTTTTATTAGTTTTTATTTCAGTTTTAAGTGATATTTCTATACAACTTTATATTTCTATAGTTATATTTCTATACAGTTTCTATTTCAGTTTTAGTTTCTATTTAGGCTTTTTATATTTTCAGAGTTAATTTCAATTTTGGTTTGTTTTAGTAATTTTTATGTGCTTTTGTCATTTTTATTCATTTTTATTTAAGTTTTAAGTTATATTTCTATACCGCTTCACATTATACATTTCAGTTTTAGCTTATATTTAGGCTTTTTTATATTTTTAGAGTTCATTTTAATTTTAGTTTGTCATATTTATTAGTATTTTTTTAATAACTGTTCATGTGCTTCTGTCATTTCATTAGTCATTTTTTAGTAATGTTTTTATGTGCTGTTGTTAGTTCTGTTGTATTTCTTTACAGCTTTAATTTGTTTTAATTTCAGCTTTAGTTTATATTTAGGCTTTTTATATTTATATTTTCAGAGCTAATTGCAATTTTAGTTTGCATTAGTAATTTTCTTATGTGCTTTAGTCGTTATTATTAGTTTTGTTATATTTCAGTTTTAGTTTTGTATTATATGTAATAAATATTCAATTTAATTTAAGTTGCATATTTATATTCAGATTATGTTATTATTTAATAGCCACTATATGTAATAAGTTGTTAGTAAGCCTCCAGAAAATAAATAAGCGTTTACGTGTATTTAGTTTTCTAGTCATCTGTTCCGTCAGTACAGATGCATCTGCTCTCTCTCTCTCTCTCTCTCTATAAATATCCCTTTCTTCTCCTCTCAGAAAACCTGATTCCCATTGATTTAGTGGCCTATATACACATTACCAGTCTCTTTCTTTCTCTCTCTCTCTTCCACATCCCCCATTCGCTTCAATGGTCATCCTTCTCTCCATAGCTCTTCCTCTTCAGCCTTCACTTATGCTAACTGCTCTTTCTCTCTGTGTGTATGTGTTTGAGTGGGAGACGGACTAATAATAGATCAGGGTTGATGCTCAGAGAATATGTTTAATATAAACTCTAACCTCTCTAACCTTCATGACGTTTAAAGCAATAATAAAATATTGAGAACAGAATCGTTATCTTCTTACCTTCATATTGTGAAACTTTTTTTTATAATGAATAATAATGACATACAGTGCCTTGCAAAAGTATTCATACCCCCTTCTTTTTTGTTACATTTTGTTTTGTTGCAGCATTATGTTAAACTGTTTTGAATTAGTTTTTCCCCCAACATCAATTTACACTCCATACACCATAATAATGAAAAAGCAAAAACCAGATTTGCAAATTTGACAAATTTATTAAAAATAAAACACTGAAATAAGTACATTGCATAACTATACATACCCTTAACTCAGTACATAGTTGAAGCACATTTACAGCCTCAGGTCTCTTTGGGTATGATGTGACAAGCTTTGCACATCTGCATTTGGCAATTATCTGCCATTCTTTGCCTCACCTTTTCACCTCTCAAGCTCTGTCAGCTTGGATGGGGGCTGGCAGACATTTTTTTTTAGAGTCCTAGTTGTTCCAGTCGTCTTCCATTATGGATAATGCTTCTGTGAACCTTCAATGCAGCAGATTTTTTCTGAACTCTTCCCTAGATCATTGCCTTAACGCAAGTCTGTCACTGAGCTCTACAGGCAGTTATCTTGACCTCAGGACTTGGTTTTCGCTCTGATATGCATTTCCAGCTGTTAGACCTTTTCTGAGAGGTGTGTGCCTTTCTAAATCACACTCATTCAAATGAATTTGCCACAGTTTAACTCCACTCGAAGTGTAGTAACATCTAGAAGCAATATGAATGCTCCTGAGCTAAATTTTGAGTGTCCCAGAAAAGGGTATGAATACTTATGCAACGCGATCTTTTCGGTTTTTTATTTTTGATAAATTTGCACAAATGTTAAAAACCTATTTTTTGGTTTGCCATTATGGAGTAGGGAGTGTAGATTGATGTGGGGGGAAAAGTAATTTAAAGTAGTTTAACATAAGGCAGCAACATAACAAAATGTAAAAAAAAATGAAGGGGTATGAATAATTTCGCAAGGTACTGTGTTATTTTTAGCTGAGCTGTCGCTTTAAGAGCTGGCACTCGCGGGTTGTGTAATATTATTTCATACTTCTGGTATCAAATCCACGCACTCTAAAGCATCAGTCTAAACTTAGCAGTGATATTCTCTTGCTTTTATTCAGCCAGAATGCATTTATAGTAAATGTGCAGTGACTCATGGCGGTCACACATATATAGTGACCCGCAGAGCGAACACGAAGTGAATGAGATCCGTTGTAAACAATGGCGCGTCATTCACCGCGGTCGATAGGAAACCTAAAGCCTCAAAGTACATTGAATTTCACTAACACACACACAGAAAGAGAAAAATAGACTGTATTTTAGATTTTTGTGTGTCCGATTAAATTTTCCGTCTGGTTTCCCCGTATAAATCGAATGAAAGCACTTTTTTTCAGTCACCGCTGTTGGATGAGGAGAGATCTAGGTGAGTTTTTTGAGAAGCTACTGCGTGTTTTGAGAGCTTGACCCTCAGTACATTATTAATTGTTTAATAATGGCTCATATTAAGAGTTTCAGTGTCTCCCAGAATCACATTATTCATATTTCATCTTTGTGGCGCTTCCACAGAATATAACGTTACAGGTGAACATTTAGATTAGCACAGCAGCGACACCAAGCGGCCATTTTGAATACTGCCAGACTAAACGACCTTGAGGAAAGGGGATTTTAAGTCTTTAAAGACTCTACTAACTAAACAAATCGACTAAAACAAATTTCCAACAGGCATACACTTCTAATATTTGCATTTTTACTGTTCTGGGAGAGGGATTATTGATTTTTTTCTACGTTTTGGGCAGTGGTGTAGTCTAGTTGTTTGTAGTGAGTATACTGTGATTTTTTTCCCTCCCAGCCCCATATTCACCCATCCCAGAGCAACACCCCAAACGCCACCACACTCATTAATGCATACAGGATGCATCTATATGTAACTGAGAGCATTCTGAAACACTGCTTATGTGTTATCAACATTTTGATTTATTTTTAGCAAGTTTTATGAGCTGTCAATTTTCAATGCACATTTAGCTTTGCGTCGTGCCTAACAACGCCCTTCAGCCGTGATTTATTCACGATACAGCACGGCCTCTCGTACCTTATTGCTTAAATATGAGATTCGGTTCCAGAGATATTGGAATTTTAATATGGCTCCAGGAGTAAATTATGAAAATTTACACATTTTCAGTGGTCAAAAACCAAATGTGGGTTAGTTTGCAAAAGAGGAATGTCATTTACAAAATAGTGGATTACTCAGTAAATATTTATCTGTGATTTTTTATATTTTGTCGTTCATCACTATACATGTTTATCTTTCCTCATGAAAAATTTGAGCAGGGGAAGTTGATTTAACACGGAATGACCCTTTTAAAATGAATAATTTAGAGGAATGAGCATTTATGAGTTCACTAAAGTAAACTGAACTGTAAGATCATATTAGTAAGACAGCCATTAGTTCTTTAGTTTCACAGTGATGATAGCTTTTCAGCTTTTATACCTCTATTAAAAAAGATTGCATTGTTCAGACAGAACCATTACAGTCACAAAGTATTGTTATGAACAATTCATTTTATTGAACAACAATCTGTGACAAGGAATTGGACATGATCAGCGTGTCTTCAGTTTCTTCAACAATGATTTAAAACTGTCATTTTTCAGTCTCACACATGTGGCTGTTTGTGTATCAACACACACATAAACTCACAGCAGCACTCATGACGTCTCAACATACAGACTGACGTTGTCTTCCAGAAGGGCCTAGTTGTGCATTTTGCGTATTTGTATGTGTAGTTAAAGTGCGTTATTGCACCGTTCCTCTCAGAGGAGGAAAGCAAAGGCGTCGTGAAGGATAGAGGTTCTGTCTATAACTCTACAGCTCAACAGCAGCATGACTGAACCACATGGAGAATACGGGTGAAACTCATGAAAAAGGTCAAAATGTCATATTTCATCCTCTAAAAATAAATAAATAATATTAAAAATAATATTAATTAATGCATCAAATTTTTAGGTATATATTTTTTTTTGCATTATTTTAATGACAATAAAGCAACAAAAAAAAAAAACTATTACAGTAACTGTCATGGGAAAAAAAAGTCACAATTCAAAATTTTTGAATGTTTTGGCCAAATTTTTAACCTAAAAAATAAATGATTAAAATAAAAAAAATAATATGAATTAATACATCAAATTGTAGGTATATTTTAATATTTTTGTGCATTATTTTCATGACAATAATGCAAAAAACATTACAGTAACTCAAAATTTATTAAAGTGTCTAAAAAGTTGTAATTTTCTTTTTTAGGTTATTTTAACATTTTTACATTATTTCCATGACAATAAAGCAAAAAAATAAAATAAAAATGCTGTTTTGTATACTGCAAACTATATTATACTGTATTATATTACAGTAACTGTCATGAAAATAATGTAAAGAAATTATAATAAATTAACTAACCTATTTTTAGGTTCTTTTTAACATTTTTTAAACATTATTTTCATGACAATAAAATAGCAAAAAAAAAAATACTGTATTGTATACTATATTACAGTAACTCTCATGAAAATAATGTTACAAAGCAACAAATATGAAAGGTTCCAATAATAATAATAATAAACCTTTAATAAACCTAACATTATTTTCATGACAGGAAAAAATACAGTATTACAGTAAATGTAATAAAAAAATAATGTCACAATGCAAAAAATATTAAAGGTTCCTAAAAGGTTTTTCATTTTATTAATGTTAAAAAAAATAAAATAAACTATTTTCGGTTATTTTGAATATTTTTAAACATTATTTTAATGACAATAAAGCACGTTATAAAATAACATAAAATAAAATAAAATATATTTTAGGGTATTTTGAACATTTTTAAACATTGTTTTCATGACAATAAAGCAAGTAATATATAATAAGAATAATATATTGTATACTGTATACTATATTACAGTAACTGTCATGAAAATAATGTTACAAAGCAACAAATATTAAAGGTTCCATTAATAATAATATTTAAAAAAAATAATTAACCAACCTATTTGTGACTTTTTTTTAATTTACATTACTTTCATGACAGGAAAAAATATTGTATTACATTAAATGCCATAAAAAATTAGGCCACAATGAAAATAAATAAATAAATAAAAATTAAAGGTTCC
>NC_133385.1:8139162-8188927 GCF_049309525.1 Garra rufa
TTTATTTAAGCTATTGTGGATATTAATTATAGGTTGTTTTATATTTAATGTAATAATAATAATGCCACAGATATGCAAAAATTAAATAACTAATATATATTTGTATATAAACAAATTTAAATGATTCATATAATATCAATTTAAAATATGATTGATCAAAGTGTATTATGAGTTATAGATTTAATTTGGTAATAATTGTTATTTAATTATATTTTGTCAGTAACAATTTGAATTTAATCTTTTGTAAATTTTATTTAAAATATATAATTTAAATCATATTTTATATTAAAACTAAAAAACAGGAAACAGGTAATGGTATTTAAAAAATGTAATAAATTATATATTAGTAATTATTATAGTATAATAATATAGTATTATAGTATAGTAATTATTAATTAAGGCTGTCTAACAATTAATTGCATGTAATGTATATATTTATTATGTATATCTTTTATATTTTTATATATATATATATATGTGTATATATAAAATATGCATATTTATATGTGATCTAAATTATATATACAATTTGATCATATGTAAATAGAAATATTTTATATATAAATGTAAATATTATTATTTATTATTAATTATTAACAGTGACTATTTGAATTTAGTCTTTTAAATTAAATATATCATTTAGATCATATATTAAAACATAAAACCATAAGGAAATGGGTAATAGTATTAATAAATAATAATATTTATATGTAAAATATTCATTTTTATATGATCTCAATTGTATATATAATTTGGATCATATATAAAAATACATATTTTATATATAAATATAAACGTTTTAAAATAAAATAAAATATTAATTATAATGTTAATTAAAATATTAATTAAGCTATTGTCATTTATTGATTTGTGAATATTAATAATTATGGGTTGTTAAAATGTTTGGCTTTTCTCATATATGATGCAAAAGGATCTAAAAGATACAGAAATACAAACAATATGAGTACTATAAGTACTTCTTATATATAATAAGTAATAACTACAAATATGATGATCTTTTTGTACATTATGCGTTATCATGTAATAGTAATGCTAAAGCATATTATGTTGGCCTTTTTCAAATGCAGTTCTTAATATTTTCCATATTTCTATACTACTCACCTTGAGAGTTTGGATACTTTTGTTGGGGAAAAACTAATAATAGGCCTACCTGAGAAATACACTTGGCACTAGTAACCAAAATTATATTGTATGACACTGCAACCAGGCTATTAGTGTCAGTATAAACTCCAGGATCACGGTTTTGAATTTCAAGGTAGAAATGACTTTTGTGCAGCTTCTCCCTGCTATAATGATCTGGAGTCAATGCTGTGTTTGTAGCTGAAGACAGGAGACTCACTTGTGAGCGTAGCCGTCCGGAGACGTGGTCAGGTTGACCTGCATGACTGTTTGAAACTCGGTCTCGTTGCAGCAGTACTTGAAGGCTGTGTTGTTGTGGTGACAGCAGAACATGTACGTCTTGTTGTCCGAGAGACGAGGACAGTGGAATCCAAAGTGGTAGCGCCCCTTGTGGTCGGTGTAAGGCTCACACACCCGAAAGTGAGCAGAGAGAGCTGTACAAAAAGACAGGCATAGACAGGACAGTGAGCATGTGATGTTAGATTATTAACAGTCTGATTAACTAGCAATTAGGACTTGGCTAGTCTTTTTTTTTTTTTTTTTTTTTTTTTTTTTTTTTGGACGGTCTTTTTTTTTTGTCAGTGTTGCCAAGTCTTGGGCTACTTTAACACTATTGCTACGGGTTGTTTTTCATGGCCATGAGTTGGAAGGACCCCAATAACGTTATATTTAGTCCCTGACTCGACCAAAAATGTATATTTTACACCCTAAAACACTATTTTTACCCCTGAAATGCGATTGGGCTACTTTTGAGTAGCAATTGGGTGGGGTTTTCTATGAAAACCTGGCAACCCTGCTTATTGTGTCTTTACATTCTTAATGAATGTTCTCTTATTACGTCTTACTGTAAACAATTTATTAGTTCTCACCATTTCCAATATAATATAATATTATATCATAGAAGTGAAATTAATTGCTGTTAATATAATATAATATCATATATATGGCATATTGTAGAAGTAAAATGTAATCTGTAATATAATCTATAAAATCAATTTAAAGTTTATTATATTATATTGTAAATGTCATATTGTAAAAGTCTAATTAATTGCAAATATAATTTCTGTCATATTAAAGATATTAAATTGATAAGGATTACAATATAATAAAATATAAAATTACTAATATATAATATAAAAGAAGAAAAATGAATTGCAAATATAAAATTATATGTAATACATGTTATATTAAAGATAATATAATATAATTTCATATTGTGGAAGTAAAATTAACTGTAAATATATTATATAATTTCACATTAAAATATTTATAAAAAAATATAGTATAATAACTCATTGTGGAAGTAAAATGAATTGAAAATGTAATATACAACGTCACATTCAAGATATTTATTTATTTAAAAATATTTTTAATATTATATAGTATAATATAATGTTGTGTAAGTAAAATTAATTGGAAATATAATATATAATTTCACATTAATTATATTTATTTAAAAATATAATATAATAAATCATATTACAGAAGTTAAATAAAGAATACAAAAATTAATATCACATAAAAGTATTCATTAAAATAGTATAATATAATGTTATTTTGGAAGTAAAATGAATTATATTTAATGTGACAATATACATTATATTTACATTTATTTAAACTTAATATAATACAATACAGTAATATATTATATATTTGTATTATTTATTTTATTATATCACATTATATTGTATTATATTAAATAAAATAAATATTGTAGAAGTAAAATTAATTGGAAATATGATTATATAATGTCATTTACATTTAATGATATTTATTCAAAAATATAATATAATGAATCATATTGCTGAAGTTGAATAAAAAACAGACAATGAATGTCACATTAAAATTATTTATTAAAAATAATATAATATAAAAATATAGTAAATGTTATATTGTAGAAGTAAATGAATTGCAAATATAATATGTAATGTCACATTAAAGGTATTTATTTATATATACTATAATATAATATACTATAATATTATATTATATTATATTATATTATATTATATTATATTATATTATATTATATGTCATATTGTGGAAGTAAAATTAATTGTAAATATAATATAATCATAATAAAAATAACAATAGATAAGGATTACAATATAATAAAATATTATATGCAACACTTCATATTAAAGATATATACTAATGTAATGTAATATAATATAATATGAAAAATGTCATATTGTGGAAGTGAAATTAATAGAAAATGCATAACAAATGTCACATTATAAAGATATTTATTACAAATATATAATATAATTAAAATTGTAATACATTTCTTTATTTGAAACTATTTTTGCACAAATTAGGGCTGTCTCCTAATTAAATTTGCTCCTAATTAAAAAAAAATTAAAATGAATATCAAATTTATATTATATTATACTGTATTATATTATATTTAAATACATTATATGAAAAATGTCACTATTTATTTAAAAATATAATATAATATAATATAATACAGAAGTTAAAATGAATAGAAAATATGTAATGTCACATTAAAGATATTTATTTAAATATAATATAATATAATATCATATAATAATATAAAAAATGTGGAAGTAAAATGAATAGAAAATGTAAAATGTCACATTTAAGATATTTATTTAAATATATAATATAAAAATGTCATATTGTGGAAGTTAAATAAATAAATATCTTTAATGTGACATTTTACATTTTCTAAGTATAATATAATATAATATAATATAATATAATAATATACAAATGTTATATTGTGGAAGTAAAATGAATAAAATGTATAATAAATGTTACATTAAATATATTTATTTAAAAATATAATATAAAATAATATAATATAATAATAAATCATATAACAGAAGTAAAATGAATTACAAATACTAGATCCGTGGTTACTTTATTTTTTTAGGCAATAATAAAAAATTAATGGCATGGGGATGTTGCAGGCAGGACTCAAACATTCAGCGCTTGCACGAGGGCCACATCTTCACATATTTAGTTGCATGCAGTTCAGCTCGCAGTTCAATTTCAAACGACTGATCGTCAGCCAAGTCTTTGAATTATTAAGAGATGCATTTTAGTTAATCACTGAATTTGACTTATAATTCACCCTGATTTAATGATGTTCACCACATTTAGCGGACCTCTTACAAATTGCATAAAGACGTGCTTGGAATAATGTTTCAATGCCCATGCACGAAAGCAACGCTACAAGGCTTGTTTTTAATAGATGACAGTCGTAGTTCTGCTTCATTATTCATCTCCGAATTCAAAACAGAGAGTGACAGCGAGGTCTGAGCGACTAACCCATGTTGACACGATTGAACAACTCAAACAGAACCAGCAGACACAAGCCAACTTTCCTTGCCGCAGCACCACATGTACTTGTTTTGAATCTCAATCACTAAGAGTTTCAGCCTTAATAGTTTAGATACATTCACAGATGGTGCAAACCTACTAAATGAAACCTTATACATTTTGGTGATAATCACCACACCGCATATCTAAAGACTCGTGACGCTATCGGTGTTTGTTTCGTGATGATTTTCTCCTTGCTGTCCAAGGCTTTCCACTCTGCTGCGGAGAGAATGACTCACGCCTGTCTTTAATAATTAAAGAGGTCTTTCGATTTGATCCAGCTTTATGACCTGTAATCTCACACAATCTCACACCCGATCAATGTTATGGAGCTTCGGTCTCCCAGCGGAGGCAGAACTCACAGTGAGACTCCATCTAAAGCTCAGTGAGACACAGATGGACAATGGACGAAACAAATTGGACAGCTCAGAGATTCTGGGAAGAGAAAGGCTGTGTGAGAGCGGTAAATCTCATAAAAGGATGTTTCTTCATCTACAGGCACCTTTATGTCCCATGGGTTGGTTTTTATTGAAACAAATGGGTTTGAACTGTGTTGTGGTCACTTTAAATCTGTCTTGAACCATGTCTTTATCATTTATTTTTCCTATTAAGTCAGTATATATTCAAATTGGGTTTTTAACCATTTTTGAACAAATTATGGCTCAATTTGCTCTTAATAAGTTACATTTAAAATAAATTTCTAATTAAATTGCCTTGCCTTGAAAATAATTTAATTTAAAAAACTTAAAATGAGAATATATATATATATATATATATATATATATATATATATATATATATATTAGTAATTTTGTGTATATTTACAGTATGATACGTTTCATTTATCATTTATTTTTCCTACTTAATGTTTTACTCAATAAAATAAATTAATAAAAATATGAATTACTACATTTTTTAACTATAATATAAATAAAATTTTCAGTTAATCGCACAGTAAATATTTACATTTTATTTGCATTTGTTCAATTTAAATCATTTTTCACAAATAATGCTCCAAATAAATTCTATTTAAAATGAATTTCAAATTAAATAAATGAAAATATTGTCAAATGTAAAATGATCTAGAACTGTGAAAATATTTTGTATATTTACAGAACATACATTTTTAAATTAACCCAAACCAAAATAAAAGTTTATATAAAACTGAATAAATATTTAAAATAATAAAATCAATTTTTGCTTAACTGTCTGTCAGTTTGCTTATTAAATTAAATTTTAAATTAATTTAACATAATACAAATTTAAATTACATATAATACATTGTGTATATTTACAGTAGGATAAATAAAATACTTTTAATTTTAAAACAAATTTAAACTTGACTTTTTTTGTGGTCGCCTTAAATCTGTTGAACCATTTATTTATTTCTCCTACTTAATGTTTTCCCCATAATAAAAATATAAATTACTACATTTATACAATTATAATAAGAATGAAATCATTGTCAATTAAATCACACAGTAAATATTTAAATTTTATTTAAATGTATGTTAATTTTAAATATTTTTGGCACAAATTCGGGCTGTTAATTTGCTTTTAATAAATTACATTTAAAATGAATATCAAACTAAATTAATGAAAATATTATCAATTAATTTAAAACCATCCAGCACTGTGAAAATAATATTTTGTGTATTTCATAAATTTTTAAATCAAACCAAAGACAAATTAAATGTTAATATTAACTGTGCAATGTGATTAAGAAACAGGTAATTAAATGATTACATTTTAAAATAAATAATTTAATTAAATAATAATTGTTTTGCTTAAAATTAGTAAAAAGCTCTTATTAAACAATTTTAAATGATTTTTACAAATTTAAATTTTAAATGAAATTAATAAATTGATATTACCAAATTAAGTTATCCAAAAGTATATATCATTTGTGTATATTTACAGTATTATAAATAAAATGTTTTATTTTAAGCAAATTGAAACTCTACTTTCTTGTGATCTGTTATGAACCATGTCTTTATCTATTTTTCCTACCTAATGTTTCCATTACAAAATAATAAATTACTACATTTGAACTATATTAAGAATTTAAAACAACCTAAATTAAAATTACATTTGAATATTTACAGTCTGATTAGATAAGCCAATTTTCACCCAATAAAATTAATTTATTACATTTATTTTGAGCATTTTAAATAAAATGAAATTAAGTTAATTAAATTAATATGTTATCATATCATTTAAAATAAGCCTAAAGTGTGCAAAAATCTAATATTTGTGTATATTTACTGTATAATCATTCATTTCTAATTCTTCACATGCCCAAAAGTACCTATAGTTGAAGAAACAACCTAGTGCTTTTGAATGCTGTCAGTTTTAGATATTCCTCAGGGGTTCTGATGCTTCTACCTGCAGAACTCAGACAGCATGTATATAATGAACCACTGTTGCGTATGTAAGTCCAACCAAACCATCTGCCCACGTTGTCTTACCTGTAGTACACAGAACTAGGAAGATGATGGTCAGGATGTTGAAGGAGTGATGACTGGTGACACTCATCTTCTTGTCCTCCCTCAGGGGAGGATGGAGACATGAAGCCTGACAGCTTCAGCTGCTTCCAGATGTCATCTTTATCTCCAGCTTCTGTTCATGACTGCGACAGTTTGCCAGCACACCTGTAGCAGAAGAGGGCAGGTGTTATGATCATGCCAAGACATCTGTACGGTAAGATCTGTCACGGCTCGTGTCTTTCTACAGTCCAACATTCCTGGAGGTTCACCTTCTTACACAATTTATTTCCAACTTGCTTTGTCAAGACAAACCAAAAACTATGAGAATTCAAAGCCAGAAGCCAGTTTTTGACTGAAATGACTCAAAACAAGGTAAAAGATAAATGCAAACACACCAGATTTAATTGTTCAATGCCTTTTGTATATTGTTGAAAAATAGCAGTGAAGCTAGAAAACAATTTTTTTTTTTGTTTGTGTGGCAAAACTCATGTCCAATCACCCTTTGAACTAGTGCAAGCATGTTAAAATATACATAAAGCACGATTTACACATTTACTTATTTTTAGCATTACCACTTAGAGTAAAAAAGAGAAAGGAACTAAATAAAAATGTTAATCAAATGTGAAAACGTTTCCATTGCTGTTTTGCAAAATATTTGCAATATATTTTTTCGAATTGCCTGAAAAACCACCTCATGTGAGCGTAAACTTTTTTTTTGCGATATATGGGAGTTTTTGCACAATTAACGCATTTCCATTAGGCGTATTTTCAATTCGCAATTTCATTTTGCGCAATTTAAGGGGTAATGGAAACGCAGCTACTGTTGGGAAAACACAAACAGTTGTGAACAGAAACTGTAATAAATGTAATTTGTGTTTCCATTGCCCCTTAACAAAAGAAAAATCCAAAATGGCATTCCTATGACTTTCCAAAAGAAGAAGATTTGTCAGATGTAAGGAAGGTGTCAAATTCATAAAAGTCCATTTCCGCCACTGAATAAAAAATGAAAAAAGGCAAAAGCCACTTTTTATCTCACAATTCCGACTTTTTTTTCGGAACTGAAAGCTATAAACTCACAATTCTTGGAAATAAAGTCTTAATTCTGAGAAATGAAGTCAGAATTGCAAGATACAAACTCATACTTGCAAAAAAAAAAAAAAAAAAGCTGAATTGTGAGAACTTGTGTTTGTAAGAAAAAAAAAAATCTGAATTGTGAGATATAAACTCGCAATTCTGGGAAATAAAGTCACAAACTCTTTGATTTGCAAGAAAAAAAGTCTCACAATTCTGACTTTTCTCGCAAGTGCGAGTTTGTATCTCGCAATTCTGACAATATATCGCAATTGTAAGCTTATATCTCGCAATTCTGATTTTATAACTCACAACTGCAAGTTTATCACACAATTCTGACTTTATTTCTCACAATTGTGAGTTTATATCTCAGAATTGCAAGGTACAAACTTGCATTTGTGAGGAAAAAAAGGCACATTTGTGAAAAAAAAGTTAGAATTGTGAGAAACTCAACTGCAGTTGCGAGTTTACGTATCACAATTCTGACTTTTTTCTCAGAATCGAAAGCTATAAACTCGCAATTCTGGGAAATAAAGTCGCAATTTTGAGAAATTTAGTCAGAATTGTGAGATACAAACTCATATTTGCAAAAAAAAAAAAAAAAAAATCTGAATTGTGAGAATTTGGATTTGTGAGAAAGTCAGAATTGTGAGATATAAACCCGCAATAAAACTCACAAACTGACATTTGCAAGAAAAAAGACTCACAATTCTGACTTTTCTTGCGAATGCGAGTTTGTATCTTGCAATTCTGACTATATAACTCGCAATTGTGAGCTTATATCTCGCAATTCTGATTTTATAACTCGCAACTGCAAGTCTATGTCACACAATTCTGACTTTATTTCTCACAATTGTGAGTTTATATCTCAGAATTGTGAGAAAAAAGTTAGAATTGTGAGAAACTCAACTGCAATTGCGAGTTTACATATCGCAATTCTGACTTTTTTCTCAGAATTGAAAGCTATAAACTCGCAATTCTGGGAAATAAAGTCGCAATTTTAAGAAATTGAGTCAGAATTGCGAGATACAAACTCATATTTGCAAGAATTGTGAGATAACTTAGATTTGTGTGAAAAAATTCAGAATTGCGAGATATAAACTCGCAATAAATCTCACAAACTCACATTTTCAAGAAAAAAGTCTCACAATTCAGACTATATAACTCATAATTGTAAGCTTATATCTCGCAATTCTGATTTTATAACTCACAACTGCAAGTCTATATCACACAATTCTGCCTTTATTTCTCACAATTGTGAGTTTATATCTCAGAAATGTGAGAAAAAAATCAGAATTGTGAGAAAATTGTTACTTTTTTGCAAGTTTACAGAATTGTGAGATAACTTACAATTCGTACTTCTTTTCTCACAAGTTTACAGAATTTGGGGAAATAGTCTAAATGAAAAAAAAAGTCTGACTTTATTAGCAAACGCAAGTTTATATCACACAATTCTGATTTGTTTGTCTTGCAATTCTGCAATTTTTTTTTTGTGCTTATTTAAAAGAAAAACGCAAATAAACACCACCAGATTTATTTATGTTCAATGCATTTTGTACATTGTTGTTGAAAAATAGCAGTGAAGATAAAAAAAAAAGAGATTTCTTGTGTGGCAAAACTAATTTCCAATCACCCTTTGCACCAGTGCAAGCATGTTAAAATATACAGTCGTGGCCAAAAGTTTTGAGAATGACACAAATATTAGTTTTCACAAAGTTTTCTGGTAAACTGCTTTTAGATCTTTGTTTCAGTTGTTTCTGTGATGTACTGAAATATAATTACAAGCACTTCATACGTTTCAAAGGCTTTCATCGACAATTACATGACATGTATGCAAAGAGTCAGTATTTGCAGTGTTGGCCCTTCTTTTTCAGGACCTCTGCAATTCGACTGGGCATGCTCTCAATCAACTTCTGGGCCAAATCCTGACTGATAGCAACCCATTCTTTCATAATCACTTCTTGGAGTTTGTCAGAATTAGTAGGTTTTTGTTTGTCCACCCGCCTCTTGAGGATTGACCACAAGTTTTAAGATTTGGGGAGTTTCCAGGCCATGGACCCAAAATTTCAACGTTTTGGTCCCTGAGCCACTTAGTTATCACTTTTGCCTTATGGCACGGTGCTCCATCGTGCTGGAAAATGCATTGTTCTTCACCAAACTGTTGTTGAATTGTTGGAAGAAGTTGCTGTTGGAGGGTGTTTTGGTACCCTTCTTTATTCATGGCTGTGTTTTTGGGCAAAATTGTGAGTGAGCCCACTCCCTTGGATGAGAAGCAACCCCACACATGAATGGTCTCAGGATGCTTTACTGTTGGCATGACACAGGACTGATGGTAGCGCTCACCTTTTCTTCTCCGGACAAGCCTTTTTCCAGATGCCCCAAACAATCGGAAAGAGGCTTCATCTGAGAATATGACTTTGCCCCAGTCCTCAGCAGTCCATTCGCCATACTTTTTGCAGAAGATCAATCTGTCCCTGATGTTTTTTTGGAGAGAAGTGGCTTTTTTGCTGACCTTCTTGACACCAGGCCATCTTCCAAAAGTCTTGGTCTCACTGTGCGTTCAGATGCGCTCACACCTGCCTGCTGCCATTCCTGAGCAAGCTCTGCACTGGTGGCACTCCGATCCCGCAGCTGAATCCTCTTTAGGAGACCATCCTGGCGCTTGCTGGACTTTCTTGGACGCCCTGAAGCCTTCTTAACAATGCAGAGGAAAGTTTTTCGGGATTAAGTTAATTTTCATGGCAAAGAATGACTATGCAATTCATCTCATCACTCTTCATAACATTCTGGAGTATATGCAAATTGCTATTATAAAAACTAAAAACTTCCATTTTCCAATATTTATGTAATTCTCAAAACTTTTGGCCACGACTGTACATAAAAGTTTTTAAACAACAACAACAAAAAAACGTAATTGTTGTTAACAATTGCAGTAATCCGTCATCACAGTGTACGAAAGGAAAAAACACACAGTATGCGATAGGCTTTAGCGAGGGCTTTGTACTAAATTACACCCGGTTCTTTTGTGTCTGATTTTGAAAGCATTTTGAAATGGAACCACTGCTGTTAATCTCCATGCTGTGATTATTTATTTTGAGCTGGTGATAGATATAGCGTTTATTTTTGCAAATGTTTTTGTAATTTCACCTCATTTGGGCTGATTGTGCTGCTCTGTAGGAGAAGGAAGCTTGAGACAAAACCCAGACGCATTTGTTATTTCCGACAGTGTTTTGCTTTTCCGTGTTGTCTGCGCGTGCCGTTGTTCTGTGGACGAGGGCGGATCTGACAAATCTGAATGTGGAAGACGAGGTGTTGTTGGGTTTACTTCTCAAAACACTATAGATCTGATAGTTGAGTTGTTGGGGAGGATGAATGGTGCTGCTGCTACAGGCTTGTGTGAGTTTCTGCTCTTGATCTCAGTCAGTTGAAGTGGAGTGGGATTCCCCAGCAGTTTGACAATACAAGCTCATGCACTACACACAGAGTTTTGTTTTCTAATGTGCTGGATGAGATTTCAGTGGCTGTCTTTAATTTAGACTCATTCCCCCGGTTTCACAGACAAGGCTTAAGCCTAGTCCTAGACTAAAATATAAGTCTGAGCTGTTTAAACTGAAAGAAACTTGCACTGACTGATCTAAAAATATATTGGTGCCTTTGTTTTGTCTCAAGATGCACAACAGTAATGTTTTTTTCTAAGCATGTTTATAAAAATTGCATACATATCCTAATTGAACTATCTGCTAATCCTGGCTTAGTCTAAGCCCTGTCTGTAAAACCGGGCCATAATGTATACTTTGGGCATTGGCCAGTGATGGATTCGAGGAATCGAGTAAGAAGGGATCATTATGTCAGATAAAAAAAAAAAAAAGTATTGTAAGGTGCTACATTTGATGAAAAATTTAAAAGCATTTTTTATATGCACAATAGCATTTTTTAAACGCACTTAGCAAATAAATAGTAGTAAAAGTTCTACTGCTTTTTTTTAAATAAGGATTTATAAAAAATTATTTAATTTAATTTTATCCATATTTATTGTACTTTCTAAATGAATGTCCAAGGTTTTATTGTGCACAATTCAACAAATTAAACTAATAAAAAAAGTTAAACTAATCTTTTATCAAATAAATGCCCAATAATATTGAAAGTTATTAATTTTGCAGGTAAATATTAGTAAAAGTAGTTTTATTTTTTATATTTTATGATTAAACATTTATTTATTTTATTTTACATTTTAAGAATTTTATGTATTTTCTTAATCAGGTTTCGTTGTGCACAATTTATTAACACATTAAAATCATGATCTTTTATTGAAAAATATGAACAATAACCTTAACAGTTGTTCATTTAGGAGATCAATAGTAGTAAAAGTATTTTATTTTTTTGTAATTGTTTATTGATTTTGATTAATTAGTTTTAATTTTTTTGTTTTGTTTTTTTCGTGTAAATGTGCACAATTCACATAACTATTTTATTTTATTTTTGTTTTAAATGAATGTCCAAGGTTTGTTATTTTTTTTTAATTAAATGTTTATTAATTTAAGTTATGTACTGTTTTAAGGGGTGTTATTATTATTATTATTATTATTATTATTATTATTATTATTATTATTATTTTCTCGCATATACCTGTAACAAAATATCATAACCTTTCATCAAATAATGTGCAGTAACATTTACGGTTATTCATTTAGCAGATAAATAGTAGTAAAAGTGGTCTTTTTATTTTTTATTTTTTATTTTATTTTATTTTATTTTATTTTATGTCCCAGGTTTTATTGTTGTGCACAATTCATCACACCTTTTTTTTTTAAAAATCCAATCTTTTATCAAATAACGTGCAATAATATTGTAATAATTAATTTAGCAGATTAGTAATATTAAAAGTAATAGACTTTTATTATTTTTGTAATTCAATATTTTATTTTATTTAAATTTATTTATTTTTTTTTATGTGAAAGTGAATGTCCAAGGTTTTATTGTGCAAATTCATTAACACACACACACATACATATATATATATATATATATATATATATATATATATATATATATATATATATATATATATATTTTTTTTTTTTTTTTTTTTTTTAAATCTATTCTTTCTTCAAATAACTTACAAAATAATATTTGAAATAAATAATTTTGCAGGAAAGTAGTAGTAAAAGTTATACTTTTGTTATTTTTTAATAAAATGTTTATTAATGTTTATTAATTTAGCAGATAAATGGTAGTGAAGGTGTTAGTTTTATTATTTTTGTAATTCATTTTATTGATTTTTTTTTTTTATATATTTTATTTTATTATTTAAATGAATGCCCCAGGTTTTATTGTTTTATTGTCACCTTAATCAAATGCAATATTTAATTTAATATAATTAAAAAATTTTAATGAGTGGCCCAAGTTTTATTGTTGTGCACAATTTATCACACCTTTTTTTTAAATCTTTTATCAAATAACGTGCAGTTAATTTAGCAGATAAATAGTATTAAAAGTAGTAGTATTTTATTATTTTGTAATTTAATATTTAATTTTTTTTAAATTAATGCCCAAGGTTATATTGTTGTGCACAATTCATCACAATTAAGCCCCCTCCCCCCAGTAGTAGTAGTCTTTTATTATTTTTGTAAGTCAATATTAGTTTATTTGCTTCATTTATTTACTTACCACATTTAATGTATTTCTTAATAAATGTGCATGGATTTATTGAACACAATTAATCAAAACATTTAATTTAATATTTTATCTAAATTAAAACATTTAACATTATCATGGAAGCAAGGGGAAAAAAGAGAAATGTAATCAGTGATATGAAAGTGTTCCCTTTTCACACTTCTGGTGAGATAAAATAACATCATAAAGGTTGTGAAGCAAGAAAAAAATAATTTAACATCAAGTCAAAAAAGGATATTCTACAGAAATGTCAGGAAATTGCACCCGAGAAACTTTCCCATCTTTAATCTTAGTCAACAGAATGGATATTTGCCTAAGCCAGAGAAATAATTAAAACATTTAAAAGGAACATGCTAATCAGCTCTTAAATCATTAATAAAGGCAGTAATAAAGTACAGCGGCTAATAATATGCTTGATTTAGCAGACTTTATCTTGGCGGCAGAGTTGAAATGTTAACATGAAATATTAGGCGGCGCTTCTAAATGTGTCAGCTGTCTTTAAGAGAACATTTGTTTGGCTCACTGCGGTTTTCTGTTGATTACCGAGCGAGCGAGAACAAGGCAAGAACGTCATGTAATATTTTTAGCATTTTAATTTGGTGTTGAGTGTCAGAATGTGACATTTCTCCTTTTCTACAGAATTCATAACTAGCTATTGTTCCTATTCCTCTAAAAAACAGTATGTACCTTTTCTCCAATACTGCTAAAGTCCAGCAGATTGATGTTAAAACCTTGTTTGCAAAAGGTCATATTATCCATAAGTAATGCAAGATTATTCCCTATAGGGCAGTGTTTCTCAACTCCAGTCCTCGGGACCCACTGCTCTGCACATTTTGTATGTCTTCCTCATTTAAGGCACCTGATTTTGATCATCAGCTCATTAGTAGAAAGATTCATGAACTGAACTGAGTGTGTCAGACTCAGAAACATACAAAATGTGCAGAGCAGTGGGTCCCGAGGACTGGAGTTGAGAAACACTGCTATAGGGTGTTGTGGATGGTTGCTAGGTTGCTATGCAGTTGCTAGGGTGTTGTAAATGGCTGTAATGTAGTTGCTTAATTAGCCCAAATCAAAAATAAGAATGTAGTAAATTATAAATTGAATTAAAAAAAAAATATATAATTTCTTAATTTGATCTGTCTGTCTGTCTCGTTCTATCTACTGTTCTACCTCTATCATTCTGTCGTTCTATCATCTTATATATTCAAATATGCATTAAATGTAGAATGTATTTATTTTTTTGTAATTCTTTAAATTGTTTTATTTTTGTATATATTATTTTCGGAATATATATAATTTTTTTTATTTAAAGTTATTTTTAAATATATTGTAATTTTTACTTTTTATCTGTCTTATATATTAATAAATGAATATATTTGTATTTTCTATTTTTATTCAAAATTAAATTTATCTTATGTATGTGAAAAAAAAAAAAAAAAAAAAAATTATATATATATATATATGTATATATGTATGTGTGTGTGTGTGTGTGTGACCCTGGACCACAAACCAGTCTTAAGTCGCTGGGGTATATTTGTAGCAATAGCCAAAAATACATGGTATGGGTCAAAATTATTGATTTTTCTTTTATGCCAAAAATCATTAGGAAATTAAGTAAAGATCATGTTCCATGAAGTTTTTTTTTTTTTTTGTAAAATTCCTACTGTAAACCTATCAAAATGTAATTTTTGATTAGTAATATGCATTGTTAAGAACTTAATTTGGACAACTTTAAAGGTGATTTTTCTCAGTATTTTGATTTTTTTTTTTTGCACCCTCAGATTCCAGATTTTCAAATAGATGTATCTCGGTCAAATATTGTCCTATCCTAACAAACCATACATCAATAGAAAGCTTATTTATTGAGCTTTCATATGATGTATGTATCTCAGTTTTGTCAAATTTAACCTTATGACTGGTTTTGTGGTCCAGGGTCACATATATACTTTTTAATGTAATTATTAAAAATACATTATACTTCTTATTCATCCATAGATCTTCTATTTATCTTATTTATAAATAAACATAATTTATTTACTATTTATTTAATTCAACTTTTTAAATTTGTTGTATTTTTCTATATATTTGTATTCAAAATAAATAAAATTTTCTCTCTCTCTATACGTATAGGTCATTATAAAATATATTTTACATGTTAACTTTATCTATCTGATATATTAATGTATTATATTTAGAATTGATTTAATTCATCTTTTTAATTGTTTTATTTATTTGTGTGTGTGTGTGTGTGTGTGTGTGTGTGTATATATTTTATATTTATTATTTTTTTACATTTTTTTAATCCATGTAGCTATCTATTAATGTGTATTAAATTCTGATTTTTTTTTAAATAATTGTTTTATAGTAATATTATTATTATTATTATTATTAATAATAATAATAATACAATTGTTTTATTTAAAATTAATTTTATTTGTATAATCAATTTTTTTTGGACTTGGGCTAAACAGCAAATACCTTGCTTAATATATTAATATATATTGTTTAATTAATTAATCTATTTTATTTATTTATTTTTGTAGAAACTCTGATAACCATAGTGAATTGTAAGGTTTGTCTTCCATCATGTTGAACTTGAATGTGTTTTTTTTTTTTTTTTTCTCTGTGAATAAATTCAGTATTTCCTCTGATTTCCAATTTTCCTGTTTTCCGGTTCTAAATCCGGTCAGTTCCGCCCTCTTCCTCCAGTATTACAGCTTCTTTGTGCTCTCTGAATATATTTTCATCTGATTGAGGACGGTCTCTAAATATACAATAATTACTGTCCTGTGACATTTTGCTTTCTTAACCTTGTTTGTTGATTGACTTCATGCTAATGACCAAACAATGCTCATCTCAAAAAAGCATTTTTGGCTCATGCAATCATAAGCTGTTGAATAACCACAACATCACACTGTACTAAACACCAAAATAAACCTGCAGAAGTAAGTAAAACACCCACCCACTTCAAACAGGCATCTTGTTAAAAAGACCAGCATGAATTTGCAGCTAGTTTATGATGGTGTGACCAACATTGCTTTGTCAGGTGCCAAAAATCAGTCTAAAACCAACACATTTGACCAATAGAAATCTCAGAGCTGGTCTGCATTTGGTATTCTTGCCTGAAAAATGCCTGAAAATCACCAGACAAACTAAAACTGGCCTAGAAACCAATATAAACCAGTTAGAACCACCTAACTGCTGTAGACCAACAGTTCTGGTCTTTTCTGCAGGGACAGCATGTTTTTTTTTTCTTCTAATTTGGCAGGAAATAATCCTGAATGATGCACCACTGACATTGGCTGATGTGGTGGGACTTAATCAGAGTCGCTGACATTCGTGTCACTGTCCTGTTTCGTATATTTGCCCTCTATTTGTGAGCGGGACCAAATGTCACGTCTGCGCGGAGCTTCGCGATTAGCATCCAAGGTCTGAATTATCATAAAGTGTCTCTATTAGCATACAGTCGTCAGACTTGCTGGCTTTCTCAATTTCCAGCACCGCCTAGAAGCAAATCACAGCCTGTCAGGGGCGAGTGTCAATCAGAGGAGACCTCAGAGCAATCGTTTTCTTTAATTGGAGGGTGAGAAATAATTTTTTTTTCTGTTCTTTAACTCTTCATATCTCTTTATCCTTCTCTAGTTCATAAAGCCTTATTCAGTGATGGAGAAACATGGCCAGAAAGAACAAACTGTGTGGCCAAATCAAAAATAAATATACATTTTTTTATATACACTATCAGTCAAAAGTTTTTGAACGGTAAGATTTTTCATGTTTTTTAAAGAAGTCTCTTCTGCTCATAAAGCCTGCATTTGTTTGATACAAAGTAAAGCAAAAACAGTAATATTGTGAAATGTTTTTACTATTTAAAATAACTGCTTTCTGTTTGAATATGTTTTAAAATGTAATTTATTCCTGTGATCAAAGCTGAATTTTCAGCAGCATTACTCCAGTCTTCAGTGTCAGATAATCTTTTAGAAATAATTCTAATATGCTGATTTGCTGTATTAATAGTTATAATATTATTATTATTATTATTATTATTATTATTATTTACAGCATTTATATGAAATAAAAAGCTTTTGTAACATTATACACTATACCATTTAAAAGCTTGGAGTCATTGTTTTTAATTTTTTTTGGGAAAGAAATTCAAGAAATTAATACTTTTATTTATTAAGGATTCTTTAAATTGATCAAATGTTACAACAGATTTCTATGTCAGATAAACACTGTTATTCTGAACTTTTATTTATTAAATAAACCTGAAAAACATCTTCTCATCAGTTTTCAACATAATAATTATAATAATGTTTTTGAGCAGTAAATCTGAATATTAGAGTGATTTCTGAAGGATCGTGTGACTGGAATAATGCTAAGAAATTCAGATTAAAATCACAAGAATGAATTACATTTTAAAAAATATTAAAATAGAAAGCAGTTATTTTAAAAAGTAAAAATATTTTGAAATTTGAATGTTTTTGCTGTACTTTGAATCAAATAAATGCAGGCTTGGTGACTTTAAAAGAGACTTTAAAAAGAGACTTTAAAAATATTAAAAACTTTTGACTGGTAGTGTATATTTTTAGATAGTGTCAGTGTTATTTTAGATTTTTTTTTATATACTATTATAGTGTTTATTAATATTTGGAAACTGCTTTTATTTTTATATTTTCAGTTTTATTTTTAATTTAAGTTTTGGTCATTTTAACAATTAACATTTATATAGTATCATCTAGTATTCATCTCTAATATTTGTATTTTATTAGAGATTTTTCAATTGCCAAAAATACATTTTTAATATATTTAGTTAATGCTACAATTGGCTAAATTATGGATGAAAATAAATATATAATAAACAAAATGTATTATTTTATATTAATTATTACTTTTAATTGTTTTTTTTTAATGTAAAATTTGATAATCTTGTCATTTTTGTATTTTTTAATATTTCTGTATAGCTTTGTATTTATTTAGGTTAAATGAAAATGTTTAAAATAAGTTTAATATAATAAAAGTTAAGTTTTATATTTTCAGTTTTCATTTTAAGCTTTCATTTTTTCATTATAGTTTTAGTAATTTTAGTACTTCCTAAATGAAAAACTGAAATAAGTTTTCAACCTAATATTTCTATTTTGTTTCAGCTTTTTCAGTTACCATATTTTTTAAACAACAACCAAAACGCACACAAAATAACCAAAATAGATTTTAGTATTTTAAAAGCAGACAGAAACTCCTAAATAAACATTGCAGGTTAATATACAAGCCATAAATATTAAATATATTTCTAATAATCCTTGAAACTGTATTTACTTGATTTATGCACAGTGAAACCCTTACAAAAAAGTCCTTTTAAAACACTGTCATAAAAGGTTTTAACAGTGTTGACACATTTTGTCAGTCTGCAAGATTTTCCAGTTGATTTTCTATGCAAACATGAACTGGATGAATGTATTCGACTGCTGTGATCCATAACTAGACGTTGATGACAATATGCAATTGTGCACAGCTTACTTTATTAACACGTGTGTTGCATTCTTGCGTACTTCTAGCAAATAATGCAGGTTTTTGCATCACACACTAACCAGTGCTTCGCTGAAATGTCAATTTCTTACAATTTAATTTTCTTCTCTACATATTTTCCTGTTCTGTCTCTACTATTCTGTCTTATAAAGGCAGAAGGCTCATAAAGATGCATTAGGCGCAGCTGAGAGACACTAAGCTTTAGTAGCCTGCGTATCACTTTGATTTGACTCACTCTCGTCAGATAAAAACAGCCAGGCTTAGACTATTGTTCTTCTGGTGCAATTTGAACCATATATTATGTTGCAATTCCTAAAAAACGTTAGCAGCCAGCTACTCTCAGCCTCGGATCGCATGCCCACAAACCGCCCACAGTCTCGTCTGATCTATATTGCACTGAAAACTAGAAAGCACTTGTGAAAAGCTTCAATCTGATTCCCGGATGGCAAGCTTCAACAGGTGCATAAAGGGGGGTTTTGCCTTTCGAAGACAGTTTAGAGACGGTTTCATACAGAGAACAGTATATCCTGCATTTTGTGATTTCTGAAGGATCATGTGACACTGACTGCTGAAAATTCAGCATTGTGTCACAGAAATAAACTGCGTTTTAAAATATATTCAAATAGAAAACCGCTATTTCGAATTGTAGTAATATTTATTTTTTACTGTGTTTTTAATTAATTAAATGCAGCCTTGATGAGTATATTTAAGGCTTTTCAAAATTAGAAAAAGTCTCATATGTCAGGCCAGATGATCACATCCTCTCCAGGTAGGCGGTTTTTGGCAAGATTAAGTCTTGCCTTTAGTCAAAAGTCTGGCTGTGCATGACTAGCCAGCTGGTCAGCAAGTTTTATTTACTCACCAGAGCTATTTTTCACTCGCAGTTGGTGCTTGGCATGTCTTAAAGTTTTCAAAACGGAATAACATTCGTAACATGACTGAAATAGGTGTCCTGAGTTGTCCCTGCTGTCTCTGTTACTGCTCGAGGCTCTCGAAATAGCGTGGATCTGACTGTAGGATGCTTTTTAGACTGTGTTGCGCTCTTTGCCTGTCAATCATTTTGAGTGACAGGGTTTGGTGGCACTGGGGTGTCTGTGGAAGGCGGGGTTTAGGAGAAAGGGGGCGGTCTAATTCTGTTGCAGAAGTTATATGTGACTCTGGAACACAAAACCACTCATAAGGGTCAAATTTTTGTATGAAATCTGAATTTTTAGCATTATATGAAAAAATAAATAAATAAGCTTTCTATAGATGTATGGTTTGTTACGGACCGTATTTTGCAGAGATTTGAAAATCTGGAATCTGAGGGTGCAAAAAAATCAAAATATTGAGAAAATGGTCTTTAGAGTTGTCCAAATGAAGTTCTTAGCAATGCATATTAGTAATCAAAAATTAAGTTTTTATATATTTACAGTAGGAAATTTACAAAATATCTTCATGGAACATGATCTTAATATCCTAATGATTTTTGGCATAAAAGAAAATGTTATAATTTTAACCCATACAATGATTGTTGGCTATTGCTACAAATATACCAGTGCTACTTAAGACTGATTTTGTGGTCCAGAGTCACATAAGGTATATCTGGTTAAAATTTTAAATGTTAAAATATATTTATTTACTTTATATTCATTTATTTATTTAATCAATTTTTTTTTTACTTATTTGCTTATTTAATTGCTTTATGTATTTATCTAATTTTTTTTTTGTTTGTTTATTTAGATTTTTTAATTGGCATATTTATTTATTAATTTTTTATTGCTTGACTTTTTTTTTATTTGTTTGCTTATTTGCATTATTTTATTTTAGTTATAAAAGTAGCTATATAAAGCTATACAGAAATATATATCACCAAAATTAAAAAAAAAAAATTAAAAATAATAAATATTAATATAAAATAATAAATATTAATATAAAATAATACATTTTATTTATAATGTTATAATGTTACCATAATGTTATCAAATTGTAACTTAAAATATTAAAATATTATTTTTGGCATCTATTAGAAATGAATACTATGTGATACTATATACTGTTAATTGTTAAAATGACAATGACAAAAGCATACAACTAAAATGACCAAAACTGAAATTAAAAATAAATCTGAAAATATAAAAAAGCTGTTTTCAAATATTAATAAATACTATAAAAGTATATAAATATTACTAAAAGACCACTGACACTATCTAAAAATATATATACTACCAGTCAAAAGTTTTTGAACAGTAAGATTTTTAATGTTTTTTTTTTTAAAGAAGTCTCTTCTGCTCACCAAGCCTGCATTTATTTGATCCAAAGTACAGCAAAAACTGTACAATTTTGAAATATTTTTACTATTTAAAATAACTGCTTGTAATAAATAAATGTTATTCCTGTGATTTCAAAGCTGAATTTTTAGCATCATTACTCCAGTCACATGATCCTCCAGAAATCATTTTAATATTCTGATTTGCTACTAAAAACATTTATTATTATTATTATTATTATTATTATTATTATTATTATTATTATGTTGAAAACAGCTGAATAGAATTTTGTCAGGTTTCTTTGATGAATAGAAAGTTCAGAAGAATAGCATTTATCTGAAATAGAAATCTTTTGTAACATTTCAAATGTTCATACAAATTGTCAGTTTAAGGCATCCTTGCTTAATGAAAGTATTAATTTATATAATTTCTTTCCCCCCCCCAAAAATATACTGACTTTAGGCTTTTGAATGGTATAGTGTATAATGTTACAAAATAAATTCTTTCTATTCATCAAATGAATCCTGAAAAAAAAATGTAACCAACTGTTTCAAATATTGATGATAATAATAATACATGTTTTTTGAACAGCAAATCAGCATATTAGAATAATGTCTAAAAGATCATGTGACACTGAAGACTGAAGTAATGATGCTGAAAATTCAGCTTTGATCACAGAAATAAATATATTCAAATAGAAAACCGTTATTTTAAATAGTAAAAATATTTCACAATTTTACTGTTTTTGGATCAAATAAATGCAGGCTTAGTGAGGAGAAGAGACTTCTCTAAAAAACATTAAAAATCTTACTGTTCAAAAACTTTTCACTGGAAGTGTTTGGTTAAACACTAATATTGGAAAGCTGTGTTTAAACGAAAGGGGGTCGTCTATATAAGTTTCAAACCTGTATGATTGAATTTCTTCTTCGAAACACAAAAGATAGGTCCAAAACAACGTTGGACCCCTTTGACTTTTATTGTGTGGACTAAATAAATTCAAAAAATGCATTTTTAGAAATATTGTCTTTTGTCAGGCAAATCCTGCGATTTATTTCTGTCTTTGATTTTGTGTGTCGTCTGCGTGAAATCCTGCGTCAGTATTTGATTAAAACGAGAGTAATTTTGTGATACTCACTTGTTCAGTGTCTTTATCAGGGATGTCAGGCAGACAGACGTACCTTATCATTACAGGACTCATCAAAGCAATGGCACAGCGGTGCCTCTGATTATTTCAGGCTGCGGATCGGATCTCATTTTAGCGTGCAGTTGCAGGTTTGAATCCCTGCCAGCCAGGGCCGATTTCAGTCTCTTGAGTCGACATGACTCAAAAGAGGTTTAAATATGCTAATTAAAATTCCATGTGTTTGTCAGTAGATGTATATCAGCGGTTGCATTTCATTTTGTTTTATCACTGGAACCGAGAGATCCTGCCTGCGTATGTCGCCTATGCTCAGGTCTGCCTTTAAAATGTTTCATGTAAAGAACCTAATGAAGTTTTTAATGTGAGTTTTGGCATCCAAGATGTAGATGAGTTTGTTTCTTCATTAGAATTTGGAGAAATGCAGCATTCCATCACTTGCTCACCAATGGATCCACTGCAGTGAATGGGTGCCGTCAGAAAGAAAGTCCAAACAGCTGATAAAAACATCACAATAATCCACAAGTAATCCACACCACCCCAGTTCACCAATTAACAAGACATTCATTAATGGACTAAAGTCGTGTTGTGGACAATTATGGTCTTTTTATCGTCTTTTTAGACTCTGATTCTGACGGCAACCATTTACTGCAGTGGATCCATTAGTGAGCAAGTGATGTAAAGCTACATTTCTCCAAACCTGATGAACTCCTCTACAAGCAAGTTTTCATTTTTGGGTGAGCTTTTCCTTTAAAAAGACACTTTCTTTCTTTTGTGGATCATAAAGAAGATAAAATATAATGAATCCACTGCAGTGAAGGGGTGCCATCAGAATGAGAGTCCAAACAGCTGATGAAAACATCACAATAATCCACACCACTCCAGTTAATCAATTAACATCTGAAGTGAAAAGTGTTTTTAAGAAACAAATGTATGCGCTTTAACTTTAAAACGTAGCTTCAGGCCAAAATACGTATTCGTTATCGATGATAATAATGCTTTCTGCATTGAAAAAGTTCTTCTTCTGTTCTTGCCTCACATCAAAATCCACAAACATATTTGTTTAGAACGGTTTTGAACTCTTTTCACTTGTAACCGGTGCTTGATCTGTGCATATTTCTGTCCCGATTCAAACGAGACGGCTTTTTCACTGAAGAACCAATAATATCGTCGAAACAACATTTTGAAGTTAAAAACATCTTAAAAATGGATTTGTTTCTTACAAACAGGCAGCGTTTTATTTCACAAGACATTAATTGATAGACTAGAGTTGTGTTGTGGACAATTATGATGCTTTTATCAGCCATTTGAAATCCCATTCTGACGGCACCCATTCACTGCAGAGGATTAAGATGTTAAAAACATCTTAATGATGGATTTGTTTCTTAGGCAGTTTTTCGCTTCACAAGACATTAATTGAAAGACTAGAGTTGTGTTGTGGACAATTATTATGTTTTTATCAGCTGTTTGGGCTCCAATTCTGACGGCACCCATTCACTGCAGACGATCCATTAGTGAGGAAGTGATGTAATGCTACATTTCTCCAAACCTGATGAAGAAACAAACTCATCTACAAGCAAGTTTTCATTTTTGGGTGAACTTTTCCTTTAAAAACACACTTTCTTTCTTTTGTGGATTATAAAAGAAGATAAAAGATGATGGATCCACTGCAGTGAATGGGTGCTGCCAGAATAAGAGTCCAAACAGCTGATAAAAACATCACAATGATCCACAAGTAATCCACACCACTCCAGTTAATCAATTAACATCTGAAGTGAAAAGTGTTTTTAAAAAACAAATGTATGCGCTTTAACTTTAAAACTTCACTTCAGGCCAAAATACGTATTCGTTATCGATGATAATAATGCTTTTTGCATTGAAAAAGTTCTTCTGTTGTTGTCTCGCATCAAAATCCACAAACATATTTGTTTAGAACTGTTTTGAACTCTTTTCACTTGTAACCGGTGCTTGATCTGTGCATATTTCTGTCCCGATTCAAACGAGACGGCTTTTTCACTGGACAACCAATAATATGGTCGAAACAACAGTTTGAAGTTTAAAAACATCTTAATGATGGATTTGTTTTATACAAACAGGCGGCTTTTCACTTCACAAGACAGTAATTGGACTAGAGTCATGTTGTGGACAATTATGATGTTTTTATCAGCCGTTTGGACTCTCATCCTGACGGCACCCATTCACTGCAAAGGATCCATTAGTGAGCAAGTTTTTCCAAACCTGATGAAGAAACAAATTCATCTACAAGCAAGTTTTCATTTTTGGGTGAACTTTTCCTTTAAAAACACACTTTCTTTCTTTTGTGAATTATAAAAGAAATAAAAGACTGCAGTGAATGGGTGCCATCAGAATGAGAGTCAAAACAGCTGATAAAAACATCACAATGATTCCCAAGTAATCCACACCAACGTTGCTTCAGGCCAAAATATGTGTCCGTTATCCATAATAATAATGCTTTTCGCATTGAAAAAGTTATTTTTCTGTTGTTGTCTCATATCAAAATCCACAAACATATTTGTTTAGATCTGTTTTGGCTGGTAAACGATGCTTGATCTGTGCAGATTTCTCTCCTGATTCAGACAAGACTCCTTTTCCACTGGGGAACCAATATTATGGAGGAAACAACAGTTTGAAGTTAAAAACATCTTAATGATGGATTAGTTTCTTACAAACCGGCAGCTATTCGCTTCACAAGACCGTAATTGATCGACTAGAGTCGTGTTGTGGACAATTATGATGTTTTTATCAGCCGTTTGGACTCTGATTCTGACGGCACCCATTCACTGCAGAGAATCCATTGGTGAGCAAGTGATGTGATGCTACATTTCTCCAAACATGATGAAGAAAAAAACTCACATACAAGCAAGTTTTCATTTTTGGGTGAACTTTTCTTGTAAAATCACACTTTTTTTTTTTTTTTTTTTTTTTTTTTTGTGGATCATAAAAGAAGATAAAAGATGATGGATCCACTGCAGTGAATGGGTACCGTCAGAATGAGTGTCCAAACAGCTGATTAAAAAAAATCATAATTGTCTATAATATATAATTATATAATTAATGTCTTGTGAAGCAAAAAGCTTCCTGACTCTCTTTCTGACGGCACCCATTCACTGCAGAGGATCCATTAGTGAGCAAGTGATGTAATGCTACATTTCTCCAAACCTGATAAAGAAACAAACTTATCTACAAGCAAGTTTTCATTTTTGGGTAAACTTTTCTTTTTAAAAGACACTTTCTTTCTTTTGTGGATCATAAAAGAAGATAAAAGATGATGTGTTTATTTATTTATTTACTTTTAGTTTTTACAATCAAAGTCAGTGTTCATCAAAATACCTTTTGTGTTCCACAAGAAAATAAGTTTTGGACATGAGGATGAGTAAATGATGACTGGATGTTTATTTTTGTTTATTTTCTTTAAGACCGCAAAAACAGAAACTGTCAGTGGCGAGCATTCATCTACCAGTGAGGGCAGATGGAGTTGTGTCTTGTTAGTCGTGTTTACAGTCTTATTCAGAGTAAACAACTACTGTTTGCATTTAACACAACATACTTGCCTTGGTAAACTACTGTAACTAATGACGTTTTATCCAAAGAAACCTGCAGCACTTCGAAGGCAGCATTGCAGAGAATGTTGTTCCATAATGCATTGCAAACTGAGAGCAACATTAACTACTGTATAACCCAAAAGAAGCCATTATTTGGCACAATATTTGTATTTTTATGCTTTTTTGAGTATTGTGTATAGAGCATAGTGTAGCAACTCTGTTGAAATCAGTTGTGATTTGTATGTTTTGTTATTTTGCATTTGGTAGTTGTGATTGTTTGTACGAGGCACAGAGTTGCCGTCTATGTAGTGTTCCATTAGTTTAGGATGCTGTATACAAAGCAAGGTATGTTGTGTAATAGACAGCAAGCTCATTTTGAGTCTGAGCCTTCGTATCCTGAATAACAGCAACACATTCAGTTTATTGCCACAGATATCTGACTGTCATCCCCAGAGAACTGAAGTCATTTCTGTCGCAGTACAATAAATGCCTACTTTGCAAGCATTAGCATCTGACTTTCTGGTCAGATTTAAGTTTTTCAGAACAAACCTAATGTTTTGTCAACTTGGAGAATATATAAAACAGTGTTTTTGTGTTTCTATCTTGTTAAATCTGTATTAAATTGAATCGTTCTTGCAAGAAAATAATATTGGTTTTCAGTTTGTAGTAGTGAATTCAACAGTTTCATGGTTATGTTATTTCAGTATAAAATGTATTTATTTGCTTGCACATTTATTTGAAGACTTAGCATTTGTAAATAGTATTGTTGTATATGTCTTGCTCAAATATTGAAAATAGTTTTCATATATTAAATTGAAAGGTTCTTGCGGTAGAAAATAATTTTGGGTTAAATTTTACAGTTTGTTGTAGTGAGTTTAACAGTTGCATGTTTTGTGTGCGCTATTTCAGTACAAATTGTATGTATTAAATTGATTTTACTTATTTGCTTTGCATATTTATGATTTGCTGACTCATTCTTTGTTTTATTTTTTTGCTTATTTGTGTTTATTGGTTATTTATTATTTGCTTCATCTTTATTTGCTTATTTTTTTTGCCTTTTTCTTATTAACTTTATTTGCTTATTTATTAACTTGTTTATTTGCATGGAAGTACGTTTCCACCACAGAATACAAAATAAATGGTAATTGTGACTTTATCTCACAATACAGACTTTTTTCATGCATTTGAGAGTTTACATTTCACAATTCTGACTTCTTTCTCAGAATTGTCAGAAATAAACTTGCTATCAAAGTCAGAATCGCGAGATATAAACTGGCAGTTCTGACTTTTTCTCTCAGTTGTGAGGAAAAAACTCAAAATTGTGTGATTTAAACTTTTTTTTCTCTCAATTGCAAGTTTACATCTCGCAATTTTGACTTTTTTTTTTCTCAGAATTGTAAATTTATATTTTAAAAAAAGTCAATTGCGAGATATAAACTCGCATTTGCAAGAAAAGTCTGAATTGCGAGGAAAAAAACTGAATTGCGAGTTTATATCACAATTCTGAGAAAAAAAGTCTGAATTGACAGATACAAACTCGCATTTGTGAGAAAAATGTCTGATTTGTGAGTGTAACAAATGTCCACTGAGACGGCGAGATGTGATGAACCCAAGTGCAGTTTATTTACAGTGACGATAATCCATAATCCAAACAAACAATCCAAACGTGAAATCCAAACAACAAACGCAATCCAAACAATGACGAGACTTGACTTGACTTGACTTGGCATGAAACAGACTTGACTTGATACAGACTTGACATAACACTCACCAGACAGCAGAATTACAACTTCAATACTTCAATACGCGACCAGGACCATTAAAACACAAGGGCTATTTATACTAGACAAGGAGGATCACATGATACAAACAAACCAATGAAAAACAAGGAACAAGACCATAGCAACCAATGACAACCAATCAGAACGTGACACATGAAACTAGGGAACCAATGACAGGAATACATGAGGGAAGGGAAGCAAGACACAACAGCATGAAAATGATTACATAATAAAAGACATGAAAACATGAACATGAAACAAAACCCCAAAACAAAACCAAAAACACCCGTTACATTTCCCCCCCTCTAAGGGCGGCTCCCGACGCCCAAAACAAAACCCTAAACTAAAAAGTCCAGGAAGGTGGTAGAGCAGGAGTGAAATAGGGGGCAGGATGGAGGGCCAGGTCCATGTAGGGGAACAGATTCAGAATCATGGCATGGAGCAAGAAACAATGGGCAAGACCAAGGGTACAGTGGTGGACCTGGGCAGTGGAGTAATGGAGGACCTAGACAATGAAGCAGTGGCAGACAGTGGGAAACTGGAGGACCTGGGCCGTGGAGCAGTGGCAGACTATGGAACAATGGAGGGCCTGGGGCATGGAGTTGTGGCAGACAGTGGAAACTTGGAGGATCTGGGCCGTGAAGCAGTGTCAGACAATGAAACAGTGGAGGGCCTGGACCGTGGAGTGATGGCAGACAGTGAAGCTCTGGAGGATCAGGGCCATGAAACAGTGGCAGACTGTGGAGTAGTGGAAGCCATGGCGGGGCCGGCAGAGCAGGAAGCCATGGCGGGGCCAGCAGAGCAGGAAGCCTAGGCGGCGCAGGCAGAGCAGGAAGCCATGGCGGAGCCGGCAGAGCAGGAGGCCTTGGCGGTGCAGGCAGAGCGTGAAGCCTTGGCGGAGCAGGCAGAGCAGGAAGCCTTGGCGGTGCAGGCAGAGCAGGAAGCCTTGGCGGTGCAGGTAGAGCGTGAAGCCTTGGCGGAGCAGGCAGAGCAGGAAGCCTTGGCGGTGCAGGCAGAGCAGGAAGCCTTGGCGGTGCAGGCAGAGCAGGAGGCCTTGGCGGTGCAGGCAGAGCAGGAAGACTAGGCGGCGCAGGCAGAGCAGGAAGCCATGGCGGAGCCGGCAGAGCAGGAAGCCATGGCGGAGCCGGCAGAGCAAGAAATCCCGCTATGGACGCCGCCTCGGTAAGAGGCATGGGCGCAGCGGGTTCGTGGACAGACGTGGCCTCTGGGACGCAGTGAGCAGCCCACACACTTAAAATGGCGATGGCCATCACAGGCAGCGCAGTGGATAGAGGGGGGCCCACCAGGCTAGTGGGTGTGTGGCTTGGGAGAGTTGGCTCTGCGTGGCTCGGAAGCGTCGGTTCCGCGGGTATGCCTGCAGCCCGTACCGACACTAAAGGAGGGTCCAGTATGCTGGCAATCAAGACCTGATGAGGCTTTGAAGGATAAATTGTGGCTTGGCATGGCTCTGGCGTGGCGGCCATCTTGGCCGGGGACTCTGGCGTGGCGGCCATCTTGGCCGGGAACTCTGGCGTGGCGGCCATCTTGACAACAGGCTTAGGGATGGCAGCTATCTTGGGTGCAGACTCTGGCATGGCAGCCATGATGGTTGAAGGCTCTGGAAGGGCAGTCATGACAGGTGTAGACTCTGGAGCAGCAGCCATCTTGTGAACAGGCTTTGGGATGGCGGCCATCTTGTAAGCAGACTCTGGAATGGCGGCCATGACAGGTGCAGACTCTAGAGCGGCAGCCATCTTGTGAACAGGCTTAGGAATGGCGGCCATCTTGGGTGCAAACTTTGCGTGAGTAGGCCCTGGAGCGGCAGGCTTGGCGTGAGCAGGCCCTGGAGCGGCAGGCTTGGCGTGAGCAGGCCTTGAAGCGGCAGGCTTGGCGTGAGCAGGCCCTGGAGCGGCAGGCTTGGCGTGAGCAGGCCCTGGAGCGGCAGGCTTGGCGTGAGCAGGCCCTGGACGGGCAGGCTTGGCGTGAGCAGGCCCTGGAGCAGCAGACATGGTGTGAGCAGGCCCTGGAGCAGCAGACATGACGTGAGCAGGCCCTGGAGCAGCAGACATGACGTGAGCAGGCCCTGAAGCAGCAGACATGACGTGAGCAGGCCCTGAAGCAGCAGACATGACGTGAGCAGTCCCTGAAGCAGCAGACATGACGTGAGCAGTCCCTGAAGCAGCAGACATGACGTGAGCAGGCCCTGGAGCAGCAGACATGACGTGAACAGGCCCTGGAGCAGTAGACATGACGTGAGCAGGCTTTGAGGCAGCAGACATGACGTGGGCTGGTTGTGGCTTGGCAGACATGACGTGAGCAATACCAGACATGACGGTGGGGACGTGAAAGCACTCTGATGGTGTGGGTACTGTGGGATTGTGGGGTTCTTCATCAACAACCCCTACAGTAAAATGTGAACCAGCCAGCAAAAGAGCATGATCAATATACTGTTCAAGAGTCCAGTGTATTTTTCCTCCAGGAAGCCATGAGCGAACGGGATCATTCAATCCCACTCTAAAAATGTCCTTGAGCGCCACGTCATTAAAACCCACTAAGTCACAAAGTCCACAAAAATCTTGAACATACTCCTCTATAGCCCGTTCTCCTTGTCGCAGGCAGAGGAGGCGTGAAACTGCTGGGTTCATAGTTGGCGGTCGCGTATTCTGTAACAAATGTCCACTGAGACGGCGAGATGTGATGAACCCAAGTGCAGTTTATTTACAGTGACGATAATCCATAATCCAAACAAACAATCCAAACGTGAAATCCAAACAACAAACGCAATCCAAACAATGACGAGACTTGACTTGACTTGACTTGGCATGAAACAGACTTGACTTGATACAGACTTGACATAACACTCACCAGACAGCAGAATTACAACTTCAATACTTCAATACGCGACCAGGACCATTAAAACACAAGGGCTATTTATACTAGACAAGGAGGATCACATGATACAAACAAACCAATGAAAAACAAGGAACAAGACCATAGCAACCAATGACAACCAATCAGAACGTGACACATGAAACTAGGGAACCAATGACAGGAATACATGAGGGAAGGGAAGCAAGACACAACAGCATGAAAATGATTACATAATAAAAGACATGAAAACATGAACATGAAACAAAACCCCAAAACAAAACCAAAAACACCCGTTACAGTGAGGTATAAACTTGAAATTGTGAGAAAAAAGTAAATTATGAGATACAAATTTGCATTTGCGAGGAAAAATGTCTGAATTGCGAGAAAAAAAACTCAGAATTGCGAGATATAAACTCAGTCATGACTTTTTCTCAGAATTGCGAGTTTATATGTTTTAAATGTTTGTATTATTGTGAGATATAAATGCGCATTTGCAAGAAAAGTCTGAATTGCGAGAAAGAAAACTGAGTTGCGAGTTTATATCACAATTCTGAAAAAAAAGTCTGAATTGTTGGAAACATTCTGAATTGTGGGATACAAACTTGCATTTGCGAGAAAAAAGTCTGAATTGTGAGAGAAACTTATGATTGCGACGTTTTTCTCAGAATTGCAAGTTTATATATAAAAAAAAAAAGTCAGAATTGCGAAATATAAACTTGCATTTGCAAGGGAAGACTGAATTGCGAGTTTATATCACAATTCTGTATATAATAAAAGTTAGAATTAAAAGATACAAACTCAAATTTGCGAGAGAAAGGTAAATTGCGAGGTATAAACTTGAAATTGCGAGAAAAAGTCAGAATGACTACAAACTCGCATTTGCGAGAAAAAAGTCTGATTTGCTAGAAAAAAAATCTGAATTGTCAGGTATAAACTTGCTATGAATGTCAGAATTGCAAGATATAAACTCGCAGTTCTGACTTTTTCTCAGAATTGTGTGATAAACTCAGTTGTGAGAAAACTCTAAATTGTGAGATAAATTTCTCTCAATTGCAAGTTTACATCTCCCAATTCTTTTTTTCTCTGAATTGCATAATACAAACTCACAATTACATTTTTACTCAGAATTGTGAGATGTAAACTCACAGTTGCAAGAACAACTAAAATATACAAAAGACTTTGCAAGAAAAGTCTGAATTGTGAGAAAAAAAACTGAATTGCAAGTTTAGTTCAAAATTGAGAAAAAAGTCTGAATTGAGAGATACAAACTCACATTTGTGAGAAAAAAAGTGAATTGCAAGGTTTAAACTTGAAATTGCAAGGAAAAAAGTCAGAATTACAAGATACAAAAAAACTCAAAATTGCAAGATACAAACTCGCATTTGCAAGAAATTCTGAAATGCGAGATGTAAACTTGCGATTGCGAGAAAAAAGTTAGACTTGTGAGATACAAACTTGCATTTGGGAGAAATTCTGAAATGCTATAAACTTGCGATTGCGAGAAACAGAGTCAGAATTGTGAAATACTCACATTTGCAAGATATAAACTTACAATTGCAAGAAACAAAGTCAGACTTGCAAGATACAAACTTGCATTTGAGAGAAATTCGAAAATGCGAAATATAAACTTACAATTGCAAGAAACAAAGTCTGAATTGAGAGATACAAACTCACATTTGTGAGAAAGTGAATTGCAAGGTATAAACTTGAAATTGCGAGGAAAAAAGTCTTGTGAGATGTGAGATGTATTCCCCATGTGAACAACCAAGGTATAAACTTGAAATTGCAAGGAAAAAAGTCAGAATTACGAGATACAAAAAAATTCAAAATTGCAAGATACAAACTCGCATTTGCAAGAAATTCTGAAATGCGAGATGTAAACTTGCGATTGCGAGAAAAGTTAGACTTGTGAGATACAAACTTGCATTTGGGAGAAATTCTGAAATGCGAGATATAAACTTGCGATTGCGAGAAACAGAGTCAGAATTGTGAAATACTCACATTTGCGAGATATAAACTTACAATTGCAAGAAAAAAAGTCAGACTTGCAAGATACAAACTTGCATTTGCGAGAAATTCGGAAATGCCAGATATAAACTTACAATTGCAAGAAACAAAGTCAGAATTGCGAGATACAAACATTTGCAAGAAAAAAGTCAGACTTGTAAGATACAAACTCGCATTTGCGAGAAATTCCAAATTGCGAGATATATACTTTCAATTGCGAGAAAAAAAGGCACAATTGTGAGATATAAACTCAGATTTGCGAGAAAAAAGTCAGAATTGCGAGATGCAATTTACATTTGCAAGAAAAAGGTCTGAATTGCGAGATATAAACTTGGGATTGTATGGAAAAAAGTCAATACAAACAAATACACGCAAGTATTTGCGAGAAATAAAGTCAGAATTGCGAGTTTGTATCATTCAATTCTGAGAAGTAGAATTGTGAGATGTATTCCCCATGTGAACAACCAAGAGGTTTCCAATAACATCCACAGCTTGATCTCAAGTTTGCTATCCAACATTAATAAAACCTTGCTGATTTGCACATTATCATTTTTTTGTTCTTTGAGCTTCCTGTTCTTCTCATCACTCTCTGTATTTCGAACGCCTCCCCCATCAACGCTCTAGAATTAAACCCAGAATATCTTCTGCGTCATTATGCGACAATGACAGAAGCAGTCGTACAGTGGGGAGATTTCTAACGAGAGCCAGCTGCGTTTAATAGGTGGAATTTATTACATGACGGGGATCCAAGAGAGTGAATTATTCCCAACCATAATACAGGAACGGCATCACACAGCACTTCCTCCAGAGCCAGTCAGACAGAGCTCTCTGGGAGAGAAAACACAAGCTATTATCTGCTCCTGTAAGAGGATTCTGTGTTCCCTACCCAGACCCTGAGATCTCCTGCAATTTAAAGAGTATTTTAGAGAGAAAATGGCAGCCTGGAATAACGAACTGTTCTTTTGTAGTGCTATTAGTCATGCCAAAAATGTTGAAATGTTCTTTCAGCCAGTAAGAATGTATCTAGCCTTAAAAACAATACTAAAGAAAAAGGTATATTCTGGGCTAACAGCAGGAAGAAATTTGCTAAATGGATGTTTTTTTTTTGAGGGTGCTAAAATGACTTTCCAGAACAACTAGTTCATAAAATGTAGTTGTGTGAGATCTAAAAGTTTAAAAGGTTTCTATTTCAAAATGTGTGTGTGTATATGTGTGTGTGTGTGTGTGTGTGTGTTTGAATTGCAAGGTATTAACTCGTAATTCTAAAAAAGAAGTCTAAATTGTAGGATATAAACTCACAATTGGGAGGGGAAAAAATTTTTTTTTGTTCTTTTATTCTGTGGATAAATAGATGAATAAAAAATAAATTAATTAAAATAAGATAAAATAATTAAATGAAATTCAAATTAAATAATCAATTAATAAAATAAAATTAAAAATAATACAAAGTTAAATAGAATAAAAAATTGGATAATAAATAAAATAATTGTAACTCAAAATTTGGACTTTTCTCTTATATTTGCAAGATATGAATGCAGAATTGTGAAAAGATTGTCTTGATTGCAAGGTTGCAACACAATTCTAGGAAAAAAGTCTGAATTGTCGGATATAAAACTAAAATTGGGAGGAAAAAAATCTGAATTATGAGATGAAAAAGTCACCTTTTAAATCTTTTATTCTGTGGATTAATAGATAAATAAAAAATAAATAAATGTATAAAATAAAATAAAAATAATAACAAATTTGTAAATGTAATTTTAAGAAAAAAGTGAATTATCGGATATAAACTCAAAATTGAGAGGAAGAAATAATTATGAGATGAGAAAGTCACACACTTTTTTGTTCTTTTATTCTGTGGATTAATAGATAAATAATAATAAAAAAATTAAATTAAAAATAGAAAAGAATAATAAATAAAATAATTTAAACTTTTTTCTAATATTTGCGAGATATAAATGCAGAATTGTGAGAAAATTGTCTTAATTGCAAGGTAATGTGCAAGGTAAGGTGCTCATAATTCTATAGAAAAAAAGTTGGAAAGTCAAAAATTGTCGGATATAAACTGAAAAAAATCTGAATTATGAGATAAAGTCACAAACTTTTTTGTTATTTTATTCTGTGGATAAATACATAAATATCTTCTTCAATATTTTCTTTGAGTTTCACATTTACAATTATAATCAATACCCTTCCCCCACCCCCAAAAAACACGGCATTTCGGAAAAAAAAAAAAAAAAAGAGGAAAAGAAGAAAAAAAAAATATTAATAATAAAAATAATAATAATAATAATAATAAATAGATAAAAAAATAAAAAAATAGGTAAAGAAAATAAAACCTTCCAGAATTGACAGTGAAAGGGATAAGGTGTCCCATATTTGTTCAGTCCATAAACAGTCACTTAACGCAAAAGGCATGGCAACAGACGAAAAAAAAACAAACAAACAAACAAAAAACAAAAAAAACAAAAAAACAACAACACAGATTGCAGAACAGGTACAACATCACAATAACTAAAAAAAATAAAAAAATAAAAAATAAATTACCAGTCTAGATAACATCATAAAAGAACCAGAATTATTGGTAATAGACAAAAATATACATACATAAATATATACACAAACCTAAATATTTAAATAAATAATTAACTTTAAGAAAGGAAAGAGGAAAGAAAAAGGGAGAGAACTATGAAAACAAAGAGAGGTTGAGGACGACTATTCCATCTTAAAGGCCAGGAAGTTCTTCAAAGAATTTAATAAAGGGGGACCATTTATAAATACATAAATATAAAATAAATAAACGAATACAATTAAATAAAATTAAATTCAAATTAAATAATCAATTAATACAATTAAATAAAAATAATACAAAATTAAATAAAATGAAAAACAGCATAGAAAATAATAATAATAAATAGAATAGAAATGCAGAATTGTGAAAAGATTGTCTGAATTGCAAGGTATTAACTTGTAATAAGAAAAAAGTCTGAATTGTCAGATAAAAACTGGGATATAAAATTGGGTGGTAAAAAAATCTGAATTATTAGATGAAGAGTTATTAGAATAATGTTTTTGTTATTAGATAAATAAAAATTAAATAAAAAAATAACAAAATAAAATAAAAATAATACAAAATTAAATCAAATTAAAAATAAAAAATAGAAAAGAATAATAAAAATAATTTGAACTCACAATTTGGACTTTTTTTCTAATTTTTTCTTTTTTCTAAAGTTGGTTTGTTTTACGAGATATAAATGCAGAATTGTGAAAAGATTGTCTTAATTGCAAGGTATTAACTCGTAATTCTAAGAAAAAAAGTCGGATATGTCGAATTGTCAGAAACTCAAAATTGATAGGAAAAAATAATTATGAGATGAGAGTCACAAACTTTTTTGTTCTTTTATTCTGTGGATAAATAGATAAATAAAAAAATAAATGAATAAAATAAAATAAAATTAAAATAAAATAATAACATAATAAAAAATTTAATAAAAATAAAAATAGAAAAAAAATAGAATAAAATAATTGTAACAATTCTGACTTTTTTGCAAATCTGAGTTTTTAACTCAATGTGGACTTTTTCTCATATTTGCAAGATATAAATGCAGAATTATGGAAAGAATTTCTGAATTGTCAGGTATAAACTCAAAATTGGGAGAAAAAAACTGAATTATGAGATAAGTCTCAAACTTTTTAGTTCTTTTAATCTGTGGCAAAAAAAGAATACACAATTAAATGCATAATTGTGCAAGGTATTAACTTCTAATTCTAAGAAAAAAAAGTCTGAATTTTCAGATATAAACTCACCATTGGAAGGAAAGAAAATCAGAATTATAAAATGTTGTCAAACTTTGTTCTTTTATTCTGTGGCAAAAAAAATAGAATAATATAATATATAAATAGAATAATAAATAAAATAATATCATATAAAACAACCTTTTCTCATATTTGCAAAATATAAATGCATAATTATGAAAAAAATGTCTAAATTGCAAGGTATTAACTCGTAATTCTCAGAAAAAAGTCTGAATTGTCAGATATGAACACAACTGGGGGAGGGGAATTATTATGAATTATGAAATGAAAAGTCATAAACTTTTTTTATTCTGTGCCAAAAAATGTAAAATTAAAATAAAAATTATATAAATTAAATTAAATTAAATTAAATCAATAAAAAAATAAAATAAAATACAATAATAAATAAAATAAAATATAAATACAAAAAAAAGTTTTTAAATTACAATTTGGACTTGTTTTCTCCATCCATCCATTTTCCTCCGCTTATCCGGAACCGGGTCGCGGGGGCAGCAGTCTAAGCAGAGACACCCAGACTTCCCTCTCCCCAGACACTTCCTCCAGCTCTTCCGGTGGAACGCCGAGGCGTTCCCAGGCCAGCCGAGAGACATAGTCCCTCCAGCGTGTCCTGGGTCTTCCCCGGGGCCTCCTCCCGGTGGGACATGCCCGGAACACCTCCCCAGGGAGGCGTCCAGGAGGCATCCGGAACAGATGCCCGAGCCACCTCAGCTGGCCTCTCTCGATGTGAAGGAGCAGCGGGTCTACTCCGAGCTCCCCCCGAGTGACTGAGCTCCTCACCCTATCTCTAAGGGAGCGCCCAGCCACCCTACGGAGGAAACTCATTTCGACCGCCTGTATCCGGGATCTTATCCTTTCGGTCATGATCCAAAGCTCATGACCATAGGTGAGAGTAGGAACGTAGATCGACCGGTAAATCGAGAGCTTCGCCTTACAGCTCAGCTCTTTCTTCACCACGACAGACCGGTACATCGACCGCATTACTGCAGAAGCTGCACCGATCCGTCTGTCAATCTCCCGCTCCATCCTTCCCTCACTCGTGAACAAGACCCCCAGATACTTAAACTCCTCCACCTGGGGCAGAGACTCCCCACCAACCTGAAGAGGACAAGCCACCCTTTTCCGACTGAGAACCATGGCCTCGGACTTAGAGGTGCTGATTCTCATCCCAGCCGCTTCACACTGGGCTGCAAACCGCCCCAGTGCCTGCTGTAGGTCCTGGCTTGAGGAAGCCAACAGGACAACATCATCCGCAAAAAGCAAAGATGAGATCCTGTGGTCCCCAAACCAGACCCCCTCCAGCCCCTGGCTGCGCCTAGAAATCCTGTCCATAAAAATAATGAACAGGACCGGTGACAAAGGGCAGCCCTGCCGGAGTCCAACACGCACCGGGAACAGGTCCGACTTACTGCCAGCAATACGAACCAAACTCCTGCTCCGGTCATACAGGGACCGGACAGCCCTTAGCAAAGGACCCCGGACCCCATACTCCCAGAGCACCCCCCACAGGACACCGCGAGGGACACGGTCAAATGCCTTCTCCAGATCCACAAAACACATGTGGACTGGTTGAGCAAACTCCCATGAACCCTCCAGCACCCTGAACAGGGTATAGAGCTGGTCCATTGTTCCACGACCAGGACGAAAACCGCATTGACTTGTTTTCTGTTTCACAATTTTGACTTTTTCTTTTTTTTCTCTTTTCTCTTTTTCTGGACAAATAGATAAATAAAATAATTAAATTAAAATTAAATAATAAATTAACAAAATAAAATAAAAATTATAATAAAATTAAATACAATTAAAATAGAATAGAAAAGAAAATAGGAAAAAATAGAAAACAGTAAATAAAATTTTTTCATATTTGAGATATAAATGCAGAATTAAAGAATTTCTGAATTGTGAGGTGTTAACTCGTAATTTAAAAAAAGTCTGAAGTGAGTATAAACTCACAATTGGGAGGAAAAGAGATAAAAAAATGATGACAATTACCATTTTTGTTCTTTATTCTGTGGCAAAAAAAAAAAAAAGAAAAGAAAAAACAATTACGAGACGTAAACTAAATTCAGAGGATGAATTTTAAGTTATAAACTGAGATAAAATGTTGCAAATACCTTTTTTTTTATTGTGGCAGAAACGGGCTTTACAAAAAAAAAAAAAAAAACTTGTGTTGTGCGGTGTTCTTGCCTGCTAGACTTCAGTTGTAAGGAATATTCTAGAAACTAGATGCTTTTCCGGAACTTGCACAATGCTTTTGTTTTCATTCTGCAACTAAAAACAGTTTAAGTTTAACAGCGGCCCATGATAGTGCTTCTGCTTTGGTCTCTGCGGGGTATTTGTACGAGCTCAGAGTCTAACAGTCATCATCACACACAAAAACAGAACGAGACAGCCGAGGCTCAAGGGATCACAAATATGATGGACCCGCTCTGCTTATTTGAGACTGCGTGTGTAGCTTTGCCCCCGGCTGCGGTTTTGTCCGTTTCTGTTTGTTTGGTTCGTTTAGTTGCTGTATTTCCTGACTGCCGCTCTAAATAGCTGTGACCTAGTGACACACAGCTGGACAGGCACTGCAGGATTGATATTTGACTTGACGCTTTGACTTTAATGATATAAAAAGCATGCTGTAGTGTGCACTGAAACTTTTTTTAGGGGGAAAAAACTTTTGTAAAGAATTTTCTTGAATAAATCGAAAATGTGTAATTTATTTATCATTCAGTACATTTTGAAATCTGTTCAAATCTGTGTGTATTCAGTTAAAAATTTCATGCATGATTAGAAAACAAATTTGGGTCAATGTCACAGTTTGCATTATTTGCATTGATTTTTAATGGATAATTTCAGTGCAAAATAATTATTTTATTTGTTTGTTAGCTTATTTGTTGTTAACTTATTTGCTTATTTCCTTCTTGATATTTTTTGCTTATTTGTTTGCGTTTTACTATTTATTTATTTTTGCTTGTTTGTTTGCTTATGTTTATTTGCTTACTTTTTTCTATTTAATTGCTTGCTTATTTTTCTATGCATTTTTTTGTTTATTTGTTTCCTAATTTATTTGCCTTTTTACTTTTTTATTTATTCTTTTATTACTGATTCATTTATTTATTTTGGCGAAGTTATTTGTTTGCTTGTTTGCATTTATTTATTTGTTTATTCATTTCCTAGTTTATTTGCTTAATTATTTCCGTTTTGCTATTTAATCATTTATTTATTAGTTTGCTTATTTTAATTTTGCTATTTATGTTTGCCATTTTGTTTACTTATTTGTTGGATTATTTGCTTTTTGTTATTTATTTATTTATTTATGTTTATTCATTTCCTAGTTTATTTGCTTAATTATTTCCGTTTTGCTATTTAATCATTTATTTATTAGTTTGCTTATTTTAATTTTGCTATTTATGTTTGCCATTTTGTTTACTTATTTGTTGGATTATTTGCTTTTTGTTATTTATTTATTTATTTATTTATTTATTTATGTTTATTCATTTCCTAGTTTATTTGCTTAATTATTTCCATTTGCTATTTAATCATTAATTTATTAGTTTGCTTATTTTAATTTTGCTATTTATGTTTGCCATTTTGTTTACTTATTTGTTGGATTATTTACATTTTATTTATTCATTTATTTATTTGTTTGCTTGCTTATGTTTGCTTGTTTTCATATTGTTATTTATTTATTTGCTTGCTTATTTGCTTTTTACGATGTATTTATTTTCCTAATTTATTTGCTTATTTATTTTTCTGCAATTTATTCATTTATTTTGCTGATTTATTTATTTGTTTGCATAGTTTTGTTTGCTTATTTGATTGTTTATATTTTGTTTTTGTTTGTTTCCTAATTTATTTTCCTTTAGTTTATTTATTTATCTTGCTTGCTTTTATTTTTGATGATTTGTTTGCTTTTATATTTTTATTTATTTGTTTATTAATTTACTAGTTTATTTATTTATTTATTTGTTTGTTTGTATGTTTTTACGTTTGCTTATTTTTTATTTTGCTAATTATTTGCGTTTTGCTATGTAATTTTATTTGGGTATGTTTGTAATTTATTGACTTATTTGCTTTTTTGCAATGTATTCATTTGATTTGCTGATTTATTTATTTGTTTGCAATGGTTTGTTTGCTTATTTTTTTTTTTTTTAAAATATTTATTTGATTATTTTTCTTGTTTATTCATTTACTAGTTTTTTTGTTTATTTATTTATTTACTTACTACTTATCCATGTATTTATTTGTTTACTTGATTATGTTTGCTTATTTTCATTTTGCTATTTATTTATTTGTTTGCTTATTTGCTTTTTGCCATGTATTTTTTTTATGTTTGCTTTCTAATTTATTTGCTTATTTACTTTTTTGCTCTTCATTTATTTTGCTGATTTATTTTTTTTATTATTTTTTTATTATTTAATCTATTATTTGTTTGCATAGTTTTATTTGCTTATTTGTTTGCTTGATTGGTTTAGGTTTTTTTTTTGTTGGTTTGTTTCCTTATTTCCTTTTACTTTATTTATTTCTTTATTTAATTTATTTAGCTGATTTTTTTTGCATGCTCATTTGTTTGCATATTTATTTGCTTGTTTGCTTTTATTTGTGCTTATTTGTTTATTTGCTTCTTGATATTTATTTAGTTTATTTATTTACTTTTAATAATTATTTGTTAGGTTAAGTATGTTATTTATTTATTTATTTATTTATTTATTTGTTTGCTTATTTGCTTTTTAGTTTATTTTGTTTTATTTATTTTGCTGATTTATTTTTTTAGTTATTTGTTTGCTTTTATGTTCGCTTATTTGCTTTTGATATTTACATCTTTATTTATTTACGTATGTTTATTCATTTCCTAATTTATTTGCTTATTTATTTATTGCTATTTATTATTATTATTATTATTATTATTATTATTATATTTATTTATTTGTTTGCTTGCTTATGTTTGCCTATTTTCATTTTGTATTTATTTGTTTGCTTATTTGCTTTTTGATATGTAATTTCCTAATTTATTTGCATATTTACTTTTTCCCCCAAAGTATTCATTTAATTTTACTTTTATTTTGATTATTTCTTTGTGTATTTGCTATTGATTGATTGATTGATTGATTGATTGATTGATTGATTGATTGATTTTTAGTTACTAATCTCTCATAGTCCAGTTTAATTGTGCAAAATCCAGTGGGATAGTGTTGCACTTTATGTAAAATAATATAATTGGTCATTATTTTTTGCACAGACATGCCCCTTCTTATGTAAATTAGGCTCATTGGAGGTTGACTCTTATTCATTAAGCTCTTTTGCCTTGCACAGTTAATGTCATCGCCTGCAGAAAGCAAAAGGTAAACTCAATTTTAATTTAAAGATATGCTTGTATACATTCTTCTAGTGATCATGGCAGCAGCAATTCATCAGAAGATGGTCAAATAATAGTGTAGTGCATTAAAACACTATATAGCCGTTGCGCTTGTGAATTGGGCACTACAAGCAAATTTGTCCAAATAAATGTCTCATTCTGCGAGCGCTGTTCATTCCCCCCTCAGTGTTTATGTGTGTACACACCATTCACAGCTATTAATGGCTATGCATTAAAAAGCGATTATTCACCCTGTGTTAACAAGGCTTGTGATAGTGTGGATAACCCTCATCTCCCCTCTCTAATTCAGTAATGACTTGGGATATTAACCCATCACTGAGCAGAGATGCTCTGGAGAGCAGGTCTTTCTGACGGAGGGCTTAGAAAACGAATGAGGGAGTCAAATAATTAAGTGTGCATGTGTAATGAACACAGATTAGATGGCGTGTGACTCTTAAATTGAATTTGTTCATCTTTATTCGAGTCTAGGGCATTCTGAACAACTGCACCACACATGTTATGTGTTTGTTGATATTTCTTGGCTATTGCTATAGAAACTGTTGTTTCATTCCTTTATATGGCTTTAATTATTCCAACAAGGCTACAGTCGCACTCTAATTGTTTTGTCAGTACTTTAATTTCTTCTAAATCATACTAAAGGGATACTGCCCCGACCCTGCCAAAAGAAATTAAGATTCATGTTGTTCCAAACTTGTATTACTTTTTTCAAAATAACTCTTTTGTTTTACGTAATTGAAGCCTCTCTTTCTTCTCAAATATGTCACCCATTGGCTAAAAAAGTAGTCCAGAAGTATTGTAAATGTAAATGTCTGGATGTATGCATGTTTTGGGATGAAAAACTTTTTTTTGGTGGTTGCTAGACAATTACTACTTGCTGTTTAGGCTGGTTTAGGTTTTTATGTGTTGCTTGGTGGTTTTAAGGGTGTCTAGGTGATTGTCAGGGTGTTACCAGGTGGGTTTTAGAGAATTCTCCTGGTTTCCAGTCCTTTACTAAGTGTTTTGTCGGCTGCCAAGTTGTTTCTGTGTCATACAGTAGTGTGTTATGGTTGGTTGTCTGACTACTACTAGGTTCTTTAGTGTATTTGGGTGGTTTCTATAGTGTTTTAGGTGTTTTTGTGGTTGCCAAGTTATTTTCTACACTGTCTCTGTGATTGCTAAGATGTAACTAGGTGGTTTCTAGGTTGTTCTGGTGATTGTCAGGCTGTTGCTAGGTGGTTTCTAGGATATCCTGGGATTGTATGATGTTGCCAATGTGTTACTAGGTGGTGTCTAGGGTTTTTTGGCAGTTGTCAGGCCATTACTAGGTGGTTTACATTGAGTTCTGGTGGTTGTTAGGCTGTTACTATGCAGTTTGTACGGTATTCTAGGGTTGTATGGTGTTCTGTTGGTTGTCAAGGTGTTATGATGTGATAATGTGACTCATTATGTGAGTTTCTAGGAGGTGACAATCGGTTTCTAGGGTATTCTAGGGTTGTATGGTGTTTTTAGGTGTTCTTGTGGTTGCCAATGTGTTACTATGTGGTTTCTAGATTTTCCAGAGGGTTACAATGTGTTACTAAGTGGTTTCTAGGGTATTCTGGTGGATGTCAGGCTGGGACTAGGTGATTTCTAGATTATTCAGAAGTTGTATGCTGGTTTAAGTGTTCTAGTGGTTGCCAAGGTGTTACTATGTGTTTTCTAGAGTTTTTAAGTGGTGATGATGTGTAACTAGGTGGTTTCTAGGGTGTTCTGGTGGTTTCCAAGGTGTTATTATGTGGTTTTTAGAGTTTCTAGGTGCCTACAGTGAGTTACAATGTGGTTTCTATGGCATTTGTTGGTTGTGTGTCATTTCTAGAGTGTCTGTGTGATTGTTGCCAATTGTTACAAGGAGGTTTCTATAGTGGTCTAGTTGGTTGTCATACTGTTACTAGATGTAGTGTTTTGGTGGTTGGCTAGAGTTGTTTCTGTTTTACTAGGTGTTTTCTATGGTGTTGTAATTGTCAGGCCATTACTATGTGGTTTCTAGGGTGTTCTGGTGGTTGTCAGGTTGTTACTTTGCAGTTTGTAGGGTATTCTGGGATTGTATAGTGTTTTAGGTGTTCTGGTGGTTGCCAAGGTGTTACTATGTGATTTCTATAGTTTCTAGGCAATTAAATTGTGTTACTAGGTACTAGGAGTGTTCTTAAAGTTATCAGGCCATTACTAGGTGGTTTCTAGGGCGCTGTGGTAGTTGCTAGGCTGTTACTAGGTGGTTTGTAGGGTATTCTTGTAGTATTGTGTTTTAGAGTTTCTGGGTGGTTACATTGTGTTACTAGATGGTTTCTAGGGCGTTCTGGCAGTTGTTAGGCTGCTACTATGTGGTTTCTATAGTGTTCTGGTGATTGTCAGGCTGCTACTATGTGGTTTCTAGAGAATTCAGGGGTTGTGGTGTTTTTAGTTCTGGTGCTTACAATGTGGTTCTAGGGTGTTCTTTGGTGGTTGCCAAGTTGTTACTTTGTAATTTGTTGAGTGTTTCTGTGATTGCCAATATGTTAGGTTAGGGCTGCGCGATTAATCGCACGATGTTGTGAGGTGCGTTTAGTCAATTAAGCCGGTACTTTGATTAGTAGTAAATCTCCATCACGTGCGTTCAGCTGGAGCGGCAACTAATACACAGTGCTCCACCACTCCAGCTGAACGCACGTGATGGAGATTTACTACTAATCAAAGTACCGGCTTAATTGACTAAACGCACCTCACAACATCGTGCGATTAATCGTGCAGCCCTATGTTAGGTGATTTATATGGTGTTCTGGGGGTTGTCAGGCCATTACTAGTTAGTTCCTAGAGAATTCTGGGCTTGTATGGTGGTTTGTGTGTTGTAGTGGTTGCCAAAGTGTTAGTATGTGGTTTCTAGAGTTTCTAGGTAGTTACAATGTGTTACTATGTGGTTTATAGCGTTTCTAGATGGTTGCAATGTGTTACTAGATGGTTTCTAGGGTGTTCTGGTGATTGTCAGGCTGTTACTAGGCGGTTTCTAGAGAATTCAGAGGTTGCATGGTGTTTTTGGTTGTTGTGGTGGTTGTCAAGGTGTTACTATGTAGTTTATAGATGTGTACAATGTGTTAGATTGTGGTTTCTAGGGTCTTCTGTGTTCTTTGATGGTTGCCAAGTTGTTACTTGGTGGTTTATATGGTGTTCAGGTGGTTAACAGGCCATTACTAGGTAGTTTCTACGGTTGTATGGTGGTTTGTGTATTAGTGGTGGCCAAGGTGTTACTATGTTGTTTTTAGAGGTAGTAGGTTGTTACAATGTGTTACTAGGTGGTTTCTAGAGTATTCTGAGGTTGTATGGAGGTTTAGGTGTACGAGTGGTTGCCAAGTTGTTACTATGTTGTTTTTAGAGGTAGTAGGTGGATACAATGTTACAATGTGTTACTATGTGGTTTCTGGGGTTGTATGGTGGTTTAGGCGTACTAGTGGTTGCCTGGGTGGTTTAGGTGTAGTTTCTAGGTGGTTACAATGTGTTGCTATGTGGTTTCTAGGTTGTTCTGGTGGTTGGCAATGTGCATCTTAGTGGCTGCTACAGTGTTACAGTGCTACAGACTTACTAGTTCTGCAAGGTTGCCCAGCTGTTACTAGGTGGTTTCTTGGATATTCTGGGTGGGATTTGTGGTGTTTGGGTGTTCTGGTTGTTGTCAAGGTGTTACTAGGTAGTTTCTAGGGTATTCTGGGCTGTTGCTATGTGACCAGAAAAGTCTCTGTGAAATTTTGGGTTTAGATATGGGCCCCTCTTCAGTAAAAGTCTTCTGTATTACCAAAGAATCCATTTCAGTGTTTAAAAACACAAGCTTTCTTCATTTACAGACCATTATAAGTGGCTAGACTCAGAATATTCCTGTAATGACATGGGTCTTGACACGTATACACTAAATCTGTGATCTCCACGCTGAACTCAGGTCTGCTGGAGGATAATAATATGTTTCTGGCCGTCGCTCTGATGATAAACCGCTCTGAGGTCTTTGTGTTGTCTGTCACCGCCCATCAGAGAGGAAACAATTAGCTGCAACGTCGTAATTAAGGGTCTTGCAAATGGAAGGTTGACTATTAGCGAAACATTTCCCATAATGCATCAACAATGCTTTTAGTGGGAAGCTGGACGATAAGTGGTCAAGTGTATGCGCTTCTGGGAAGTAATTCAGACTCTTATTTCTAAAAACCGCAGTCAGAGACAAACAACTTAAGCTTGTCGCTTTTAGAAGTTACAGGAAATCATGTTTTGCGAGATGATGGCTCTGAAATGTTGATGCAAATCAATTTCCTGGCTCGATTGTGCAGCTGAAAACATGTTTCTGTTGCCAGTAATTAAGATAATGTGACATACAGCAGGAGCCAGGATATCTGATCTGAAAACCATCTCAGCATTAGCTGTGGACCTCTACATAATGGATGCTGATATAGTTGTGGAGGAGAAATACATGACAGGTGAAATCATGATGATATGAATGGCTTCTAATGGCTTTCTAATGCATATTCAGGATGAAGTACTTCAGGGCTTTTTGTGCATCATTAATGATTCATAAATTATAATAGGTGCTGGCACTGTAGGTCAAGAGAAATGTCAGTCTGGAAGATCATACTGAAATGTCGAAGGCACTCCAAATAAAATCCTCTCATCTCAACTAATCAACTCTAGCAAAGGATTTTGGTCTTTTTCTCCCTGGGAAAAAAACATTTGACTCCAGAGGGTCTGTTTAGACTGTGGAAATGTGATAGTTCAGTGGTTTTAAATGATGATGTTGTGTGACTGTTTTGATTGGCTGACGTGTTGACTGGTGTCCACCCCCAGACTTGGTGTATTGACGGTAATGGGCATGAGAGATTGACTCTCTGGCTTCTGTATGTGTGTGTGTGTGTGTTTGTTATTTATTGTCTTTGGCAATTAGAGCCAAAGCTTTGGGTTCTAAATGGAATGGAATGGAACGGAACATTCTTTTTGTCCTTGATTATGACATTGATTCAGTTCTGCATTTATATGTTTGGCAGAGGTGTATCTGATTGTGAGTCATCCACATTTTTTATAGTTTCTGCATTGTTTCTGTAATAATGCTTTTAATCCTACATATTTAGCAAGTGAAACAATACAAAATATGTAAATGTAATATACTATAAATGCATAAAACCATTTACAAAAATAGACATTATATTTACACATACTACAAAATACGTAATATATATATATATATATATATATATATATATATATATATATATATATATATATATATATATATTACGGTGACCGGGAGGGGACATCTTGGGTTCACTTACGTTTGTCGTGGCCACAACATATAAACTCGTGGGAACGTGATATTATGTTGTGGCCACCAGATCATTTTGTCGAGGTAACCACATCCTTATGTCGTGGCCACAAGTTTAATGCATAAACAAACCTGCGTGACCATAGTAACCCAGGATTATCAGAATTAGGTTTATTAATATTTTATTTTGAGTTAAGAAATGATTATATTCATTGTTATAGAAATTAATACAGTATTAAATTATTATATTAACAATAGACGATGCTGTATATGCGAATGTTGTCTGGGCGCGATGTAGACAGCATTCACAAGTTTATCATGAATAAATATTACATAAAGTACATCAAATAAAATAGCCCTACAAGAAACATTTTATGCATCCCACAGTCTTGTCCATTACCTGATCCTCTTTTTTTCCATAATAATTGTATTATTCGTTTATATTCGTTATTTTTCCCTTAATTTCAATCTCTTTACTTAACATTCTGAATGTAAATGATACTGTTAAATGCTCGACATACCAATAAAGTTTTATTGAAATGCAGTTTATAGGTTGAATTTAACATATATTTCATTTTATTTCGTCTAATTAATAGATAATAGTTTCATTGACGAGTGAATAATTCACGTAGATTCATTTAATCGTTTATGGTCACACACGGGCATAAATACAATCATAAAGTCAAAACTTTATTGGCATTATTGTTGTTTACAATATTTGCAAAATATATGACAAATAGCATATACAGAAAGTTATTATAATCTAAGTCACTTATAATTTATTTATTATTATTATTATTATTATTATTATTATTATTATTATTATTAGGCTATTATTATTTTAATAACTGGTTAGGGCTATATCTTTTAACGCCTGACAATTATGCCAATAAAGTTTTGACTTTATGATTGTATTTATGCCCGTGTGTGACGATAAATGAGCATGTTTTCATTTACAAATGAAACTACGTGAATGATTCATTCCTCAGTAAAACACTATAGTATTTATATAGTCTAGTCTATTAATTAGACGAAACAAAATAAAATATGTTCAATTCAATAGAATTTACAGAAGTGCTACAAAACGTCTCGGGTTACTATTGTAACCTTAGTTCCCTGAGGGAACGAGACGCCGCGTCATGGAACGCTATGGGGAACGCCATTGGCGGGCAGCACTCTGAATCATGTCTACAACCAATGAAATGACGGGAGTGACGTCACAGGCGCGGTGACGTCATCGACCGGGAAGTATAAAGCGCGTGCGTTTGAAGCCGGCGGCAGCTCTTTAGGAATGAAGCGAGCGCCGCAGGGTGCGGGAATTATGGTCCGAGACGCGGCGTCTCGTTCCCTCAGGGAACTAAGGTTACAATAGTAACCCGAGACGTTCCCTTCCGGGAACTCGAGCCGCGTCATGGAACGCTATGGGGAACGAGACTACCAACGCCCCCATAATTTCCAAGCCCTGCGCAGTGTCTGTGCAACCAGGGTGGAAAGGAAAGAGCCCTTGTCTAGCATTCCGCGGACAAGAAGGCCCTGTAGTCCTCGGCCCTCGGGCACACGAGGAATGGTAGTCTTCCTCTGTCTGGTCGCCAGCCAGAACGAGAGGTACTCCGCGGCCCTCAGGCACACGCAGAGTCTTAGTCCTTTGTCTGGGAGTTAGCCAGAGCAAGAGGGACTGAATGACCACTGTCTAGCACTCGGCGGACAGATGGTGTAGGTAGTCCTCGGTCCGTAGACCCACGAGGACAGTGAACTTGACCTCAAGAGGCTCCTCGGCCCGCAGGCACACAAGGAGAGGGTGAACCTTTGTCTGGGGGTTCAGCCAGAACAAGAGGGATCCAAGGCTCGGCCTGGAGCTACGCCAGGACGCGAGGGAATAAGCCATTGTCTAGCATTACGCGGACAAGAGGGCACTGCAATCCCCGGCCCTCGGGCACACGGGGAAGACAGTAGGGGCCTCTGCGTGGTAGCCAGCCAGCGCATGAGGCACTCCTCGGCCCTTAGGCAGATGAGGAGTCTTAGTCCTTGGTCTAGGAAAGTCCGGAACCAGAGGGACCGAAATACACTCGGTCTGGTAGCATCCTGCGCCAGAACACGAGGAGAATTAAGCCATTGTCTAGCATTCCGCGGACAAGAGGGCTGTATGGTTCTCGGCCCTTAGGCACATGAGAACAAGTAGACCTCTGCCTGGTTCGCCAGCCAGTGCGAGAGGTACTCCTCGGCCCTCGGGCACACGAGGAGTCTAGTCCTTCGTCTGGTTTCCTGCCAGACCATGAAGGAGACAGCGTCTATAATACTTACCTGCTAAGACACTGTTATAACTCGGTCTGGTATTCCTGCCAGGACACGAGTAAAATAAGCCATTGTCTAGCATACCGCGGACAAGAGGGCTGTAAAATCCTCGGCCCTCAGGCGCACGAGGACAGTAGTGGACCTCCGCCTGGTTGCCCAGCCAGTGCAGG